>NC_089279.1:32518236-32839166 GCF_963678975.1 Dysidea avara
TATCAAGCTTTTTGTATTCAATAAGCCACTGGAAATACCATCTTATATCCCTCTTTTTTCACAGTGTAGAAGGACACTTGTAAGAAGTTGTCACAAGTTGGGAACTGAATGTGTAGTATGTGACTGTAATATCCTTGTTTGCTGTATACACTCTGAGAGTGAAACTATACCTATAGCTATCTTGTATATATTTGAATTAAATGTCATTATGTATGTATCCAGGTTGTGACCATAGTAGCTTGTTTGTTCTGTGTAAAGTTAACATCATTTTCATTACGGTATGTACCATAGTATTATGCAACTAAAAAAGTTTGCAACTACCGGGGTATGAAAAGGCTAGCAGTTGTTTTAAGACACTCCAAATAAATTCTGTTTCCCATCCACCACCCGCATCTCTTTATTTAAGATGTTCCATTATTCCGTATTCTTCCATTATTTTCTGCATACTGTACAGGCTTAATAAAATTGGTTTTGCAAGGTTCGCCAGCTCACATGTCAGAATGTTATCACTGTTCATGTTTGTGTTATTCTTGCAATATAAATGATGAAGGTACAAGCTGAAAATGCTATTACATTGTTTGCTATGGCTGTATGTATAGGAAAATAATAACTTGAAAAGCTGCCAATTTCATAATAGAAATATATGGACCGCCTGTTAAGAGAAACAGAGAATTTATTTGGAGAGGCCTTACTAGCTTCATTCAACGTCTGCAAAATACAAATAGGATCCACTCTGTAAGAGTTTTAAATATTGTATTGTGCCACATCTTTGACTCTCAGAAGAATTTTGTTTTTGTTCTATAATTGCACTGCACCCTTGAATACTGCTTTGTGAATTCATGTTACTGATGCTGTCATTCTTACCAACATTGTAAGTGCTTTCATCATTTGGGTTACATTTTGGTCTCATCCACTTTTGAATAATTATTGGAATGACCAAATTAGCTAGTAATAATAGGAATGACCTGGAATAAATCCCAGACCAGGTAGTGACTTGATCCACAGATTTATTGCAGTATCCATGATCAATGTTAATACTAACCTGTGACCAGACATCATGCCAATAGCTATCTATAGCTATCCAGACTGCAGTTATGATCGAATCATCAAATTTGGAAGACCTATTTCAAAATGTGGTCACATAATGGGCATTCAAAGGTAGCATATTGCCTCGGAATGTAATTTGCTTAGGCTGACCATGGTCATGAAATTATGACTGTTTTGGCTTTCTACCCAAAACAAGTCAGCCATCGACCAGACCATGGAACAAGATTGTTATTTTACGTTGAAGAAAAGTAACATTTAGTCCTAACTTAGAGCTAGGCGATATACCGGTACGTATCGTAGGAGAATGTATTTTAATGTTACCATACCGGATGAATTTAGAAAATACTGCCATACCATCTAGAGTTAGATGACAACTGATTCATAGCATTATCCTGCTATTTCTTGCCATTACCAATGTGAAGATACTTTGCCAATGTAAAAGATTACCTTCTAGTTGCATTAAATTTATTTTAGCATGTTTCACCAACCTTCTATCACCCTTTCCAAAAGAAAATTTACTTTATTCATTAAACTTTTAAAAATACAGTCCATACCGTGGTATGTATTTGTACCGTGATATTTTCTATAATACCGTACCGACTTTGATAAATCTCATACTGCCCAGCTCTATCCTAACTAATTAACTTTGCTACTCAAAATTTAGATTTAAATCACACAGTTATATTTTAGACCACGTGTAATTATTGTTGAAGGCCTTGGTTTGATAATTTATATCAATATAATTGGCAAGAATAAGTCAAATCATTGTACTGGCTATTTCACCAACAAAGGAAGAACCACCATGTCCATCTCTTTTCCACCCAATAATCAAACATATGAGGATAACAATGAGACCACAAAATGTAATCAACTGTCAGCCAGCCATTGGAGATGTGTGCATACACATTGAGTTCAGCTACACATTTAAAGATAAGATGAACATCATTGTAACGACCATTAACGATTGGCTGGACATTGAGGTCATGCTGCACATCTACCAATTAGTTGATACTTACTTGAGGTCTTACTGACCCACACTACTTTTATAGAATTTAAAAAAAAAAATTCTTGCCCATATGTGACAAGATTTGAAAAGGGGTCTTCCGCACACATCCGATTCTCTAAACTTGGGAGATCATAACTTAGTGTTCAGTTAACGTATAAACCTGACATTTTCTCCATCCATTAAGCTATGTCAGTACTCATTACTGACCAAATTTCAAGTCAATATCGTTTTACAATCTTAAGTTATTAATTGTCAAATTTGGTAAATTGGATGTGTGTGGAAGACCCCTTTTCACAAATCTGGTCACATATATTGATTTGCAATATCTGATTGGATCTACCAAATCTGACCAGTTGGCACAACCTGCAATTCTCGTATACTACCCTGCAACTTGACTGCTACATCCATACATAATTCCCCTTGCTCCACTTGAGCAATACATTCAGCTGCCTTTGTACAAGGCTGTCAAACGTAAGATGCCTTCAAGCAGCCTGATTGATTTGAAGGTATAGATGGACACAGCTTTGTCATTTTTGAACACTTAAATGTGATAACTGAGAATTTCACAAGCATGTACGTACGTACGTGAGCTAACATATCTAGTCACATATATTAATTACTACATCGCCGTTACGAATATTCTACAAGTCAGTGATTATTATGTACAACATTATATAATGTAGTATACTCTTTAGCAGCTTTTTAAAATATGTGATAGCATTTACTTTTCCTAGTACACTATTTTGCAGACTTCATACACACACTCCAAGTTATCTCATGTATGCATCTACAGTAATGCGTTAAATATTGTACTGGCTTCTTGTGTATATGCGACTGGCCCTTCATGGTTTTCCAGCTCACTAAACATCATTTCCAACACAGCCATGGTTATAGAAGTGCCAAAACTGTAGAAATCAGACTCTCTAGTTCCAATGTGGTGGTCTATTTAGCCAGCGATTCAAAAGATGAGTTTAATTTTGTGTCCGTGAAAGCCAAATTAGTATGTGAACATGACAAGTAAGTACATACATACACAGTGATACCTTATAATGCTTAACATAGTAATACTCACGTTGAGTAACAAACATAGTTAAGGTGTACTTGACAACCTCATTGAGACCACCTCATTATATTGACGATGTCAAGTATGTCCCTACAATAAGACTACCTCATTACAGTGACCACATTGAGTAGCTAGGTCCCAAACATAGCTAAGGTATACTTGACAAACTCATTAATAAGATTATCTCATTTAAAGTGACCAACTCAAGTAGGTCCCAAACATAGCTCATGTGTATTTTAAGACCTTGTTGAAAGATCACCCCATGATATAATATCCATGTTAATTAGGTCCCAAGCCTTAAGTATAATTATATACTTCACGAATAATACAAGTACCATTTTTGTGTAGCTAAACACCACCACACCTTTAACAATGGCTGAATTTGAGCAGTGTCATAATATTTAAAAAAACATTGTTTTATAATGAGTAGTGGTCAAGTTTGAATAGCTGTTGCATCAATTTTGTGAACAAGTGTAATAAACGCCAACACAAGTACAGTGAAACCTCTACAACCTGATGCTCAAAAGATTGTATATTTTATTAAAGCTAAATCTGAACTAAAATTATAATCAAGGTTGCTTGACTATCAAGGTATAGTGTTAAATGATTCGGGGATGTTCCCACAGTGGTCAGGACCACCTGCCACTGAATTACCACAATATTGCCACCACTACTCACCATAATAATATACCAACTGCTACATATTCACCACTAACTTATGCAAGTATATAGCTAAGGCCACTCTAAATAAATTGTCCGTTTCCCATCCTGGACTCAAGCATATTTACATGTGGGCGATTGGCAGCTTTTCAAGCCATTGTTTGCCTAGTACAACCATAAAAGCATGCATAAGCTTGTTTCTTCCTTTTTAAGTTGCAAAAATAGCACAAACGTGAAATTTGTGCTGACTTGATAGCACTGCTGACATTGTTTCAAAATGGCTTTTACTGTGTCCGTCAGTATGCAAGAATAACGTGAAAATAATGGAAGAATATGGAACTAATCATAAATATCACACTAGATCTTCTCAGAAATTTATTCAGCCAGCATTTTGTAGACTATCCTCTACTAAGAAACTGTTTAGACATCAATCAGTTAGGCACTGGAGGGTGTACACAGAAGGCAGAGCCTGTTCGAGGTGTTTACCCGCCATAACCTAGAAGTTTTCAGCGAGTCACGAGATGACAGGCGGGCGGCAGGGAAGAAATGTCCATCTCGTCCGTTGTTCACAACATCTTTGAAGACGACCAACACACTTAATACAGAGGGGCGAATAGTTTCAGTGTGACCTTTTCCTTCTCCGCAAACAATGTTGCTTTCCGTAAAACAAAGAAAAACGGTAAGTTCACAAAACTTACGGCATGAAAACTTTTCTAAGTCAGAAGCAGTGGCGTATCTACACCCGGGCCTGTACCCTAGTTAATTTGACTTGTGCCCTGGTAAATGCTTTTTTCCATCAGTGTTGAATAACCACAAATCGTTAATGATCGTAAAGAATACTTACGCAACGCTGATTCACGTCAAATCAAGCTTTTCTTTCCAGAGGACTGAGAGGAGAAACGGCGATATTGCATTAGTTTCGATTGTGGTATTGCCAAAGGTAAGGCACTTTATGGAAAGAAGATCACGTGACTACCAACTGCAGCATCGTGACAAGGACTGAATGAATGTGTCCGTGTGGGGAATAGCGCCCATTCAAGATTAAGTCAATTGCAAAATCCAGACGCGAGCAACTTTTGAGACATGTACCCCGTATGGCTGTGTGGTGCCTTGTTAGATGATAGCTAGCTACTGACAAGTCCGAAGGTATGGAGTACTTGTTTAGTCAATGTATTCATTTATTCTATTTTTAGATTGACAGTCCACACTTGTCACGTTATCGTATAAGCTCCTAGTGCTTTAAATCCAAGCTAGAAGAAGACGATAGTAGTCAACGTTTGTGTCTAGTGATATTAGCTATTTTTCATGCAGTTAGTGTAGGTATAGCACATAGATAGTGATGCACAACACATTTTAGATGTTATATTGATCTCCATAATATGAAGATGGGCATGACTGATGTGTATGTGGCTGAGTGGCTTGCCCACCCAGTGCCCAGATAAGTAAGAAGTCTAGTTCTCGCGTGGCCAGACCGCTTAAATAAGAAAGACAGATATGCTAGTGTGACTAAAATGATGGAATCTTTGGGATGGCCTAGTTTGCAAAGCAGAAGAACAAATGCAAAACTGATAATGTTTTACAAAATAATTAACGATATTGTTGATGTTGATATTGATGACAATATACTAGTACCAGTAACATGTCACTATACACGTGGTCACCTCATGCAGCCGTACACAAGAGTGGACACATACAAATATTCATATATGCCATCATCAATTAAACTTTGGAATACTTTGCCAGGAGATGTTATCAATCAAAACTCAGTGGAAAATTTTCAAGCCAACTTGCACACACACACATGCACACACTTGTAATTAACTGACAACAAATAATGTTAATATACATTCACACACAATCATATAATTGTAATTCAGATATGTACGATTATACTCCACTTATGGAGGTATGTACATTAAATCTATATTATATTATTATTATTTTTCTCGGCACGGCGCTTATCGATTGCATTATAAGCGCCTGCTCGATAAAGGGTCTGGTGACAACCGAATTGACAACTCGTTCTGGCCTAATTTGTCAGCGCCACCTGCACTTACGTAGCTAAATCGGCATCAACGCTACCCATAAACGGCGGAAAGGGGGGGGGGGGCTAGGGGGCTAAAGCCCCCCTCGGTCTGCTGAGGGGGGCTTAGCCCCCCCCTCAGAATGATATCACACCGAAATTATCTTTCTTGGAATGAAAACCGTGATAAAGATCGAGATACTCTAATAGAGCAGTCACTCTAATAAAGTAGTCAGTGTGTAGCGAGCTATGTAAGGATTTTTATGTAGTTTATCAGCTAGAAATGGTAGCTGGTGAGGTGGAAAGCTCTTGTCAGTCGGTTGTGACCTTTTTTTTTTTTTTTGGTCTCACCTTACCAAACTATAGAAATAAGTCTGGGTCAGCTCAGCGGAGCCCCCCCCCCCCCCCCCCCTCATGTCAACTACTTCCTCCGCCGCTGACGCTACCTGTCAGCCGCACAGGAGTTACAACTTTTGGAGCGGGCGCACCATACAGCTGCTATTCACAAATCGTTATCTACAAAAACATGTAGGTAACAAGAACGAGTTGTCAATTCGGTTGTCACCAGACCCTTTTTCGAGCAGGTGCTTATAATGCAATCGATAAGCTCCGTGCCAAGAAAAAGCGGTCTGGCCACGCGAGACTAGTCTAGATACGCCACTGGTCAGAAGTGCGTACAAAAAATATATATTCGCCCGGTGCGTAAAATACTATTATTATAGACACCCCAGGCGTACCCCATGTGATAGGGTCAGTTTTGTAGTATGTCGACCAAACATCGGTAGCTACTTGTAGTAAACCTGGCAGTGCAGATTTTGTGGATTTTCTGGTTTGCAGCGATAGATTTACCTTAGTTACCAATTCAAGGTACTGATATAATATTATCTATGATATACCTAACACATGCAGTTTTTCTCGGTGGGGACTATTCTACGGAACGGAACGGAACGGAACGGAACGGAATGATGGACTAAACCACGGAACGGAACGCTTTCTCAAATTGAAGCTTGCAACTTACCGTTGCTGAAACTTCCCTTATAAGTTAGCAGTGGCATCTCCAGTGGGTGATTAAACATAAGATAAAAAGAATTAACGGATCGATTGTGGGTTTTTGTTGGTTGTCATTAGTAACGAAGTATTATTGTGGGATGAGCTGTATCAGTGATGTTCATCCATACGGAAGGGAACTTTATATGAGCTGTTTTTCTTATTTATACTTTAGAAAACAGTCTGGGCCGGTCTTTCAAGTCATAAGTCAGTGTATAAATAAAGCAAGCAGGAAGATACTGGTAACAGGAAAGAGCCAGCTGAATTAAAACTTGAAGAATTTTGTGCAGTGTGTGAGGAGCAAATATTTTGGCAGACCGCAAGGAGGATATATTCTGCAAACATCACTGAAGTGTATGCATGGAGTTATTTATATATTAACAACTGGTGCAGTGGACTAATGCCGTATTCAATGGTGAGCTGATTTTATCTGTTGCACAATTCAAGGATGTGTCTACTGCTAGCCTTGAATCAGGCTAAATGCCAAAACTCCAAGATCAGCCAAATCTCAATTATAAGCCGCATGTGAAACCATGCCCGTAGCCACCAGGCAAACGTGATTTGGACCAAGATGTGTGTGTAATTTCAATGTATCTAGTCAGACCTGAAATGGAACACACATTAATTACATACCACCTAAGAATCCTAGGATTTCTTAAGTGTAACATTTCACATGCTTCACTTCAAACAAAACAGGTTAAATTTGTTCGTCTATTTTCAAGTGATTCCCAGTCCAGCTGGTCCATGAAATTACAATGGGATCTCATGCATTTGTTACAGTGCGGGCTGTCTTGTGTTGGATCTACTCTAGAGTTGAAATTTCAAGGTAGACTCACTGCCAATGTACTGACACTAGTACTGTTGTAGCATGTTTAAGTGGAGGACAAATGAAATAGTAATGCTAGATTATTTATGTATACAAATTTTTCATAATGAAATTGATATCCCATTTTGATTTGTACTTCCACTTTGCAACATATTCAAGAACAAGAAGCTACCACACTTATCTCCAACCACTGTCATTAATTAACCAAGATCTCACTAGTCTGTAATTCACCTTACTGTAGTGATTTTATTGATTCATCTGTATGTTTTCTTCATTTTCCTTTGAAGTTGTACCAAGAGTTCATAATAAGGTGGAGAGTGTCTAACTTGAATGCATTCACCAAACACCCTGCTTAAAGTAACACCTCGGCCTTATTTCAGAACAAAGGCTTTACCTTCTTCAGCA
This sequence comes from Dysidea avara, assembly GCF_963678975.1. Classification (NCBI taxonomy): domain Eukaryota; kingdom Metazoa; phylum Porifera; class Demospongiae; order Dictyoceratida; family Dysideidae; genus Dysidea; species Dysidea avara. The sequence continues at coordinate 32,526,314 of NC_089279.1, forward strand.
ACACTAATCAACAGTTTTCTATCCCCCAGTAAAGGTGTTGATTTGATGAAAGGTGAACTTTATGCAGGGTGTTTGTACAGGCCATACTGAGAGTTAGACACTCTCCCCCATACAAATCAGTATTACGAACTCTTGGTTGTACAGTATAGGTAAACAAAGATAAGTTTCTCTCCCATCTTATTCTAGGATTTCTATTGACAAGGAAAATTCAATTATTTGTATACAGGCTCAAAATTGAGAAAATATAAAGAAAGTGAATTAATATTATACAGTCAGTTTGCTTTTGGATATTTAATGCCTCCAACCACAACAAAAATTCGATGAATTCATGCATCTCATCACTGGTCGTCTGAACATTCTGAAAGTGATGCCTCACTCAATCAACCATATATTCTGTTTATTAGACTGAATAAAGTCATGATTACCTAAACAATCAATTAATGTTTTATAATTATCCTATTCCATTTTCCTGGAGGTTCCACTGATAAAATGCAATTTCAGCAATGATAGCAGCTAGCCAAGTTGCAAGTTGATGCAGAAAGCATTCCATTCTGTAAAATAGACCCCATCCAGAATTCAACTCAGTACTCAGGCTGAGATATCTGACAATAGTCCACTACTCTGTTAATGAATCATTGATGTTCACACAATATAGCCTCCTTGAGGTATCTGAATGTTTGCTCCTCACACACTGCACAAAATTCCTTTAGATTCTGCTTAGACTGAGTTGATCAGCTTGTCACCATACTTGTTTCCTTTGTAGTGTAGCTATACACATACTGATTTATGCCGATTAGAAAGGCTGGGCCTCAGACTGTACATTCTAAAGTCAAGTCTCACATACTAGTAAAAACAAGTCATGCATTAAGTTCCCTACTTGATATATCCGAAGATGAACACACTGAGTCAGCTATTCCCACAATTAGTACTTCGTTACTGATGACAACCAACAAGAACCCACAATCGATCCTTAAATTCGTTTTATCTTTCTTGGGGTACGTTTGATTACCTGCTGGAAGTGCCACTGATAACTTGTACAGCAATGGTAAGCTGCAAGCTTCAATCTGAGAAAGCATTCCGTTCCGCAGTTTAGTCCATCATTCCGTTCCGTTCCGTTCCGTTCCGTTCCGTAGAATAGTCCCCACCGTTTTTCTCCGACAGATAACTATCAAGATCAAGACACTTTCGTTCTAGTAGCTAGCTATTTATCAGTTTGCCGCAGATGATTCACGACACAGAGTAAAGGGAACCATGTAATGTGTTAACACTAGCGCCAGTAAGTGAGTAGCTAGATGTAACCATGTGTAAAAAATTAGTCACGCGTAGCCATGACCCCAAATTTTCTTGTTTTGCCATTAATTTAAGTCCTCCGCGGCAGAAGAAGAAAAGTGGTCCGCACCGACTGCAGCGGCGTGCTGAGGAATACGGCCTCCACTACGCATGCAAGACAAACCATGGGTACCAAAAACATCAACTTACTGCCACAAACACACGTATGTTCATCAACGATGGGAACTGACTGAGACGTAGCAATCCTCAAAGACCCATTATCCAGCTTAGTGTCCAAGGTACAGGGAGAGCACCAAGCCACATACCAGACTCTGAGGAGGAAACTGACATTAGGAGAGCCTTTGTTTTACCACTGAGGCAGAGTCTCCAAAAGAGATGAAAAATGGTGTTCGTAAATTAAAGCAGTTCATACCAACCATGTTGAAGATATCTGCAGTCCTCAGGGGGCATAGGATACTTAGCAGACCATTGGTCAAGAGCCTCGTTGAGGAGAGAAGATTCAACATTTAGCTAAGCCTGAAGGAGACAAGATAGAAGAAACTAGTTCAGAGGTACTATGAAGAGAAAAAAATAACTGGGCAGACTTAAAATCGATAGCGCTATGAATTCCCAGACCTCCTAGCAGCAGGAAGAATAGACTGAGCCCATGCAGAAGAACTGATGGAGGGTTTCCTGGAGGGTTTCTGGACTTTTAGAGAAGTTTGATAAGTTGATTTGCACTTCCCTCCAGACTGTTACATGATTTCTTCTGCATGGGTTCAGTCTATATTCTTTATGGGCTCAGTTTCTCCATCCTGGAGGGTTTCTGGGCTTTTAGAGAAGTATGATGAGTTGATTAACATTTCCCTCCAGACTGTTACTAACATTAACACCAGTTCTTCTGCATCGGCTCAGTCTATTCTTCCTGCTGCTAAAGGAGGTTTGGGAATTCGTAGTGCTATCAATTTAAGTCTGCCCAGTTATCTTTCTTCCCTTCATAGTACCTCCAAACTAGTTTCTTCTATCTTGTCCGGCTCCTTTGGGCTTAACTGTTGAATCTTCTCTCCTCCATGAGGCTCTTGACCAATGGTCTGCTGAGTATTCTATGCCCCATGAGGACCGCAGACATCTTCAACATGGTTGGGATGAACTGCTTTACGAACACCATTAAGTTTTTTCATCTCTTGTGGACTCTGCCTCTGATGCTAAAACAAAGGCTCTCCTATTGTTCCTTGGTCACGGGGCTTACCCTTGCTCTGAGACTTTACCTGTTCAGACACCCTAGCCCCATCCAATTTGTCTACTTCCACAAGTAGTGCAAGCTGGCTAGCAAACTCTGCAGAGTAAACTAAGATCAGGAAGTATTCTTCTCTGACTCCATCTTTTTACTTCTTCCCGCTATGTGTTGAGACATTGGGTGCTTGGGGATCATGTGCATGCGCGTTCATTAGTGAGGTGGATAGGTTCCCCGGTAATGGAGCAGTCTGGTGATAATAGGGCCACCCAATTTTTGATTCAGAAGAATGCTATTGATGTTCAACATGGCAATGCTACATCTGTAATGGCAACGATTCCATCAACACAGGATTGGGAAGAGTTCATCTCTCTCTGCCCACAATTTGAATGTGAAGACTTTTATTTATTGAAATGCTGTATTGTAAACTTGTTCTCGTGTGTGTGTGTGTGTGTGTACGTACTGCATAGTTCTATGAGTTAGTCTACTGTAACCTGTTTTGAGATAATTATTTAAAGGGAGTGGTTACTGAACTGAAAAAAAGAGGTAGTCTGGCTATGCGAAAATTACTTTTGTCCCTACTGCATGAAATACCCATTAACTTGAAGCTGGAACTTAGCATGCGAGCTTAGCTTTGCTGTCGGCAAAATATAGACGTATAGCTACAGGAGTTTCAGCATGCACTTCTTGCAATTTTGTATGAAATAGTAGTGTGAATGTTGTAACGCGTGTGTGTTTTTATAAGTAATTTAGCTATCTGACTACAAAGGTGGTGGTTGCCCATATCGTGCCTCAGACTACTGTACAAACGCGACAAATAATTCTTCACAGCTGATTGCATGAATCTTTTAAAATTGCAGTGTGACGAATGCATTTATGTGTACACAAGATTCACACATTTTTTTAAAATTCATGCAATCAGCAGTTAAAGGGATGGTAGCAACCATAGCATAGGTTGGTTAGTTTACTTTAAGAATAGCCAAATATAGCACGCACAACCACACAATGCATTTTGCATGAAATTGCAAGCGCTGAAATCCCTGTAGCCAGGTCAAGCTGGAGGTGGATAGTCTGGCGGTGCCCATCCCTTTGCACAGAGTAAGGGTCTGCATGGTATGATTACAGTTGAGTTGTACCAGATTACCAAAAACTGGTGCAACCAATCAGAATGCTCCACATTTAATCAGCGCATTTTTATGTTACGTCTAAAGAATAAATCAAATGCCCTAACAGTACTGAAAGAAACAAATGGAGTTAGCCAATAAAGAACAAAGAGAAGAAAGTGTTATTTTGGCAAAGGTTTTTCACCTTGTTTGATATGCAAAAAACCCGGGTTACACTCTGATTTCCTACATAGGGAAACATGTGTATTCTATAAAAGTAGAGCAATACACTTTCACCTGTGTAAAGGTGAAGAAAATTTAATATTTCTGCCACAGTTTTGGGTGAGGCAATTCTGTCAAGAGTTCATAATTATGGATTATGAACTCTCACTTCCGTTAAGGCCATCTTTCGTTATGTCATTACATTCAAATTAAATTTCTCCAGAACAACTCAGTAATACTAAGCGTATCAGACCCTTACTCTACGTGAAGGGGCAGGTGCCACCAGACTGAGTGCGTGCACCAGCTTGGGATTTGCTCAGAGTCATAATTGTGTTTTAAATAGATTAGGCAACATAATTAAACTCATCCCTGACCACATTCCCATTTTTCGTACCACATCAAGGATTTGAGTGTAGCCATCCAGCACAGTTAATAAAATTGCTAGAACAGTCAAAGAAAATTGCATTCTAAGTCAACTAATTCAGCTATCTAGTTACTACAAAAAGTAAAACAAAAATCTGCCCATCCGCACTGCTATTTTGAGTTTTGGAGGATGAGAAACCAATAATTAAGTATAATTGGCCTTATTGGAAAAGTATAGATGATGCTGTGTTGGTCACTATATTTTACTATGATGGGAAGATCACGGGTTTGAGGGGGCACCATGACTATATAGGGTAGTATAAAGCAAGGGTTTTGGGGGGTTGCACCCCCCAGAAGCTATAGATACGTATTTTTACATGCTTGAAGGCTGAACTTTTTAGTTAATCATAGCAAAAGTTCATAATATATAAAAAAGTATTATGAACTCTTGATCATAGTAATGTATCATACTTTCTAAGTATAGTCTACATTGATCAAGAGCTGCATGTAGGGATCGGTGATAGTCATGAGTTTAGCTATAAGCCTATAGTAAATTGTCATATAAGAATATGACCTATACAAATGACTAAGTGAATTTAATTTGAAAAAATTCCTAGCAGGCTACATAAGTGTGTCCAAGGGTTGGTGCTGCAGATGCAAGTTTTCACACTCAGAGGCCATGAAGGATTCTTAATGGTGTCACATGTACTATTAGCTAGAGAGTATTTGAATGACTGGTATCTCAATCTTGTGTATAGATTTTTTTGGGGGAGGAGGGGGGCACATGCCCCTGTGCCTCCTTTGTATCCACCACAGACTATACTAAATAGGGATCATTGAAAACCCACATAATAAGAAGGGATTGCTGGTGTAATCAACAAGGTTTGTGGCTACATCAAGTAAATCCACAAATCCCTATTCAACTGCATGCTTACTTTGTCAAAATAAAGAACTGTGGGTAAGCCATTTTTAACAATGTATTCAATGTAACCATGAACCTTGTTGATTATACCAGCAATCTCTACTTGTTTCATGGGCTTCCCTGTTTCTTATTTAATTTTTAATATGTGTAGTTTATGTCCTTCTTTAATTTTATGTATTAACTAGTTAGACACCAGTATATAGCTATAATATAGACTTTAATACTAATGGCTTGAAGCACACACAAGATACTGTATTATTATAGACACTGATACAAGACGTGTTGTTCCTGATCAGCATATGCAGTGATTATGGTAGGATCTACCAGTACCATAGATTAACCATATGCATTCATTACCACACTACGGTGGAACCAGTTATCCAAACCCCTTGGGACCAGGGCTCGTCCATAAGTCTGAAAATTCTGTATCTCTGAAACTGTGTGTAAATAACCATAAAATGGCATGAAAAAATAAATTTTTAAATAAATAACATCATTTTTAACTACCCTACTAGAACAGTTACTACTCTAATAGAGCAGTCATTTCCATAGTTCAGTTAACCGAGAATCCGGATAAGTGGGGTCCAGATAACTGAGGTTCCAAAGTACACACTATATGCAAAGGATGCAGTTCTGCCACAGTTGAGGACAAGACCACAGGTACTGGTATTTGAAGCAGCATAATTCACAGCATGCTAATGGTTATGATATATACTATCTTAACCAAAACAGCCAAGCTGTAAAAAAAGAGTGCGGCCCCCAAAAAGGCCAGGATGAAAAAAGATGTGAAATCCAAGGTGACGCCAAGTAATGGCTGTGATGGTAGATTAATGGTTAATTACGACAATTCATTTGAATTTGCATTGCCTCCTCCACTAGGATTCGGCATCAGATTCACCTGAATTGTCGTAATTAAAATTTTTGCCATTAATCTACCATCACAGCCATTTCTTGGCTGCCACCTTGGATTTCACATCTTTTTTCATCCTGGCCTTTTTGAGGGCTGCACTCTTTTTTACAGCTTGGCTGTTTTGGTTTAGATATCACTTCTTTTTGTATTGCAAGCCACAAAGCCAGCCATTAACTGGCTTTGGTGCTTACTTTTAATTTTTTTCTTTTCTGCAGGGATTGTGGAACAAAGGAAGAAATATTGTGTACAGTTTTTTGTCTGATTAAAAATATTTGTATATTTAACAATGAATGATAATCATATACTGTAGGTCATAAGGTGACTTCTTATACATAACTGAATTGTAGCTGAAACCCTCGTTGTTTGTAGCTGAACTCTTTTCAGAGTGACTCATTTCTAGCTGAACTCACTACATGATGATTTGTTTCCAACACACATTTCTACAGGGTGATTTGTTTGTAGCTGATCCCTATAGAGTAACTTGTATTTAGCTGATATCTCTACAGGGTGACTTCTTCTACCTGATCTCTCTACAGGGTGGTCTGTTCATAGCTGAACTCTCTACAGGGTGGTCTGTTCATAGCTGAACTCTCTACAGGGTGAATTGTTTGCAGCTAAACTCTCTACATGATTGTTTCTTCGTAGCTGAACTCTCTACAAGATAACTTCTTCTAGCTGATCTCTCTACAGGGTGACTTGTTTGTAGCTGAACTATTTGCAGGGTGGTTTTTAGTAGCTGAACTCTCTACATACAAAGGGACTTCTTCTAGCTGGTCTCTCTACAGGATGACTTGTTTCTAGCTGATCTCTCTGCAGGGTAATTGTTTGTAGCTGAACTTTCTACAGGGTGATTTTTTACAGCTGAACTCTCTACATGATAGTTTCTTTGTAGCTGAATTCTCTACAAGGTAACCTCTTCTAGCTGATCTCTCTATAGGGCAATTTGTTTTCAGCTGAACTCTCTACAGGATGGTTTCTTTGTAGCTGATCTCTCTACAAGGTGACTTCTTCTAGCTGATCTCTCTACAGGGTGATTTGTTTGTAGTTGAATTCTGTACAGGTGATTTGTTTACAGCTGAACTCTCTACATGATAGTTTCTTTGTAGCTGAATTCTCTACAAGGTAACTTCTTCTAGCTGATCTCTCTATAGGGCAATTTGTTTTCAGCTGAACTCTCTACAGGATGGTTTCTTTGTAGCTGATCTCTCTACAAGGTGACTTCTTCTAGCTAATCTCTCTACTGAGTGAATTGTTTGTAGCTGAACTTTCTACAGGGTGATCTGTTTGTAGCTGATCTCTCTACAGGATGACTTGTTTCTAGTTGAACTCTCTACAGGATGATCTGTTCATAGCTGAATTCTCTACATGGTGGTTTCTTTGTAGCTGAACTCTTTACAAGGTGACTTCTTCTAGCTGATCTCTCTACAATGTGAGTTGTTTCTAGCTGAACTCTCTACAGGATGATCTGTTCATAGCTGAATTCTCTACATGGTAGTTTCTTTGTAACTGAACTCTTTACAAGGTGACTTCGTCTAGCTGATCTCTCTACAGGGTGATTTGTTTGTAGCTGAATTCTCTACAGAGTGACTTGTTGTAGCTGAACTCTCTACAAGGTGTTATAGTTGAATTCTCTTCAGTGTGACTTATAATGTTATGAATTTCTACAGCAACATATTTGTAGCTGATCTCTCTACAGGATGACTTGTTTCTAGCTGAACTTTCTACAGGATGATCTGTTCATAGCTGAATTCTCTACATGGTGGTTTCTTTGTAGCTGAATTCTCTACAAGGTAACTTCTTCTAGCTGATCTCTCTATAGGGCAATTTGTTTTCAGCTGAACTTCTCTACAGGATGGTTTCTTTGTAGCTGATCTCTCTACAAGGTGACTTCTTCTTGCTAATCTCTCTACAGAGTGAATTGTTTGTAGCTGAAATTTCTACAGGGTGATCTGTTTGTAGCTGATCTCTCTACAGGGTGAGTTGTTTGTAGCCGAACTATCTGCAGGGTGATTTGTTTGCAGCTGAACTCTCTACAAGGTGATCCTTCTAGCTGATCTCACTACAGGGTGATCTGTTCATAGCTGAACTTTCTACAGGGTGATTTGTTTGCAACTGAACTCTCTACCTGATGGTTTCTTTGTAGCTGAACTCTCTACAAGGTAACTTCTTCTAACTGATCTCTCTACAGGGTGAATTGTTTCTAGCTGAACTCTCCATAGGGTTATATGTTTGTAATTGAACTCTCTACAGGATGGTTTCTTTGTAGCTAATCTCTCTACAAGGTGATTTGTTTCTATCTGATCTCTACAGGGTGACCTGTTTCTGGCCGAACTCTCTACAAGTGATTTGTTTGCAGCTGAACTCTCTACACGGTAGTTTCTTTGTAGCTGAACTCTCTACAAGGTGACTTTTTCTAGCTGACCTCTCTACAGGGTGATTTTTTGTAGCTGAACTTTCTACATACAAAGTGACTTGTTCTAGCTGGTCTCTCTACAGCATAACTTCTTTCTAGCTGATCTCTCTGCAGGGTGACTTGTTTCTAGCTGAACTCTACCGGGTGATCTGTTCATAGCTGAACTCTCTACAGGATGATTTGTTTACAGCTGAACTATCTACATGGTGGTTTCTTTGCAGCTGAATTCTCTACAAGGTGACTTCTTCTAGCTGAACTCTCTATAGGGCGATCTTTTCGTAGCTGAACTCTCTGCAGGGTGATTCGTTTGCAGCTGAACTTTCTACATGATGGTTTGTTTGTAGCTGAACACTCTACAAGGTAACTTCTTCTAGCTGATCTCTCTACAGGATAATTTGTTTATAGCTGAACTCTCTACAGGGTGATTTGTTTGTAGCTAAACTCTCTACGATTCGATTTGTTTGCTGAACTCTCTACATGGTAGTTTCTTTGTAGCTGAACTCTCTACAAGGTATAGCTTCTTCTAGCTGATCTCTCTATACAGGGTGACTTGTTTCTAGCTGAACTCTCTACAGGGTGATCCTTTCGTAGCTGAACTTACTACAGGGTAATTTGTTTGTAGCTGAACTCTCTACAAGGTAACTTCTTCTAGTTAATTTCTCTACAGGGTGACTTGTTTCTAGCTGATCTCTCTACAGGGTGATTTGTTTGTAGCTGAACTCTGTACAGTTTGATTTGTTTGCAGCTGAACTCTCTACATGATGGTTTCTTTGTAGCTGAACTCTCTACGAGGTAACTTCTTCTAGTTGATCTCTCTACAGGATGACTTGTTTCTAGCTGAACTCTCTACAGGATGATCTGTTCATAGCTGAATTCTCTACATGGTGGTTTCTTTGTAGCTGAACTCTTTACAAGGTGACTTCTTCTAGCTGACTACAGGATGATCTGTTCATAGCTGAATTCTCTACATGGTGGTTTCTTTGTAACTGAACTCTTTACAAGGTGACTTCTTCTAGCTGATCTCTCTACAGGGTAATTTGTTTGTAGCTGAATTCTCTACAGAGTGACTTGTTGTAGCTGAACTCTCTACAAGGTGACTTGTTTATAGTTGAATTCTCTTCAGTCTGACTTATAATGTTCTGAATCTCTACAGCAACATATTTGTAGCTGAACTCTGTACAGAGTGACTTGCTTGTAGATGAATTGTTTATAAGATTAACTGTTTGTAGCTGAACTCCCTACAGAATTACTTACAATGTCATATAATTCTATAATGGAGTAAGTTATAAACGTTGCTGAATGCTTTATTAGGGTGACTGTTCTATTAGAGTATCTCGATCTCGCATATGCTACACGTAGTTGGTTTTGGAATCATAACTCAGTGGTTTGTAATCCGATTCTTCTGTACTACTGCAAGGACTTTTTATGATAATTATTCCAGCTACACACCGATTTTCAGCTCACTGCTCTAAGCAGTTTGGCTGGTAGGCGTAAAAACTAATAGTTTTTTATTCATAAAAATCGATCGCGTAATTGTGACATAGGTTGGGTTTTGTGTCATATCTCGATGGCCTTTACCTGGATTCCTTTCAAACCACAAAAAGGCACTCCTACGATAGTTACTCCATCTACATAGCAATTTTCAGCTCATTCCTTCAAGCGGTTTACCCTGTGGGAGTGACAGACCTTCGACCTTATTTTACGCAAATAATCGGTCATAACTCCGTGACTGTTCATCGGATTCCTACCAAACTTGGCTGAGATTCGTCTTAATGAGCCCTTTAAGTGTGCCAAATTTCAGCCCGATTGGAGCACGCATTCGTGTTTTATGGCGGATTTTGCAAAGTGTGCGAAAAGAAGAAAAAAACGATGAAAAAAAACCCAAACTTTGGCCGCTCGTATCTCGGAAATGGCTGGAGCGATTTTCTTCAAATTTGGAATGTGGACTTCCCTACCTAGCCGACACTGCTGTAGCAATTTTAGTTTCAATCGGATAAGGAATCACGGAGCTACAAAGGTGTGAAAATCGCGTTTACTTTCTTCCTGTAAATATACTCATGGTGTGGCGCGCCGGCTTCTTGGGCCGCACGACACACTACCGTGTGTCTTTATTACCGTGTGTCTTGATCAAGCTCTGATTGGGTGTTAATGCTTAACAGACTCATCTGCCTGAATTTACAGTATTGCAAGAGGAGAATAAGCTATATGGTTTTACATGCAAGCACAGAGTGCTGTATTCGCATCCTTATTCTGGAACTAGTATATAGTACAGTTGCTAATCTTGCTGCACAAATCATTCACAATAATTCATTCACAATAACTCATAAATCATTCAAATCATTCATCACGTCAGATAACTGCCAATTACATAGAAGAGGCAGCACATAGAATTAACCATGGTTTATCAACAAAGCCTGGTCAGCATGATACCATATAATGTGGTTGGACAATATGGCACAAATAGAATTGTAATCCACACTAGGTTTTATCTGAAAAGGAATAAATGCAGTGGTTTATAGAATTATCTGGCATCCATGCTATCATTCATTTTAACTCTATGAAAACGCATTGTACCTATGGCCTCTCATAGCAAATTGCAATTGTATGCTTATAGGAAGAAGGACTCTCCATGCAGAGATACTCTATGTGATTTTCTAAGGGTAAGGAGTGTTGCTTCAATAGTCACTATCGCTACAAAGGAGCTCACACAATGAAATCCTGTAATATTAGTGTTATATACGTAGCTTCTTTTGTGTACGGAACTTGTAATGTACCCTCTTAGTACAAATAGCTTGGCTTCACTTAACATGTGATAATAACTCTTAATATTAACACTAAAAGTTCAATATAACTGATATATAACCAGGAGCCCATAAGCACCTGCACAAGGCACAAAGGAGCATTTATCTAGTAAAACACACCTTTGGTGAATTTTTGTAACTATATAGCATGGTGATTTTTGTAACCAGCATTACCTTATTCAGCAAACCAATAATTGAATCTAATTTGTATTGCATTATATTGGCTACAATTACCAAGGTATGTTATGGCTTCTTAATAAAATTGTGAGCCAATATTCACAATTGAGTATGATTTGGGCAAAACAAATCCACCAGTAGTAATGGGAAGGATACAGTGATGAAGAATGCTGCATCTTGAAGTGCTCTGAAGTCACAATGGAGTTGCACTTGCAGATGATACAAAGACACCAGCTAATTATAATCAATGAAACCATGCTAATACATTTATGCAATTTACAACCATCCTTATAATGTACTGTGCATTAAGCTGGTAACAGTATAAGTTCACCAACAGTGTGCAGAGACTCTTAACAGATGTTAAATGCTCCTTGCGGCATTTATGGGCTCCTGATATAACACAACCATAATATGAGAACTAACTAAAATAGTCCAACAGACACTATTTTACAAGTGGTAGCCATTAATGATGTCATTCATAATAACCTAATAATTACAACATGATTAAGTAATAAAAATCTGAGTTCATTACCTCCTATTAAGCTTTAACAAAGCTCAATATAACAGTCTGTCAACAGTCAAAATCCAGACAACAGAATCACATGACCGGTAGTAATTTAGTTAGACAAAAATGGCAGATCGAAGAAAACCTATGAACCACACTTCTAGTGGTGATACCAGTCATAGTAAAACTGTTAAACATCAAATTGGTTCCAGATATGGCAAGTGCAGTATAGTACTGAGCAACAAGACACTCACTTGGTTACATTGTGACATGGAAACAGGTAACGCATCTGTGGTATCGCTGTTGTGGTGTGAAAAGTTTGTCGAAGCTACAAGAGAAAATTTGCAGCTAAAAGAATTTTTCAAAAGTGTTGTATGATGAATCTGTAAACCACAGAACTAGTAATGATATCGATCACTCCACCAGATCCCAGCACAAAGCAGCCATGGAAGTCTGAAGTTTGATCAAGCTAAGAAAAGCCAGAAATCCTTGGAAACTGTAGCTCCCATAGTCGGCAGTTTGATGAAGTTGGATAATCTCGTGCGTGAAGTATTATGCTGAAAGTTTGATATCAGTTTCCTTATGGCCAAGGAAGGGATTCCATTTACAAAGTATACACCACTTTATGAATTAAAAGCTCAACACAAGATATACTTTGGCATATCTAACAATGTGTCTATGAAATTCTTCACACATTACATTGTGGAGAGTCAATGGAAAGCACACAAGAAATTTGTTGAAGAAAGTGTTTCATTTTTAAGTTTCTTAATGGATGGTACCACAGATGTGAATGAGATGGAAGACCAAGTTGTACTGATGTTGTACTGCAAGAAAGACGATTTTGTGAAGGAAATAAAATCATGTATGAGATACCTGTCAGTTGCTAACCCCAACAGAACTAACACTAATGGCCTATTACAGTGTCTTGGAAATGTGGTGAAGCAGACAATGGGTATACAAGATATTTGTGAGCCCTCCGGTATTTTGAAAATCAAGCCTGTATTAGTTGGAGGTGGCAGTGATGGTGCGTCTGTGTGTGAATATTTCACATCTCACAGCACAGTAGTCTCAGAGCAATATTACTAGAGAGTGTACCGTGGATCTTTTGGAGTTGGTGCTGCACTCACCACTTAGAGCTTTCTTCCAAAGATGGCTTAAAGAGTTAATTGTTCAAGAATATTGATGAGATGCTGTTATGACAGTATATATTACTTTAATGAAAAATTTTCTAAAAAGGTGCGAGAACTGAAGAAAATTGTCGAAGATCTTAAAGAAGTGTACAATTTTAACGAGGGCATGGATGTATTCCTGTTTGGTCACATGGTTCACAGAATGCACAAGCGTGCTATGTAGTACAAAAAACAACATCCCACAAATGTCAGTGAGTATGCGCCCATAGCAAAAGCTATTCTGCAGCCATTGATGGAAGAAGCAACTAGGCAGAGATTGAAGCGTAAGTTCAAGATTGCTTTCTTGGTGGTGAAGGAAAACCTCGCTCTTAAGAAAATGAAGCCTTTGTGTGACCTTGAAGAACTCCACAGAGTGGAGATTGTGACAAGCTATCGCAATGATCATGGCTGTGCTTCATTCATAGACTCTACTGCTACAGATTTCAAAAGAAAATCTGAAACATAACATGGCCAAGGCAAAGTAATTCTTTAAGATGGGCAATCCCTACTCTGTTTTAGAAGATGGCATGATGTACGTGTGGGATAACTTCTTCGCAGTTCGTCATCTGTCACTTGAAACTGGGGAAGGCCTCTATATTTTTGTCAAGAAAGCTCTTGCCTACATGGGCATAACACCATTAAAATGGCATTGTAAGATGATTGGGCTGGGATGTGATGGGACTAACGCCAATATAGGAAGTGGGAGTGGTCTGAAGAGCTATCTCACAGCAGATATCCCATGTTTCATGGTGTCTTGCTCACAGGCTGGAGCTCTCTGTAAAAGATTCCCTAAAAGATACATTCTTTAAGGATATTGTTAAATTGCTAATACAGGTATATTATGTGTACGAAAAATCACCCAAAGAGTGTCATGAGTTGAAGGATATTGTAGATAGTCTCAAGCAGTGTCTAACAGACACTGAAATGCCAATAAAAGGAGGTACCCAACCACTTCGGGCAAGTAGTACAAGCACATTATCAAAACAAAAAACAAATTGAGGAGCTAAAAGCAAAGAATTTTGAGGACATTCCTACTGCTAAAAGTTTTGACACGGATTGAGCAAAATGAATAATCACTCACATGGGTACTAAAGCAGTCTACTGTTATCAAGGTGCTGATTTACATTTCATTCTGAAGCTCTGTCTACTTTAGGAAAAAAATTACAAGGTTTGGCTTGGTGCTATTGATGAATGTCTTGTGCATTGACTGAAATTACAAGTGGTACTTTTTACACATGCTGTGACACTCCTTGCTACTCACGGTTGGGAGCGTACTGTTACTCCTATTTTTGGGCATGCTGCATTATAAGAAATCATACAATGGTTTGCCACACCTTTAGAGGAAGCTGGTATAGATGTCTCTTCTGTACAGGAAGAGTGGGATGATATGGTGGAGTACAGCAAACACTATCTGAATCTGGTGCAAAATTTTCAAATATCGTCCCCATTATGCTAGCATTATGCTTGATGCTTTTGGTCACCTATTATGCTTTAAATTAAGCCGGCATAGTTGGTCAGTGACCATGCACGATTACAAGAATATTTGGTGGAGATTGTTCAATTGTATTGAGTCTAAGCATTGGTCTAATGTATTAGGGCTAATAGAGCTTCTGTTTTGTCTTTTACTCTCTAACAGCCATCTGGAAAGAATCTTTTCTCAGCTGAAACTGATTAAGACACCAACTTGTCTGAGAACAGGCTTGACCAACTGGTGAGGATTAATGTTGAAGGTCCACCATCGGAGAAGTGGGATGCCTCTAGTGCTATAGAAATATGGTACAGGTAAAAATCTAGATGATTGACTGCTAGTAATAGTACCAGAACTACAGGTCATATACGTAGATCAAAGGATGATCCCATTCAGTCAAAAAAAGGATGACAATGACAACCAATGTTTTTCCTTGGATGAATGGAAGGGATGGGTACAAGTTGGCATTGGTGTAGAGTCTAACAATGATGATGATGTCCCTAGTGTTGGTGATGAGCCTTGTGATGGTGATGAACCTCATGGTGATAATAACAATGAATCTGGCGATGATATCTGCGTGATTTATAGTATGAGTGTGATGCATATAAGATACAGTGCCTACATTATTACCTTATGTTAACTATTTATATGATTTGTAAAAGGGCTACTGTACATACTGGACATGGTTAACTTACTGTTGTGCCCTTTGTAGTTGTGTCACTGTAGTCGCGTGTGTGTGTGATTTCAAAATCAAGTGGCTAGTACCTACTTTGTAACTTATATTATAGCTGCAATTCATACTTATTGTTATTAACATACGTATACTTTGTTGTTGTATAAAAAGATTAGATATGTATGATATACAATTATATGTCCGGATATCTTTCGAAATGTCCTTCCAATTCTTGTAATGTCCTGACAATAAGTCAGGTGGGGTACAAAAAGTAATTTCGCACACTGCATACACATACACATAGGCTTGTGCCAATTATGCCAGCATAATGTCAAGTATAATAGGCTAGCAAAAGCATCAAGCATTATGCCAGCATAATGGAATGATTTCAAGAATTTTAATTAAAATGTGCAATGCGCATGCCAAAAATACTGCTCAACATGAACACACTGCACATTATTACAGCATTTCATATCAAAAAACATTGCAGTGTTATTGGTTTTACTATTTCTTGACTGATTATTCACACTTTATGGTAATAAGATAGAGATATTCTAATAGAGCAGTCACTTACTCTAATACAGCAGTCGGAAATGCTGGTATACTCTAATAAAACAATCAGCTTTCGACCTTAATCTTGATTTTGAGAGCATAATTTTGAGCATAATAGGCTGGATTTTGAGCAAGGCATAATAGTCTATTTTCAAAGCATAATTGGCTCCAAGCCTACATACACACAGATGCACACACAACACGCAACATGCATGAGAGCATACACACAATAATTTCATGATAATTATTAGTCAACCTTTGTAATATTTATATGTAGGTTTTGATACCCTAACATCTGCTGAGTCAGTGCTAGCAAAATATAACATGACCTCAAGAAATAAATGTAAGTTACATTCTTTGCATTAATAGTACAGCTGATTTTCTCTGTAAGCAAGCTTTTTTTAAGTGATGCAAGCATTTTACATTTAGCAACAGCAAATTGTTCAGTTTACTTCTAATTAAAATGTATATATCACACAGTACAGTAGTATTGTGCAGTAGGGATTATGGAGGTTTGGCTAACGTTCAAATGGAGTCCCGAAAACTTCCCTTCCTACACCCTTGGGTTAGCCATGTGAATAATGTTAGAGGGTGATTTATATATATAGGCTCCACCACTTATGGTGGCATAACCTTAATTTTGAAAATGTAATTTTCAGAATGTTAGGTTTGATTTTTGAGCATGCAATGCTCAAAAGCATAAAAGTAATTTTTCAAAGCATAGTGCTTAAGCCTACTTGTAAGTGCTGATGTATTGTACCTATACAAACATGATTTATGCTATTATTGTATTTTATATAGCATCTGAGAGGCCAAGCATCAAAGAGATTATTTTGCAGATATCACCACTGTGCTTTAACAGATGGTTTGATCTTGGTATCATTCTTGATATCTCAGTTCAAAAGTTGAGAGATATTAGATTATCAGTAAACATCAAGCCAGATGCCTATTGTATAAGAATGTTCACAGAATGGTTGGAGGGTGATGTAAATCCTACTTGGAATACTCTGTCAAAGGCTATAAATTCTGTTTTAGCTTACACAACAATACTTGAAGAATTACATATAGTGAATTTTTGTGAAAAAGGTTAGTGCAGTGCTGTGAGATTATTCAACAGATTTTTATGCTGGTCGTTGATTGCAACATTTATCAGTGTCTAAATTTGCTGAGTCCTTCATATTTTATGGCTACATTTGTATACCCAGTATTAACTTGCTCAAGATGCAGTGACATAAATAATTAAACTCCATCATTCACTGCACTGATGAAAAATTAGGACTATAGCTTCCATGTACAAAGTATTGAAATATCATGTAGCTGCAGTGAGACTTTTGAATGCCATTGACCAAGACTATTGAAATTCGGATATCTTATACATTTAGATACCACTGTTTCTACCTTTCCCATGCAGGTATATAACTACAGTGTGGTAGTGATTTATAGTGCTAACCTTGAGTTACATATCCAAAGATATAAGCAGATAACATTTTTAGAACTGGGATTGTAGATATTACCATTGCTCCAGAAGTGGTAATGTGAGTAAACATTACTACATTGATTGCCAGTAAACAGCTGAACCATAATTGCCATTGTTGAGAATTGACGCTGTCTGCTGCAATAGTAGTAGAGTGGCTATAAGCAAACAATCATTCACTTTTTGATAAAAGCACCAAACTTGATATAACATTTGCTTAGTTCTTACCATTTCATATCAGATAGGATTCCATTAAATTACCAATCGTATTATGCACAAAGAACCCAATAAGCAGAGTTTTCTGGTGTAAGAAACCATAGATGTACAACACATTTCTGTAGACTTGTGTCTGTGCTTTTACACTGAAATATTGTATTGTATGGCTTCCAGATTACCTACACAAACTACTTCACTTATTAAATTTACAGTGTTGATCTTAGTAATTTAATTTCAGATTCATGAGTTCAACAATAAAAAAATCTTAGCAGTGTGCAAAAACTCACCATTGCTTAGCTGTCTGAAGGTTCTATTAAAGAACATTATGTCATGTGTGAATTACCATAATTCAATCGCTTTATTTTCTCCCAAAAGTATTCATGATAATTTTTATGTTAAATATTTTTGTATGATTTACGTAAAGAATAACTGCTCTATTAGAATATTTAGAATTTTTGCACAAATTTTCGTGTGAGAAATTTTCATACAAATTTTGCATATGAAAATTAGTTTACAATGAAAACAAGTAAAGTACGGTAGTGTTTTATGGTTTTTTAATCAAGAGTTGGTTGATGGGTTGGATTTACATTCTAGTGAGAGTGCATGCCAAAAATGGATGAAAGCATGAATTTGCATTTAGCTTATTGCCTTAATAGTTAATGCTTAAAGATAAAACATGGTAGACATTGAGGAGTTGTGCATACAAATTGTGGCTTCTATTTCCAGGGGCGTAGGGAGGGGGGTTCCCAGGGGTTCAGGAACCCCCTGTAAAATTTAGACTTCTGAGTTCACAGCAAGACCCTAATACATCATTTAGTGTGGCAGGACAAAATGAGTGAGTAATAGTTTATGGCACAGCACAACAATTAATAAAGCTTGCATTCATCTCTCAGGGAAGGATTTACAGACATAACATGAACCCTCTTGAAAACTTGTTAAAAGATCGATATACTCTAATAGAGCAGTCAGGTATATAATCTAATAGAGCAGTCACGTATACTCCAATAGAACATGCCTGTAAAATTAATATCCATATGTTAAGGAACTTCATTAGTCAATTTTTCAGACATTCTAACATAACAGCAAAACTAAGCATGACCATATACTGCTATAGCTTTGATGTACAATGCATAAAGATACAAAACTCCAGTAATTTATCACTTGGGAATGCAACATGCTGTGCATATTTGTAGTTATAATGTGTTGATTGCAAGTAATTCTATTTGTACAAGTATATTCATGGTTCCTATACCAGTGGGATAACTATCACTCACAGATACCTATAATTATGTATGTGTCTCCATGTGTTATGCTGTCTGTTTCCACCAAGTAGCTTTATCTAGTACTATAGCTTCATCCCATGCATTATGATTAATGTATTTTTTGCATAAAAATATATAGCAATTTGTTGAGTTTTGATTCATTGAAATGTTGAAACTCCTGCTTCTGGTAACTCAATACTGATGTTGGAACCCCTCTTCAAAGAATCCTGGCTACACCCCTGATTGCAATGCATTAGCGGTAAAACTAAGATAGAAGTGGAATTCTTAATGTTGTTTTAGTGATGTAAAATTTAAGAACATTTGCATACCTACATAACTTGCATGTCATTAATGGAATAATGGCAAAAGCTTTAACCCTTCTGCAACTTTAAATTGACAAAGAACCAGATCCAACAAACCACTTGGAATAGCTCACTGTATTGGGTGTGCCTTTAATTGAAATTATTTTATGAACTTTAAGCATGCTCATTTACACTTACTACGTATATTGACAATTCCATACCAGTGTTTCTGCAAGACAACCTGTAAAAAGATGCTAACTTTGCACCTTTGTATTATGTTCTAGTACATACACAAGTGAGTGCTGTAATCATACACTAACAAAACAAACATGATGAAATTAAAAGTATAACACCAATAGCTAAAATACTTCGTGTCCATACACTGCAGAACAAATTGTTACAAGTATAAGGAAAAAAATTCCCTTATACTTGTAACAATTTGTTAATTAAGATTTTAAGTCCAATAAGAGATCACAGAAATAGATGTAGTGAAACAAGGGAGGTCACCTACCACTTTGAGAAGTAGAACTTCATCAAAGATTTTTAATAATCATCCTGATATAATACTTGTTTCTATGTAAGAAGATCCCTCTTTCTATCTTATTGTTTTTGTTTGTCACACGCTTTTGTTTCCCCCTTTTCACCTCTCCACCAGAAGAAAATATTCTTTCGACCAGAGCAGTGGTTGCTAAAATAATATGTGACCGGGCCTGCGAAAACAGGGCATGTGGGCACAAACTACACCCCATCACTCTACAGGTCATATCTCAGTGCTGGAAAAGTATATTTCCATTCTGTAACTTGCATCATGATGCTACTTAAATGCTTAAGAAGAACTGAAAATTGCAATGTCATAGTATAATGGTACAAAAAGTTATGGGTGATGAAAGTGTGAAAAGGTAGGCAAAAATCAAGTGCCCACATGCCCTATTATCACAGGCCCGGTCACATATTACAAGCTACTCGAGATAGTAATGGAGTATACTAGAAAACACTACTACCACCATTGGGAAGCTACAACACTCTTAATACTTAAAACCAGCGTTTCTTGATACTTTTAAATGGGCAATATTACTGGTTTTCCCAGAGATAGTCACAAATAATAATATATACCATGCATAGCATGAAGCAGTGAATATTCTCAATGTTAGTGCAGCCAATGCCTATATACATAGCCCAAACACACCAAAATTATACTTAGTTTATTCACAGAATTCTTATGTCTTTAGTATAAATATGGGATGGAATTTTAAAAGTTATTATGTAGTGACTATGTTATTGATAAACAAACCAATTGAAATGGTTAGAGTAGAGCATTGATCAGAAATAAAAGCACACTTGAATAAAGACTTGGTTCAAAATGAAGGGACTTCAACAAATAGGAACAAATACAATCACCCAAGAGGCAAAAACTATGGCTTTAATAGTGAGGTTGTCTAGTCAATAAGTTGAAGTACACCTTAGGTATTTTGTGACCTACTTGATTTAGCCACTATAGCAAAGTGATCTTATTGATAAGGTCTGATGTACACGACCTCATAATAAGCTAAGTAGGGACCAGTCTATTTTGCTTTTTTTTTCACCTATTTTTCTTTCCAGCAATTCTTTCATTTTTCACCTATTATGCTCCATATTTTGCTCAAGAATTATAAATTTTGCTCAGCATTTATCTTTACTAATTGAATATTTCCTATTGCAAAGCTACAGTTTTGCCTTAAAATGACTGTTCTATTAGAGTATCTCGATCAGTAATTACTTCTAACTTGTAAAGCAAGAAGCTAGTTAATATTGCTCAACATGTGTGACTGTTTTATTAGAGTATCTCGATTGTCACTTGTTGTTCTTGTAACAATTAACTATGCATTGTCGATATTTTAGCGCATCTGACTGTTCTATTAGAGTATCTTGATCTTTTGTGCAATTTTTATGTCCACTTCACAAAAATTGCACCTATTATGCCAACATTTTGCTCATTGCTTTTACCCACCCATTATGCCAAACATTTTGCCGGCAAAATTGATGGCTCCCTAAAGCTAAGCATAATTTTGGAGCCACAGCTATGATTGCTAGGCATGTAATAGAATGCTTGCTATGGTAAGGCCACTCCAAATAAATTCTCTGTTTCCCGTCCACCGCCCACATCTAGTTGCTGTCAGCTCTAAATATTCCATTATTCCATATTCTTCCATTATTTTCCAGTTATTCTTGCATACTGAGAGGCTCAGTAAGGCCCCTATTCAGTGATTATTAGTTTCTCATCCAGCCTTTCTAATTATTATGATGCGGGCAGGAGGGTATTACCATTATACCATTATTTTATAATATTAACACACTGATGTACAGACCTTGTCCAAATTGTCTTTTTTTTCTTACTACAAACATTTCCTTCACTACTTTTCGTGATCGCCAACCGTTTTTCGACAGTCAACTGAAAGCCTGCTTTGATGAAGTCGATAGAGCACGATTGCAACTGGCACTGCAGCAATTTGCTAAGGAAAACAACAGTTCTCCTGGTGATATATAGCGCATTGTAGCGTTCATCAACAAAAATTATAACAGTTTGGTATCACGTGTTCTTCTGAGCATGCGCAGAGTAAATAATGGCTTACCATGTGGTAGCTTAAGAAGGATGCGGGCGGTGGATGAGAAACTAATAATCACCAAATAGGGGCCTAAAAGCCATCTTGAAGCAATGTCAGCTCACGTGTCAGTAGTGCTATCGAGTTGGCACAAACTTTACGTTTGTACTATTTTTGCAACTTGAAAAGGAAGGACAAGCTTAAGCATGCCTTTTATGGTTGCACCAGGCAAATAATGGCTTGAAAAGCTGCCAATCTTATAATGAAATAATGGAAATGGACCGTCCGCCCACATGCAAATATACTTTAGTCCAGGACGGGAAACAGAGAATTTATTTGGAGTGGCCTAATAGTGCAACCATTTTGAGTAGGAAGGAGTAAAATAGTACAAGACAAAGCCAAACACCATTTCCTTCTGATGTAAGATATGATACTACAGCCAGCCATCAAATTAACCCAACAACCATAATGGCCACTACTTTGCAAAAGGTCAATCACACTTAGTAACTGTTACAAATGTGATATTCAAAATTAATGCAAAAAGAGTTTTAGGTATTCACTTCACTATCAGTACTTGATGAAATTACTGTATATGCTTTTCAGTGCTTAGATGAATTCACATGCTAAATAAAGTAAGGCTGGGTATCTAAATGGATTCTGAATAGTGTGTTAGGTATACAACATTATTAAGAGCAACTTATATAACAACAATATCTGTTTTGTATTTGTGTAGTAAAGAAACAAGATCTCACAGAGTTGATTGATTTTGTTACCACATATTATTCTCCACAATGGAGGAAGATTGGGGTTCTATTACACATCACAGAGAGTACACTGGATGCTATACAGCAGGAATACCTAATCAACCCTAATTTGTGTTGTGACAAAATGCTAAAAAGATGGATAGAGACAGATATATCTGCCTCATGGAACACACTTGTGACCACTGTCAAATTACTAGAGAAAGCAACAATGCCAGAAATGAAAGGTACTATGTATAATCATTATGAGGGACAAGGTATTTAGTATCATGCATTTTTCCACCAAATCTATAATATGCTGACATAGCAGGTACATATATTTAATCCTAAATGTTGTTTTAAGTGACCTAAAATGCTTTCAATAAGATTTCACAAAAATAGAAATTTTGACAATAATAACTGGTTCTTTACTCCAGCTTGACTAATATTCTTATTTTCTGGGCTGGAACTTGTTGGCTAAACACCTTTATTTATCATGTATTTAAAATTTGTTACAATACAATTACCACCTGGGGGATGAGGACTATAGGACCACAGAATGGTTGCTGTGCTCCTCTTCATAGCATAATGCCAACAATGGACTGCTTTGAAACTGACTTAAGTATGGTCCCTGTAGTGCATGTCCCATGTAACTGAGCACAATTAATTCTGCTATCGAATATTATTTTTTAGCAGGTACACCCACATAACTCATACAAAATTTATCCCACCAGACCTGACATTTGTACAGATTCCTGCAAGGTCAACATTTTAAATTTCAAAGTGACAGTTAATAAAATAACAAAATTCTAACATATCAAGTTTAATTTGACAAAATTTAATAAATGAACTCAACAAATTATCTAGTTCTCTGGTGACATTTTTACACCTCTATTCATTAGAGGTGAGACAGTTAATCATGAATAATTGAAAGTTTTTACAAAGGGAATAGAAAAACACCTATTATATTGCAATAATTCAGGAATGATATATAGTGAACATTTATTCTGGATTATTTGGGTATAACTGGTGTAAAGTACCTATAACTAGTGCAAAGTATGATTTGACTTCTACTAAAAAACTTCAAACCTAAAAATACCTGAAAATGTAGATACTCTAATAAAGCAGTCACTTATAAGTAATAAACTTTTGAGCCTTTTTTTGCTAATGCGCTTATGTATATGTTTAGCATAATTAGCACTAGATGAATTTTGAAACAATTTTCGGCTTAACTGTGGCTGTGTAAGCTTATTACCAGTGTTTCCATAGCAATATGATTGATAGTTGAGACGCTTTTCATGCTGTCCTTTGTTTGCAATGCTGTGTAATGGAAAAGGCATAGCTGAACATGAAGTGTAATGGTTACCTCCATTTTTGCTTCATAATTGATAGTTGGGGCATGCGACTGGACATATATTTTGTCAGGTGCCGTTCCTTTTGATGCAGTATACGCGTCGGTTCACCAGTCATAATTATGTTACAAAAACAGTCCTACATTTAATCTCTATACTTCAGTCTAATACAGTAGTGAAAAAATAGAGGTTGCATATATGCTGCAGTGGACATTGAATCCCTAATTCAGTCGTGGTTATAGACTGAATGAAGTATAGAGATTAAATGTCCAGTAGTATATTATGCAGATGTATAGGTAACCTCTCTTCTTTCACAACTTCTTTTATTGCAATTCCCTACTTTTTGATCCCTAATTCAACTACAAAATTTTCATTTTTTCCTTCTACTTGTATGTCTAAATCTTCATCTGTACCACACAACTATGCAAGGTAAATTTTTGTAATAGCACTAGCATTTTAGCATGGAGCAGTTACTTGTAAGCCTGTCATTAAAAAGATGTTGGCTAAATAATTTATTATTGTGCCAAATGTCCTTGTTTATTTTTGTCATTTTCTGGATAAGAATCACTCCATCGACAATGGCAATATTTGGATTATTTAAAGATGTCTGATATGCAATCACTCTGTCACTGGAAAGCAAATTTTCAGTCGATTAACAGTTAGGTAACAGTGGATCCTATAATTTTCAAAGATTGTGTATCAATTTTAACTTGTCGGTACATGTCTATGTGGTGCATAAAATTGCTCTTGGTGATCAGAGTAAATTCACTATTGCCAATTGTTTCTGTGAAAAATTTTCCCATCAGCTATGCTCTTAATTAGCTATGCTCCATTATGCCAGCATTATGCTTTATGTTTTTCATCCCCTATTATGCCAAATATTATGCCGGCATAATCGATGCAAGCCTATAGCTGAAAATAAAGTGTAATGGCCACTTCATGTAATTGATACCATAGTTGAGGCACATATTCAAATTACAACATTAATTCTTTTGCCGTTCTTTCATTTGATGCTGTTAGCTAGCAGTCATATATGTAACATAACAGCAAACAAACAAGTACAAGAATTTTAAGTATGACTAGGGATCACAGAAATAAAAGGTAATGGATAAATCAGTAATATCGTATATAGATAACAAACAAGTACAAGAAATTTTAAGAATCATAGAAACAATGTAGGGAAACAAGGAAGGTTGCCTACACCTGCAGATATGCTAGTGGACACTGAATCCCTACTTCAGCCATACCTTCCTTGTTTCACTACTTTTATGCCTGTGATCCTTAAAATTCTAATCGGTACTTGTCATATTTAAATACCCTGAAGCTAGCCAAGTCCAGATTTTGGGCCTGTTTTTACTTGTACCCTTCATTATTTAAAGGCACAACAAATATTATTTTCAGACATATACAGTAATTACTATTGTACTGCATATTTTGTTTGACTATTTAATTTTGTAAAGCTTCAACAGTTTCTGAACAGGGCTAACATTTTTTAAACTTTATATAACACAGTGTTCTAGAACAATAGAAAATATTTAATAATGTATGTTTTGCACTTTCACACAAAAATGTTGATCAGAAACTAATTAGCCTCATAGTTCAATGCCAGAAGACTTCCAATATATTGCTATGAAATTATATTCTTTTAATCGACTGACAGGCCTTCAGAGAATCAAAATACCTTAATAGTGACTTAAGCTACAGGAATTTTTTTGTTGTGATATGATACTTGAATCAGCCTGGCATCATGGATACACATGTAGTACCTTAAACTGAGCAATACAATTGCATAGCTTATTGGCTAGTGTATTAGAAGTGTATGTTTCCTACCAATGTTTCCATACACTCCTATATTTATAGCACAGCTCATTTAGAGGTTTACTAAATCACTTAGTCACCTGACATGTTCACTTAGTCACCTACTCATGTATAAATATATATATAATTATACACACTGCTTGAAGGTTCTTAGTTTACTAATTTGTTAAGATGCCTTACTGTAGTTATACTGATAGTAAAGTGTCAGTAAACTTAAGTATATGGAACATAATTATTTTACTAAGTTTTAAACTCTCAGTAAAACATCAGTGAATGCGGGTTTACTGAAAAACTACTAAAATAACAAACAATTAACTGTTCCATATACTGGGGATATACCACCGTAGTAAACTAAGATACTTCAAGCAGTGACATATATTCACCTGTGGGCCATTAAGAAATTTTGTACATGATAAACAATTGAGTACTTGGTGTCTTTCTATACCAGAATTGTGTGCATCACTAATAATTGTTGAACAACTCAGTCTTTAACTTAATGGAGCCAGGTAACGTTCACCATCATGACTCTGAATCGTCGGGTAGCGATTCCTTTTTCTAAAAATGTGACCAGGCCTGAGAAAATAGGGAATGAGGGCATAAACTACGCCCAGTCACACTACAGGTGATATTGCAGTATTGAAACAGAATATTTTCATTCTGTAACTTGCATCATAAAGCTAAGTAAAGAGCTGAAAATTGCATTGTCATAGCATGGTGGCATAAAAAGTTATGCATGTTGGAATTTTGCAAACGTAGGCAGAAATCATGTGCCCACATGCCCTGTTTTCGCAGGCTCAGTCACAAATATTCTTGGGAGGAGAGTTTAAAAAATACTTATTGCTTAATGCTAATACTGTAGTATTCTTTGATTCACTGTGTTCTTTGATTCACTGTGTTCTGGACAAAGAGTAGACTAAGTACATCTAGGTGTAGCCATTACTCTGGTTACAGGTACTCACCCCTCAAATAATTTTTTGTGGGTATTTCAAGGCAAGCATTCAGTCATTTGTGGTCCTCTTTTACCCCATACTTACATTGTCATGGCTATGGAGGTATGTACATAAACCATTGCAATGCTTAGTCTAAACACTGTAACCTAAGGGAAATAAGCAATTTAGTAACCCCTCAGGCCCCTAGTAGTCCCCTTGCTGCCCTTGGGATGCTACAGTCTAAGGCCTTTGTGGTTACTAAACTGTTTAGTTCTTTTGGTCTTGGTGTTTAACTATTATTTAGAGGAGACAAAGGAATGGCAGCTATATGCATTAGTAGATTGCTTAATAGTTTGAATTTTTACGTGCTATATCTCTTAGGCAGTTGTTCTGATTTTTTTCAAGCCACCATAAGAAACGTTTACAATGCCTAATGACTGATTATCATGATAAGTAGTTTACCCTGTAGCTGTGATAGTAAATATACACATCTACAATTCTACAAACTTTTACCAAAGTTAGGAAGTGAATCCATTGTGCATCCAGCATTAAAGTGATTTTTGATTGGCAAAAGAAAAAGAAAAACTATGGAAGAGTGAAACTTTCATGGTATATATCTGAGAAATGGCTAAAGAGATTTACATATAGTGTTTGGTTTTCCATACTTAGTACCACTACAAAATAGTCCTATTTGGAGGAGAGGTTACAAAGCTAAATAAATAATATACTCACAAGTGTAGCACACCAGTTTTCTTGGACAACACACAAATGTGTGTTTTAATGTTTTATTGTATAAGAGAATATTTCTAATAGCTGCATAATACAAACTGTGTTTTATTTACTTGTTTTAGAAACTGAGAAGCCATCTACAAAGCAATTTGTATTGTACATCAAGCCACAATTACAGTGCTTGAATGCATGCATTGATCTTGGGATACTCCTGGATGTACCTGTGCAAAAGATGGAAGATATCAAACTCTCAGAACACAATGATCTAGACCTATGTTGCATAAAAATCTTTACAGAATGGTTAGAAAGCAGTAAAGAGACAACATGGCATAGTCTTTTGGGAGCAGTCGATACTCTAAACACCAGAAACCTTGGTCTAAGCAGCAAAGGTACGTATACAGATATTTCTAAAGCTTGTTCTTAGTATTATACTGTATCTTGAAATATATTATTGCTCTATGATGTTAATTGAATACTTCATTGAGCATAAAAAATATACATACCTATCATCAACTATACAATATTGTTAAGGATTCCATGAAACAGAATTAGCAAGCCTGGTTGAAAAACGAAGGGAAGTCCAACAAATGCACAAGCAACTGTATAGAGCCTGTAATCAAAGGTATACAAAATCTAGCCAACAAGATTAATAATAGACATGTATTACTGTGATTTTACTGTTGTAGTAGGTATGCCTTTCATTATCTAAATACGAAATCATACATCCACTTTATAAATAATGGTAGCCAAAATGCATAGTATACAAGATGGCTATATGCTCCACAAATACAAACCAAACCTTAGCCATAGGCACCGTCCGTATGGCACCATGAAGTATAACATGCACTAATTACATTTTCAACTTACTATCAACTCTATGGTGCATTTTATATAGGCCTATAGTGTGCCTATTCTTTACTGGTTGATTTTCACTTCATAAATTTGTGCCTTGTGTGGTTATGTGTATGCGTGGTTAGTTGCTAAATTGCTTGAAAATGAAGCGCAATGAACACTTCACTTTTCAGACAATAATTGATATAGCTGGGACATGCGGTGCCATTTCAGATGCGGTGTGCATGGGTCCACCAGTCATAATAATTATTTACAAAAAACAAGTACACAAAAAATACAATTTTCAATTAGAGTAGGGACCATAGCACATCAATAAAAAGTACTGAAACAAGTTGCAGTAGTCAATGATATTAAATCACAGTAAAGCAATAAGAAGTGTTATATCCCATTATGGTATCTTGAGCACAGTTGGGATATAACACTTCTTATTGTATTACTGTGATTTAATATCATGGACTACTCCAACTTGTTTTAGTACTTTTTATCGATGTGCTATGGTCCCCAGGGGCGGATCCAGAGTTTGGAAAGAGGGGGGGGCACCTTTCTAAAAAACAGTTGAAGACCAAAAAAAACTTACTGAAAACCAGTTGTAGACCAAAAAAAAAAAAAAGGTCACAACAATAATAGCTAGTTATCCTTACCAACTATATCACATCTGTTATGTAAAATAAAATCCTATTTATAGCTTCATAGGTAAGCTACACTGCCTCATGAACATTGTGACTGCTTTATTAGAGTAATTGACTGCTCTATTAGAGTATCTCGATCTTGTATGCAATTTCTTGAAGGGGGGGGGGCATTTGCCCCAAATGCCCCATCCTGGATCCGCCACTGGTCCCTAGTCTAGATGAAAATTCTAATTTTTTGTGTACTTGTTTTAGTGCTATAAATACACTGTTTAGGCTTGAGCTAATATGCATTGAAAATAGCCTATCATGTCTTTGAGGAAAAATCCAGCCTATTATGCTCAAAATTATGGTTTCAAATTTATTCACTAGAGTTCACTGTTTTATTAATTAGAGTATATTATTGTTTCCAGACTGCTGTATTTAGAGTAAGTGAGTGCTCTATTAAAGTATCTCGATTTCATTTCTGCAAAGGTTGAATAATCAACCAAGACAAAATAAAACTAGGTTAGGTAATCCTAAGGCTGCAGCACATGTTGTTGTAGACCTTCAGTGCTGGTCACTGTAAAGTGTTAATAATGAATACCTTAGGATTAAGGAAGAAAATCCATCCCTCCTGGAGGAAGACTGAGTGTGGCCCCGACTAGACATTGGGTGACCTGCAGTTCGATTCCTGGGGTTGGAGGGATTTTTTTCCTTACTTTGGTCCCTTTTCTGTTACACCTTTCCAGCTACTGAATAAGTCATTAAGTCTAAGTCCTTGAAACTAGGTTAGGTAATCCTAAGGCTGCAGCACATGTTGTTGTAGACCTTCAGTGCTGGTCACTGTAAAGTGTTAATAATAAAAAAAAATAAAAAAATAATAGCATTGCACATTTTCTTGATATGAAATGCAGTACTAAGGTACCCCTGTATAGTGGGTTAAAATTTTGCTGTATTTTTGGCACATATGTTAAATAAAAATCTTGAAAATCACCCTGTTATGCTTGGTGCTTTTTCTAGCCTATTATGTAATTATGTTGCCTCTTCATGTTCGTATTGCAAATGGCATGTGTGTTATGTGTGCTTATTTATTATGCATTAGAAATAAAGTTTATTGTTACGTTTCCTTGTTGAAATGGCCTAGTTCCTTGTCCACGTGGAAGGGTACAAGGAAACACTATACCTTGATGAGTTTGTCAGTTCATGGTGAATAGATTGAGCCAAGTTCAATCTCCATAGCTTGGTTCAGTCATGAGTTATGATCAATTAATTAGGTGCTTGTAATTTATTTTCCTCGTTGTTGTTGAACAAATCAAACTCAACTGTCTGGCACTATAACTCCAAGACCATTTATCATAAAAAACTTTGGCTGTCCAGGCTCCTTTAGAAAAGAGAAACATACTAAAACGGAATCCGAGGAATGTGCAAAAATGACTGGTTTTGCTAAGCCGGTCACAGTGATCCTTGCTATTAAGTAATGTTTTATTATATCGATAAATCTCAGAGTAGGGTTATGTTTAAGTGATTTCTGCACTGTGCAAATAACAATAATGCACTATCTTTTAGGAGACAAAAGACCATCACTAAAACAATTATACAAGGAAGTCATTCCACAGTATGCTGCACACTGGAGGGAAATTGGAATAATGTTGGGGCTGGAGAATGACCTTCTAAACATTATACATGCAGACAACCCACATAGCGTGGAAAAACGTTGTGGTATAATGTTGGTAAAGTGGCTACAAAGGGAACCTAGTGCTTCTTGGAAAAACCTTTCTGATGCCATTGATGAATTTGAAGGTAATGAGGTTAATTTATAAAGAACTATAATTTACTTTACAAATTATGTAGCAATGCATGTTAACAATCCTCTACCTACAATCACTACTACCACTAGCAGCAATGAAGGTTTGAGATATTTGTATACACACTATATTTGTGTCATGTGTCAATGCAATATGAACTTCATATTCAAATTATGGGATTATACTGTGTTTATCATCACCCTCTAATGATACCTTTAGATGAAATAACACCAGTGATCAGAAATCTGCAGGCTGAATACAAGGCTACCAGGTATATTAGCCTAGCTGATGAATGGCCTCCGGACCAGCCCAAACACTTCACGGCAATTGCTCTTATTCATCACCAAGAAAAACCGAGTCAACAAGAAGCCATTGGTGTTGCTAACCTAGTTAAGCAAGGAATTAGATCATGTTTAAAACTTCCTTCTAATGTCAATAACATTGATACTATGAAGCCTGACAAGATTACTAAGGACATTTCTGAAGTGTTTACACCAAAAGGTGGGAATGTCACAGAGAGTATCTTGATAGAGGGAGCACCTGGAATAGGGAAAACAGTTTTATGCAAGGAAATAGCATACCAATGGGCTACTAAGCAGTTTCTACAAGACAAATTGCTATTATTTTTGATTCTCTTACGTGACCCACACGTGCAGGAACTAAAATCGGTTGTTGAATTCGTTAACTACTGTTGTAAAAATGAAAGTTTTTCAAAGACGGTAGTTGATCATTTGTATAAAACACAGGGT
Source organism: Dysidea avara (assembly GCF_963678975.1). Classification (NCBI taxonomy): domain Eukaryota; kingdom Metazoa; phylum Porifera; class Demospongiae; order Dictyoceratida; family Dysideidae; genus Dysidea; species Dysidea avara. The sequence goes on from NC_089279.1 coordinate 32,557,510, forward strand.
TATGATCTGGTCATACTCTTTGATGGGTATGATGAAATTGGCGAAAGCATCAGACAATGCTCCTTCATAGCAGATATAATCTTTCGCAGAGTACTGTCAGAATGTACTCTTGTCATCACTTCTCGACCTTCAGCAGCATCACAACTCCATAGCAACATATCCTGTAGAGTTGAGATTTTGGGCTTCACTAATACTGAACGGCAACAGTTTATTCAGGAGTCGTTGAAAGATTCTCCTGAAAAAGCAGCAACATTGCAAAGCTACTTGGATGACAACACAGATATCAACACCCTCTGTTACATTCCCCTGGTAATGACGATATTGCTGTGCTTATTTAAAGCTTCTATTGAACTGCCAAAAACTCAAACAGAATTATACCAAAAATTTACTTGTCACACCATAGTTCACTTTCTTACAAAAACAAAAGGTGGTCCCATCAAAGCACTTAGATATTTATCAGATTTAGAGCAGCCGTATCTTGGTATCATCACCAAATTAGCAAAGATTTCTTTTAAGTTTTTAGAAAAAGATAAAATTGTATTCAGTGCTAAAGATGTTGAGGAGATTTGTCCAAAACTAAACATTAAATCTATAAATTGTACACAGCTGGGCTTGCTAAAGGAAACAAAATATATTGATTTAGAGGAGACCAATCCAGTATTGTCATACAACTTCCTTCATTTGTCACTGCAAGAATTTCTTGCAGCAAAGTATGTTTCATCACTTTCTTTCTTTCAACAAGTAGATATTTTACAGAAAACATTTTGGAATGCCAGATATTTTAACATGTGGATCATGTACATGGGCTTAACTGCAGGAAAGAAAAATGCTTTTAAATATTTTTTAAGTAGCAATTTGACTAGCTTTGTTAAAAATCAATTAAATAAGAGAAATGTTATACCTAAGGATATCTTAACTGATAAAGTGAAAAGCCTTCATCTTTTCCATTGTTTTCAAGAAGCCAAAGATGATAGCATGTGTGCAACAATTGGAAACTGTTTTGAAGATCGTACTGTTGACCTTAACAACCAGACTTTACTGCCAAAGGATGTAAATATACTTTGTTTCTATTTGCTAAGAACAACCAATACTAAGTGGAACATGTTAAATTTGTCAGGATGCAACATAGGTGATATTGGCTGTAATGAACTGCATAAATCTTTGATTGTTAGTGACAAAAATGAAATATTCTTTCAACAGTTAGATTTCAGTAACAATCAGTTAACTTCTCAGTCAGTTGCTGTAATAGTAGATTTGGTGCGAATTTTTGAAGTTGTTGAACTAAATATTTCTAATAATCCTTTACATAATATGCTTCTCGGATTTTTAACTGAGTTCAAATTCTTGAAATCATTGGTTACAGGAAGCAGTACTAACTCAGATGACAGAAACATCAGTCAAACAATAAATATTATTCACAAATCATCGCTAGAGTATGTGCACATTAATGACAAGCAGAATACCAGCCTGATACTTAAAATCAGTGGGTTTACGAAAATGATTTCTGCATCATATTTGAAAACATATCGAAATTTCATCATGGAAGATTGTAATGCATCACAAACACTGTTTGAACATTTACTTGACTTTTTAGATGGACAAGAAACTTTAACATACTTCCGTGCATGTAATAATAGATTCAATGTATCAATGATTCAATCAGTCTGTACTACTTTGGCAAATATGTCATTTATCCAAGAAATAGTCATTTATGAATTTGATTTGATGGCTTCTGAACTTAATGACATAATAAGTCGACTACTGTTCAAAAATTCAAGCTGCAGCATTACCATTTTTTCTAAACTTGAGCTGAAGTGTATTAATGCTTACACAGTGCACATCTTTGATATATTAGCAGAACAACCAGCAATTAATAAACTAGATGTAATCAACTGCAAAACTGAAATTCAAGAATCTTCAAAACAGCAGAACTATATGAATATTGTAGAAGATCTTAAGTTTTGTTCACATGAAACTAACAGCCTGCTGGCCTTTATCAAAGCATTGAACTTTACAGCAATTAAAGTCCTCCATATAACTGGGGCCAATATTGCAGATGAGACTGCAGATAGGTTGTTACCTGTGCTGTCTAGTAACAAATCACTCACTGAGTTTATAATATCTGACAGTGAGATTACTTGTGAATTAGCAGTTAAATTTATTCAAGCATTAAAACGTATAATGACATTAGAGATTTTTAAAATATCTTGCTTTGGTAATATTAATTTTGCATCAGAGGACATAAAAACTATTCTTGTGAACAACTGCACCGTCCTAACTGAAGTTGACATTTCTGACAACAAACTGTGGAATGTTGCACCAATCAAAGCACTCAAAAGTTGTTACAATTTAAAAAGCTTTAAAATAAGTGGTAACAACTTTACTGATGAAGTGTCACAAGATGTTGTAGACATACTGAAGAATAATTCCTGTTTACTTGAGGTTGATGTTACACGTAATAACTTTTCACCAGTTTCTGGACAATCTTTCATCAATGCCTTAAAGGATAAAAAGGTTTTGCAGATTTTTAGAATCGGAAATTGTATCATCACAGAAGACAACCTTGCTGATGTTGCATCGATTATTTTTAAAAACCCTGGTTTAACTGAATTAGACTTGTCTGAAAATCACTTGACTGTGAGTGGAGCTTGTGCTGTTGTTCAAGCACTGGGAAATGCAACCAACGTTAAACTTTTCAAGGCAAGCAAATATATGGTAAACAAGGACACAGTTAATGACATGATAAGTTTCTTTTCAAATAACTCAAAACTGACAGTAGTGGATATATCAGCAAACCTGTTGACATCTGGAGCCATTAAAGTGATCAGAAGTTTTAAGAATAAATCTCTACAGATTCTTAGATTGTGTAACTGCAAGATTACACAATCAGAAGCTGATGAACTAGCAGATGTTATTAAAAATACATCTCTAATTGAACTAGATTTGTCTGATAATCAGTTGCTGGCAATTGGTGTGATTATCATTTCACGAGCCCTGAAAGGAGTAGTTTCATTGCGGGTGTTAAACTTAAGAAATTGTGGCATTTGTGACAAAGCCGTGGACACATTTACAGGGATGTTGTGCACTCTTGTTAATTTGATGGAGCTGGATATATCCAGTAATGAATTTACAAATAATGTTATTCTCAAAATCATTAATTCTTTGAGAATCACTCAAATTAAAGTATTAAAAATGAACTATTGCAAAATAATGCATATGGGTTGGCTTGATATTATGGATGTTTTTCGTGGAAAGAACTTCCTCTGTCTGGAGTTGTCCAACAGTAGCTTTAAAGTTGTCAATATATTGCAAAATATCAATACTCTTGAAATTCTTAACATTTCTAACTGCCCTAATGTGAATGATGAAAATTCAGTAGAATTATCAGCTACAATATCTAACAATTTGAAATTGTCATGTCTAGATTTCTCTCATAATAACGTGACAGCTTATGGGGCTATTCAAATAGCTGGAGCAATAAAATGCATTACAACTTTACAGACTATTAACCTAAATAATTGCAAAATTACAGATGAAGCAACCAATGAGATTTCTGCTGCACTGATTTGCAACCCACTTGTGAGAGAGCTAAACATTTCTTGGAATAATTTAACAGGAAGTGGGACTGCTAAGATTTTGCAATCACTAAAAAAAAGTCACTTTTTACAAATCCTTAATATTGCAAGTTGTGGCATAACTGCAAGTGAAACTGAAGCTATAGCTACTGTTCTGTGCAACAAATATAATCTGATACAAATAGATATTTCATCAAATCAACTGAATGCACATGGAGCTATGCATGTATTGAATGCTCTTAGCAACATCACCTCTTTGCAAATATTTAAAGCTGATAATTGTGCTATTACTGATGCAGCAACTGATGTGACAGCAACGGCTTTAACTAAGCTGTACACATTAACAGAGCTAACCATTCATGAAAATGATTTCTCAGCATCCTGTATGAAAACAATAGTAAAAACTTTAAAGGTAATATCAACCCTCAAAGTTATAAAGTTGAACAACTGCTTGTTTGATTACATGTCTGGTGAGATTGCAGATGCCATTGGAAGCAACTGTGGATTAAATCATCTCGAAATATACAGTAGTAGTTTTACAACACGTGGAGCTAGTTTGTTCTCTAAATGTTTTATAAACATACATATTCTGCAACATTTGAAACTGATAAATTGTGGCATTACTGAGATGGTAGCTGGTGAGATAGCAGCAATACTGGAACATAATAAATTTATAGAACATTTGGACTTGTCTCATAATCCTGTAAGAACTGGTGTCACAGAAATACTTGGCGTTTTAAATTATAATCAAGTGCTTAAAGTTTTCAAACTGCATTCCTGTGGTATCAAAGATGAATCAGCACATGATCTGGCTATCTTTGCTCAAGTCACATCTTTGATAGAATTTGATATACTGCAGAATCAGTTAACAGCTAACGGTGCATTGACCATAGCGCAAGGGTTTACGTATTCATCCACATTAAAACTACTGAAAATTAAAAACTGGGACAGCATATACCGTGTAAGAGAAAATGCAGATGATGCGAACTATGTACTAAACACTTTAAGATATAAAAATGTTTTATTTGTTTTTGACTAATGTTTATCTAAGTGGACATATAGGTACATAAAATAAGTGTACATTTTTAGAGCCTTGTAGACTTTCATGTAATTCCTAATGTACCACAACTAGGTATCACCACTGCATACACTATGTACACTACATTGCATATTAATTACATGAATATGTACAACACAAAAACATTTAGCTTTTGTAAAACTTCATACATACGATGCTCCTACTTGTGTTTATTTGGTGATAATTAATACAATGGTAAGCAGTATCAAACATCTGAGGAACACGTGTTTGTATATACAAAACAGATTCACAGGGTTGCAAACAGAAAACTAAAGATGGTATTGCATAGTATATCCTGGTATACCACCAGAAAAAGCTGGAGCCATTAGGATGATTTTGAACAATAAATCAGGCTTGCTCTATGGATATATACAATAAATAAATAAAATTAATATGCTTCATTTGGAGGTCTGGGGGCATATCCTTCTAGTTCTTGAAACTGAATTTCATAGCAACTTCAAAAGAGAATTGTTATGTAAACTTTAAAACTTATACCGTCTGTTTACTACTGTAATTTAGTTTTTTTTTCATTGTAAAATAAATTTTGTATGTAAAATTTTTACGAAAATTTCTTGCATGAAAATTTTATACAAGATCGAACTACTCTAATAAAGCAGTCATTTACATAAATCATACAAAAATATTTTTACACGAAAATTTAAAAAAAATTGCACAAAAATAAAGCGAATTACAGTAATTCTACTGAAGCTTCAATAAGCATGAAAACTTCAGATTAACCTTTTAACACTCCCTACAGAGCTATTAGTTTATATCATCTCATTTTTATCTTCACTACGTGACAGCTAGGGTAAAACTGAGATATGTCTCAAGATGGATGAGGCATGTGACTGAAGGAACACCATCACTATGGAAGGAGTTTGTGTGGCCTTATTATGACAATCGTGAAGAATGTAGTGTGAAGGAGGTGTTGAAGGTGTGTGGACAACATGTCAAAGTATTATCCTTTCCTTACTGTAGAGTACCATCAACACTGGTAGAGATGCTACAGTATTGTAGTAATGTACAACATTTTAGTCTACCATCAACCAAGTTAGATCCTGAACAACTAAGAAAGCCAATACATCATATGGGATGTCTGCAAACACTAGAACTAAAGGTGGACAATGATTATAGTGACATTAAACAATTACTTCTTAGCACTGGTCAGTTGAGAGAACTTGCAATAATTTCTTGTGGTTGTTATCATGGGTCCTATTATCATCTAGACCTACAGGGGCGGATCCAGGACCTGGCAAGGGGAGGGGCACAAACAGGCCGAGTTGTAGGTGGTTGGGGAGACCCAGATTCTCTTGTTAGTTGTGCATTTTTGAAGCAGCAAATAATACACCTCTTAGTAGTATCTCACCGTTGATTTTTGCTATTTTGGCCTTTGCAGATGGTTGTGAAGTCTTAAAAGCTGTTTCAAGGCTCTGAATGTCTTAAACAACAGCAACACGATAATTATTTTTAGAGGCGCTTAGTACGCACAAATGTGCTGGGTGTCATTTTCATAATTACTTAGGCTTTGATTCGCTTTGGTTTCAGGTGAATTTGTAATAAATGCTAGTAAAATGTGCATATTTTCGTGAATTTATAAGCTGATCTTGGTCTGACATAAAGTTTAGTATTTTAATCAGAAATATGGTTCCTCAACTCGGGTGAGGAGGAGGGGGGGGGGGCATTTGCCCCAAATGCCCCATCCTGGATCCGCCATTGGACCTATTCATGCTTTGGAAGGAATTAGAATTTAGGCCATCGAGTTTGAAAATTTATGTTCCAGCAATGCACCATTTTTGTATTAGCAGTTTGGTGGACTATGCTACTCAACTTACTGATATTCCTACTGGTACTACTGCTAACTTCATAATTTATGACAGATACAGCAAAGTACCCTTAATCTTTTCACCTTTAATTTATTTCCATATTTTCAACTCCAGGTTGAAGGATCTGGTCAAGTGACCACTCCATGTGTGAAACTCAGTGACTTTGGTATATTGGGATTGGAAAATGATTTAGCAATGATGACTGATTGTCAGTATGGTGGGTGTCGTCTTGTTTTAAGAAACTTCATGAGCTCTATGAACTCTATGCACATTGTCAAACTGCATGACCTTGTTTGTGCTACTGATGTTGATCTTTCCAACTGCACACTGCATTCTGGTCACTTGGAACAACTAGCTATTGCTTGTCCTAATCTGCAGAGGCTCAATTTGAACAATTCCTCTTTTTTTTTGGAAAGCCTACAAGGTCTGCAAGCTATTGCTAGTCATTGTCACCACCTACAAGGCCTAGACATAGGTAATATACACCTTTCATATGACCTTTCAAAACTGGAGAATCACATCTTATTGTAGGAAATGTTGAGTGGTATGAAGTTGACCCACTTAACAGTGAATGTTTGTATTTTGAGATCAAAAGTTGCAACAGAGAAAGCTTTGATTTGTTTGTATCAGAAGTGTAGGACTATCAGAGGAATACAATGTGAGTATTGTAGTTGTACCAAACTGTCCAATAAAGGTCCAGTAATCTTATCCTATTTTCCATCACTAAACTATTGCTATTGTACTTTATATCACAAAAGGCCAGCTATGGTACAGAATGTGATTAATAACTGTAAGGAACTCAAATGTTTTTTATCTCATCTGAGCTTTATCAGCTATCACTGAGTGTAGCTCATAACCACAATCTACAACAGTTATACATTGAAGCATCACGTACTGTTGTTCCTGGTAAATTTATGACCTCAGTTTCAGCACATGGTGGACTGGTACATGTAGTTATGAATACACGATCTTTGACAGCTGAAGGTATAACATCTCTTGTTAGGAACTCTCCTAAACTGATAACATTATATCTGTGTGCTCAAACTATACATCATGTGGATGTAGAAGAAAATTTTAATGCCACTTTGAAGAAATTGTTTTGCAACCGAAGATTGTTTACAGCTGGTCACTACATTTTATGTGTACAGCAGCAGAAAAAGTTTAACATTGAATTGTTGGAACAAGGCACAGATCTCTTAACAATGTCACGCGAACCTTACAACATGTATTAGGTACAGTGTATGAGACAATTATCAACTGCTAATGGTGTTGAAGCATCTATACAAATCTAAACAAAATGGTACACGATAACAATGGCTGTTGCACATTTTAATATAAAATTTCATATGATTTTCAAGCGTTCCTAACTAACTACAAAAACTGGAAAAAATGGATATATCAGAGGATTTATTGCAGATTCAGTAAATAACTCATGGAGCCATGATGCTGTTTAAACACAAACGTATTGCCCTATGTATGCGTACATAGCTATTCAAAATTCTAAAATTTTAGGCACTATTTCAAAAGTGTTTGTAAGATGTTTGTTTACCTGCATGTAGTAACTGAAACGCTTAATTCCTTGGCTGCGAGAGATTTTCACTCAGAGCACAAGGGTCACAGGCCTAAGGGTGTGTGTGCATATAGATAATACATACCATACCCAGGATTGGAAACCAAGGCAAATGAAATTCCATTTTTGGAAACCGCATTTACCATGAAGTCCCAGTGTGTGGAAAACAGCTGTCAATGCCTTCAGCACTTGTGCTGTAAAGTCTAATTATACAACCAAGTACTAGCTGAAGATAATAAGAAATGTGATTACAATTAAATAGAATTAATAATGTTTACAGAAGTTAAGCTCTGTGTGATCAGTTTGCATACTTGCACATTGATACACTGTAATAGATCGGTCACTTGCCTTAATATAGCAGTCAGTTTCATACTATAGGTATTGTTATGTGTGTTTTATTCTCTTGAACAGTATGATAGCTACACACTGTATTATATGCCTTGCCCTGGTGTTAGGTTGTCACAATGGCACATGTACTTGGTTGCATGTGACGCAGTTCTAGATAAAACATAGATTGTGTTTCTGTGCATGCAGTATGAAATGCATACTTCACGAACCTGTCAAGCTTTAGGTACCTAGCCATTCTGCATACTTTTTACACTGACTTAGCACTACAAAGACAGGTTTTTACATGGGCATGGTGACATGCACATCTACATGATTGCATGAATATATACATCAAAATTGAGTATGCGCAACTGATATTTATCCCCCAGGAAATTTTATACTCGTTTTGTGTCCTCAGAATAGTAGCAAAATGGGCATATATAACATCACCTATGTACACCACCACAAGTACATACAATAACATCAATTTTATTGTACTTTGTGTGGGAGGATCAAAGTGCCACCGTGTGCTGTATTTTCCATATTGTGCATAGCTAACTGTACTGTACAAGTCATACAATAGTTATGCTGCTGATTGGGCAAATACTGTACACTTGGGCAAGTTATGCAGTGCAATTATGTAAGGGAATGTTACAAAAACAACCCCACTTAGACAGCATGATAATCATTAAAACTAACCAGACTAAAAATGGTACAGAGTGTGTAACATTGTTGAGAAAAACAATTGGATGATCAACAATTGATGAAATAAGTACTATGCTTGTGGAAGTTGAAGCTACTCTCAATAACAGACCTCTCATGTACATGTATGATGATTTAGAAGGAGTCTCCTAAGCTTTAACTCTAGCACACCTCACATATGGTCATATATTGGTGACAAGATCAAGTGATCAACAGTTTGAGCTAGCTAGATGTGGCTAACACTGCTAAAAGCCTAAGCAGAAGTGCAAAACACCAATTCCAAGTATTGGGCAATTTTCTGAGACAGTAGCAGCGTGAATATTTAATGAGTATATATGAAAGATATTTTAAATCAGATGGAGAAGGAATTAAAGGATAGAATCAAGGCTGGAGATGTAGTACTTTTGAGAGATGGTCACAGTCCATGCCCTCTGGAAACTGGCTAAAGTAGTGGAGCCCATGTAGGGAAGAGATGGTTATGTACGATCTCCTAAGCAAAGAGAAGGTCGCCAAACTGTGTAGACCTATTCAACATTTAATCCTAGCTACTTGAAGTGAACTAACCTACTTGAAGTGAACTAACTATATATCTGTCATGTAGTATGTATCATAGTTGTCATTGTGCATGCGCATGGTGTTAATTAATTAGAACTACTGAATATGGTGGATGAATCATACCATTGTGACAATGCCACCTCACTAAAGTGCTTTTGTTTAGTTGGCTTGATCCACTACTGAATGATTTGGGTACAATTTGAGCTCATTTTCAGATACTTTCATACTGATATAATTAATCAGCACTGTTCATTTTAAGGTGATTATAAAACTTCAAAAGTAGGAAAATCTCAGTGCAGATTGCACAATATTATTCCGTTTCAAAAATCGAGATACTCTAATAGAGCAGTCACTGAATATTATTCTAATAAAGCAGTCACATTGAAATGAACTCTAATACAGCAACCAGCTAAAGAATTCAAGACTTTTGAGTCTTAAAGGGTCAATGCGCTGTTTAACATTTGAATATTTTGGGGCCCAATAAAATCATGTGATGCTTATACTTTACCACCTGCAACATGAACTTGACAAGATACACAATGCAACCAGCTGGTCTTGGACAAGTGTTGAGTGGCTTCCAACATAATACAGCATGTAAACAGCACTGCACAATGCCCCTTTAAACATCAATGAAAATGGTCTGATACAGCAATAAATTACACTGGCCAATTATGGTGACATAATTTTGGGAATAACGGGCAATTTTGAGCACTGCTCAATTTTTGGAGCATAATAGCCTCATGCCTACCTGCAATACTCCATGTTTGAGAGGCTGGTAGACCCCCCTAGTCCAGCGCCTAAGCCAGAAAACCATTCACTTTTTTATAAAAGCACCAAATTTCTTATGGAGTTTGTAGCACATGTACTAAGTGATTTTAGAAGGGTAGGCATGTAAAAAGTCCTTTGGAACCCTACTTTTTGGGCCTCGACAACAAAACTATTTGTTTACATGGAAAACAATCAAGTTTAAAGGCTGGATCTAGTATTATCCCAGTACAAAGGCTGCAGCTGCGGCATGATAGCCCATTAAAATGCCACATGAAACAAATGGATTTCTCACCTTGGCAGTAAACAAAATGCTATTTTCAAGGGGTATTATTAAAGTTTTGTATTTCCAATACACATAAAATTATTGAAATCCCTCCATGTATGCATAAATCAGGTAATTATCTCTGCAATGATGATCAGATCTAAGTAGTATCAGGGGCAGATCCAGGAGCTGGTAAGGGAAGGGGCACAAACAGGCTAAGTTGTAGGTGTAGTTACTGTACTTTTCAAGCAGCAGTGATCACTCCTTAGTAGGTTGATATTTGTCATTATGTCCTTTGCAGATGGTTGTGAAGTCTTAAGGCTATGTAAGTCTTGAACACTAGCCACACAATAATTATTTTAGAGGCGCTTAGTACAACAAAGGTGCTGGTTGACTTTTTGTGGACAGCTGTTTTCCAGGTGACTTTGCAATAAATGCTGATAATATGCAGTTTTATATAAATTGATTTTGGTCTGACAACTGACAAGGTGTACAGTGTTTCTATAAAAAGAAGCATGGCTCTTTCATGTCCACCTGTAACCAACTACAACTTATACACTTTACAAAGAAACAATACACATCAGGATGACATACTACAGTACTCTGTGCATTGGAAATGCAAAACTTTAATAAAACCCATTGAAAATAGCATTATTCAGTCTTTTTTTTTTACTGCCAGGCTGAGAAAACAATTTGTTTCATGTAGCATTTTAATGGGCTATCATGTCACAGCTGCAGGCTTTGTACTGGTCTATAATACTAGATCCAGCCTGTAAACTTACTTGTTTTCCATGTAAACAAATAGGTTTGTTGTGAAGGTAAAAAAAAGGTTTCAAAGGACCTTTTACATGCCTAAAATCACTTAGTACACGCTACAAACCCCATAAGAAATAATTATGGTACTTTTATCAAAAAGTGAACGATTATCTCAATTAGAGGGTCTTAGGTGCTGCACTATCCCCCCCGGCCAGAACTGGCCTTGTAGCTATATCAATTTCTCCAATTTATAAAAAATAAGCTGCTAACTTATTCAAGAGTCCTATATTATCCATTCAAAAATTGTATTGTTATGAACGTTCCATTAGAAGTGTATCAGAATACAATCTTTGTAACGTTGACATCCCTTGGCTTAGTTCTCCCACTTTTGAGGAGCTTCCTATTACAATGCATGTGGCTATACTAGCCTGCCATGTTTCCCTTTTATTCTGTATGTTTGTGGTGCCATGGTTTGGTGCTTCAGAGGGGGTTTCTGGAGCCCCCCAAAATTGCTTGCATGCTCTATTAAGATACCCCACACCTTTACACTACTTTGATGGGATATCATCAACATGATGTTCTCTCCAAACATAACAGCAATGAATACACCAGGAGATATTACTTGAACTTGGTACATGGATCACCAATAAGAATTTCTATTGGAAAACAGGACATTAAATAGTTAAGTGTAAATTACTTTATTAAAGTTTCTGTTCAACACTTCAATCAGCACATTGGGCTACAGGAGTGTCTCAATTTACATTTTGAACAGAAATTGGTTAATAACTTGTTAATAAGATACAATACACGTCTATGTGTGTATATAGTAAGTTGAATCATTCCAAAAGGTACATCCAGTCCTTAAATCTTATAGTTTCTTTGCAACCTACAAAACAAAGTTATTTAACAAGTAAAAAAAAAGGTTTGATGACAAAATTATGATACACTGACTAGTACAGTTGTACCGGGTGTCCTGTCTAACTCCTCAGCAATACTTCTCCTTTTGGCTGGCTTCAGTGAATTGTATTACTCACACAAGTCTCCATCTCACATTCTATAAACCACAATCACTATAGTAACCTTAGCCAATCAATAACAGTCTGCAGTTTTCTATTCAAATCCCTGCTACAAACAACCAATATTTGTTATGGTTGACAGTTACTGCCTAGCATGTGAAATAATAACTTGACAGTGTACAAGCGTCATAAAAGTGTCAAGCAGACATTAAAGGTATTTTGCTGAAATCATTCTCAGATTCAATTCCAGAGGGTCTAATTTATGGTGGCCCACCCCTAGTTTGGCATCTACACGCACTGGCGTATGCCATCTTGACTACATCCCTTGATACACACAGCTGAAAATGTAGCACTGCAGATCACTGGTCAGCAACTGCAGGGCATATTTTGTTTTGGTCTGCAGTCACTGCAGTGCATAACTTCTTCGTTATTTTGAGCATTGGCCAATATACTGGTAAAGTGGAGTTCTCAAGCAGAACATATATAGTCTCAAATATACCTTTACATCAAGGCTAGGATGGTAAATCTGACTGTTCTATTACAGTATTTGCACTTCATTGCTCTATTAGTGTACTACTACACTACCTTAATAGGATAGCAAAATGATTGATATGCTAGGTGATCTCTGCGACACAAGGCTGGTAGCTTTGCCCTCATGTACATCTGAAGGTGTTGTAAAAAGTCAATATCCTGCAGCAGAAAACAAGTGGGGTGACTAATAATCATGTGATAAAAATCACACACCTCACAAGATGAGAAAGGCACTAACATTCCACCAGTTCCTGATAATGTGGTGTAGCCAATAGCTTCTGAACCCCTTAGGGTAGCTTTCTCCAGTGAGTTCCCTATCTCTCCAACATGTATTGTAGCTATACAATCAGCCTGTGTGAACAATACTATCATAAACAATTGACATGATGTGGTTTATAGGTTAAAGTATGGAATATTGTTAATGCTATTTCAGTGAACAAGTTCTTTAGCTAATAAGCTATTGCTTGAAACACTAACATAAGCTTTAGGTTCACTATCTATGGTTAAAATATGTGACCGTCTCAGCAAAAACCCGACTTGTTCGCACAAGCATGCGTATTGAGAAAAACAAAATTTAAAAATAATTCGTAAAATTACGCATGCCATAAAGAAAAATATGCAAATTTTTATCGGGCCAGTATTCGAAGAAGGAAGACTCAAATCGATTAAAACTATGTACCATCTTATTCGCCTGCTCATGGAGAGTTCGAAAATCTTTATTTTGTTTCTGTAGCTTCAACGGTATGCGTGTCACGTACATTTGTTTACAATGCGGTAAATGTAAACAAGATCATCATCGTTTCTTCTACAAACCGTTTTCATATCCATATGCGCAAGTGTCTACAGGACTAACATTATACCTTGGCTGATGTGCTGCTCCATAGTGAACATTTTAAGCCAAATTGCAACGTTGCAGACTAATCCAAATGGACGTTATGACTGCGAATGTAAGTGCCTGTAGTTTATTTTCAGTATAGTCACTGTACAAATCGATTATCTTACTCTTCCTACTGTCTAGTGCTATAATTTCAAAACTACACACCACAGAAGGCTGAAACTTTGGTGATCTATTCCTTGGACACTGCTAATAATGCTGCGTAAATAAATTTAAAAAAAATTTAATTGTGCGAACAAGTCGGGTTTTTGCTGAGACGGTCACACATAGCAAGTATTGTAGTTTGATCTTCAGAGTAGTGATGCACTGATACCACTTTTTCATTTTCACTACTGATCCGATACCGATACATTTGAGGCCGGAAATGGTCGATACCGATCCGATACCAATATTTTGCCCCACAGGCATTTCTCACAAGAACCAGCTAGTGATTTAGCTTACTAAACTCATTTGCTAATGTCATCAACTGCAGTTGGCTGGTTTTGTGGCTATCAATTATGCAAAGATAATAGTTTATGGCTTCAATGAATCTTATTTCGTGGCTTACTTCAGTTTCCACTGTACAAATAATGCCAGTGGCTGGCTTCTTTTAAGGAATTCATGGCTTATATCAGCTTTTGTTCAACTCCGTTCGATGCGCTATGTATGCCGCCATCTTGATAAGTAATTAAATGATGTCATTTAAAGTATCGGTTGGTATCGGGCATTTATAGCTTTACCGATACAAGTCTGATACTGCCAAAATAGGGCCGATACTGATACTAGTATCGGTATCGGTGCATCACTACTTCAGAGATCTTAGGGGATAATTGTCATCACTTAACAATAAAGTGATCAAGACTAGCAAATATCAACATCATTAGATCACTACTATGATGTTCCTTTAATACACACCCTATACACACCTTCTACGCTGCTCCACTCAACCAGCCACGACCTCATATTGTTCTGGTTCCAGTTGGGTCTTCATCTGATGTGCCTTGTGGTAACCGGATCTGTAGGGGTGTGAACAAACATAGCACCACACCCACTTTAAGTAGTGAAGAGGTGTGGCTTACCACTAAAACATTTCCAAACTTGTCAGCTGTTGCTACCGTATTGAAGTCTAGTATTGTACTTGCTGTCATCCATCTAGAATACACTATTATATAGAAGCATAAAAGGCCTTTACAATTTCTACAAGTAGCTATAGAGGGATTGCACACAAGATTAATGGTAAACTGTTGTATATCCATTGCTTGTTGGACATTCTTAAGCTCTGAAGACAAAAGTTACAGCCATTAGTGTCCATCCTATTTTGTATCATTAAAAAATATACCACACAAATTTTAGACAAGCAACGGTTGCTAAGTGATTTTGTAACGCACACCACAATATTTGCTTGTATACAAACCCTCTATTAAGTAATGTACTTACAAAGGCTCTCCCTACTATAAGTACTATAAAGACTTTCACCACCGAACTTTTTGACAGATGTACAGCACATTTTAAATCAAGATACATATACAAGCTTTATATTAATGATAAATATTGTAGTGTGATCTTCAGATCTTGGTGGATAATTGTCATCACTTAACAGTGAAGTGATCAAGACTAGCAAATATCAACATCACTAGATCACATTAAGCTCCTATTCTTCAAGAAATTGCTATTATCAAAGTTGCACAGGTAGGTAAGTTTAGAAGTGCTATTGAGCAATTATATTCTTGGTTGGTTACTTTGATATTTGTAACCAAATTTTGGAAAACCATCGATATACGCACAATAGTACTTCCGTAATAAAATGCATTTAAAAACTATGGGTAAAAACACAAGCTCCAGAAAAAAATTATGCAAGTTTTTATTGCCTCACTGGTGGGCGAATTAAGCCTCCAATGGATAAATCCTGGGCATCATCGTGTTCGCCTGTTCATAGGGAGTACAAAAATATTTGTTCCATCTCCATATACAAAAGGATTTCAAAGTTACAGACGTTTGTTTACATTGCGGTGACGAAAGAATTTACCGATGATCGTTTTTCAGTGAATTTGCCATCCTTCTCGAACACAGAAGCATGCCTGGGGAAACACCTATACCTTGGTGGATGCACAAATTCATGGTGAACACAATGAGCCAAGATTCAATTCCATACGTCATTGTATCAGTAAGTTATGATGAGCGCCTGTAGATTCTTTTCTCAATAGCTTCTGTACACATCAATTTATTTGCTCGTCTGGCTGTCTAGTGCTGTATTTCCAACGCTTAGGAAGCTGAAACTTAGCTAGTCCATTCCTCTGTCCCTGTAGAAAACAAAGAATAAATAAAATGCATTTTGAAAATTGTGCAGATATCGACGGTTTTATAAAATTAGGTCACGTTTTGTCTTTCATACATGTGTTCGTGCACACAGAGGAAATCATGGAATATTTCAGAAATACAGCCTGCCTTACCCCTTACCAAAGAAGTTCAAAATGTGACTACCAACCTACCACTCAAAGAATTCGCAAAAACTTATCTACGTAGTTATCTTCAAACAAAAGAAAAAAACTTTGCTGTATAGTGTAAGAAACTCACAATGTGGACTTCTGTGGACACAATTGTTCCAGTCACATATAAAATGCAAGAAAAATGCTTAGTGTGAGTTCTACAGTGTATAAGGCATGCTGGATATAGCAGTGAACAGGTTAGTGACCCATTAAAAGCAACACATTCAATTTCTATATCAAATATATTGCTAAGATTTATTGAGTCTAAAATGAAGTGAAAAGTGTGCACATCCTGTGGCCCTTATATTGCTGAACCAACTGAAGATACACTCCTTTCAAAATTTTCAGTGGCTAAAGTCAAAGAGCATACACTAGTGGTGAGGTCATGCTGAGACAATGCAATAGAATAAGTGGGTGGGGCTCACCACGTACACTAGCTCAAACATACTACCATCAGGAGCAAGTCGGTAGACAATTAAACAACCACCTGAACAGAAATGCAGATTGAGAATATAGTCTCTTGCAGTACCAACAACCACAAACCATCCCATATCACCATGAGTAGCAAACTGGCAAACCGTCAAACTACAAGAAACACTCAATCAGCAACACTACCACAGCTTCAACCAAGTATACCTAAATGCTGCTTCATTTTGTTCTAGTTATTCTTATCCTCTTTACCAGTTAGGCACTGGAGGGCGTACACAGAAGGCAGAGCCTGTACGATGTGTTTACCCATAGCCAAGGAGAATCTTTGAGCTAAATATCCTAAAGTGAAATGGGACAAATACCTAGAAGGGCTGAAAAAAGCCAACCCCATCATGACCTGATCCGCGGGCCACCCAGTTCCAACTAACTGTAGGATTTTCCCCTCGGTGGGATGCATCAGTCTGACGCAAGATGCCCACATACCAGCTCCTGCTTTGGGTGCTCCAAACATTGACTCTGGAAGATCTTCTGAGAGGAAATCTTGTGCCATCTGAGCAGCAGCTCCTTGTTCACCTTCTCCAGCACTCTGGATCATCTCCTAATGATCAGGCATTAGAACATGTCATCTACAATACAGTTACATAGGACAAAACAGCAACCACACATTCGTACCACACACGCATGCATGCACGCACGCACACACACACACACACACATCCTCAGATATACAGAGCCATTCCATCAGTTCTATATCAGACTGGGGCGGCGAATATCTCATCATTGGAAACACAAACTGTATTTACATCCTTGAGAAATCTCACCTCAACCATTAATCTTTTCCTTGCAATTTGGTGGCCTCAGTGAAAGCATTGTGATCTGTTTCTATGACAACCAGCTTAGAAGAGGGAGGGTGGATGACAAACTTGCGAGGTGTGTACCATAACAGCGTGGACACCTGGTTGAACACTACTCCTAACTTCTTAAGAGCCAGAATCCTGTAAATAATGCCAAATAAAAGTAATTCTGTCATAATTCACAGCACAAGAGTCTAGCTTTTTCAGAAGTATTACATCCAAACCAAAGGGTCACACTTGCACTGGTAAAAACTAGTACATAAACATTCCTTAGTACTGTATGTGGGAACAACTTAGCACCTCAGAGCAATATAGCCAGTCATTCATAATATATTCAGACTGGGGCGGCATATATCTCATCACCGGTAACTAATACTTACTACACATAACAACCAATAATTAAGACACAGTACACAACATCAGACAATTGTACAGTTAGATCACATTAGGGTGTTAGCTGAGATAGCCACAATGCCCTCAGTGCAATGTTCCGATGAGAAACAACTGGCATATTCTAGTAGATCATAACTGAGAGGTGTTAAATGAAAGCGTGACTGGTAGGTGCAACTTAGCCATGACCGACTAGAAATGGCAAGCACCTATAGGGATATGATGACACACACAACACAAAGAATGACACCACGTGTTCATGCCCTGGAGTAACAACCAGCAGGATGAACTGACTATCATTATATACGTATTTGCCATTTCTGAAGCCAGTGATACCAGCAGTTAAATTAATTATGATCCAGATTGGAGCTATTTGTGTGCTTTTAACCCACATTATACACTTGTCACAGCTATATAGCTATATCTATATATATATTAAAAATTATAAATTTAAAAATAAAGTAGGAATCCAAGCGATAAAAAGTAGTGAAACATGAGAAGAACGATGGTAGCTATTACAGCATAGCTCGGTGGGAAATCCCTACTTTGGCATGATATAGTCATTAGTTTGTGTTCAATGCCAAAGTAGGAATTTCCCACCGAGCTATGCTGTAATAGCTACCATCGATCTTCTCATGTTTCACTACTTTTTATCACTTGGATTCCTACTTAATTTTTTAAGTTATAATTTTTAATATACTAGTTTGTTTAGTTTTTTTGTTAAGGCATACAGCTAGCTATAAACATGTGACTGTTCTATTAGGGTGACTGCTGTGTTAGAGTATCTCAAGGCAGCCTGCAAAATGTGCGCTTGCCCAAAAAGGGGTGTGGTTTTGATCGATTATAGAGTATGTCAAGTCAGCCTTCCAAATTGAAGGTGTGTGGTCACTCAAATACAGCTAGTGCAAAAGGGGTTTGTCATCGTGGTTTCAATCGATAGATCGATAATGCGTAGAATGAAGAATGGGCGTGATCCTGTGATCTATTGTTAAGCTATCTAGTACCAGTACCTCCGTACAGTACCCTCCATCATAG
This sequence comes from Dysidea avara, assembly GCF_963678975.1. Classification (NCBI taxonomy): domain Eukaryota; kingdom Metazoa; phylum Porifera; class Demospongiae; order Dictyoceratida; family Dysideidae; genus Dysidea; species Dysidea avara. The sequence goes on from NC_089279.1 coordinate 32,576,541, forward strand.
ATTATATCAGTAAGGAATATAATCTATTCCTCTGTACAGTAGCGTAGTCTAAGTCTAAGCGCCTTAAATAATCTTGTGGCGCCTATTATGCTGCTTAAAGAAAGTGATGATACGGAAAATTAACGCCTCGATATGGTTCGTTGGATGAAGAAGAAGACAAGCAGCCTGATTGAAGATAAAAGAAAAGACCAGGCACAGAGGGCACACACTCGTCGGAACCCCAAAAGGCATATCCCACTGGTGAGTTTGTTATTGTTGCATAAAATGGTGGCCGTGCACTGCTTCGTTTGGCCTCTAGGCTTGCGACTGTGGTCAGTCAGGCAGTCAGTCTAAAATTCAAAGTTTTGGCAATTTTTAAATTCTGTATCTGGCCACCCGTAAACATTTTGTTATATTTAGTGCTGTTTTATGTATTATATGGACTAGTACTATTCCATAAAGGTGATTTTTGTCAAGATATCTCTAGGATGATTTTTAAAGGCGGGATTTTGGGCGGCGTGCGAAAATTTCACATGGATTCCTACTTAAATGGTACCGTACCGTTTGATATATATATATAGTGTACATGTCATGCCTTTCTTTAGTTCATTTTAAAAATCTATAATATCTTATAGCTAATTACTAGCTGTATTGTTATATCACAGTGAGTGTAGCTAGCTGTTTATTTAACACAAAACTACCTTTTGTTTAGCGTGTTGCAAAGCATGTGTGACATGCATGCATGGCTGTAAGAGCAGATAGCAAAAGTTAATTAGGTGCATGAAGGGCTTAAGTAGCATGGCTGGTTGAGAGTGAGAAGCATTCTTACCATGCAAAGCTAGTCTCGTGCCCAGCCGGGCTCGCGCTAATGTGCAAACACCGTCTGGTGACAATGCTCGAGTTTCTTGGGCCCTGAAGTGCGATCCAGCCAAAATATTGGCTGGCCAATCAGAATCGAGGAGTTGCATAATCGGTTTAAAACAGTGAAAAACCATTCGAAAATAGCTAGGAATAAAGTAAAACTCAGAATAGGGCGTTTTTTAGATGCGATCTCTTCATTTATTGTATTACTAGAGGGTAGCGTTTCATTTTTGGTGAAACGTCGAGTCACGATTCATAAAGTGAGATTGGAAAAAACAACTTGACAACAAACATTTTGAACAACCTTGGTGAGTAACTTCTGATAAATGGCTTTAAATCATCTCCTTTTTCGTCTACTTCCAATACATTCATGCGATTATGCAACTCGTCAATTCTGATTGGCCAGCCAATATTTTGGCTGGATAGCACTTCCGGGCCCAAGAAACTCGAGTATTGTCACCAGACGGTGTTTGCGCATTAGCGCGAGCCCGGCTGGGCACGAGACTAATGCAAAGCATGCTCTATCAAGGGAGTCTGGGGGAATACCCCCAACAGGACAGTTGAAGAGTAGTCTTCTGAAATTGATTTTGGTAACAAAGGTGACTGAATTTTACTAGCGATTTAGCTTACTAAACTCATTTGCTAATGTCATCAACTGCAGTTGGCTGGTTTTATGGCTATCAATTATGCAAAGATAACAGTTTATGGCTTCAATGAATCTTATTTCATGGCTTACTTCAGTTTCCACTGTACTAATAATGCTAGTGGTTGGCTTCTTTTAAGGAATTCATGGCTTACATCAGCTTTTGTTCAACTCCTTTCAATGTGCTATGTACGCCGCCATCTTGATAAGTAATTAAATGATGTCAATTAAAGTATCGGTTGGTATCGGGCATTTATAGCTTTACCGATACAAGTCCGATACCGCCAAAATAGAGCCGATACCGCCAAAATAGGGCCGATACCGATACTAGTATCGGTAATGGTGCATCACTACTTCAGAGATCTTAGGGGATAATTGTCATCACTTAACAATAAAGTGATCAAGACTAGCAAATATCAACATCATTAGATCACTACTATGATGTTCCTTTAATACACACCCTATACACACCTTCTATGCTGCTCCACTCAACCAGCCACAACCCCATATTGTTCTGGTTCCAGTTGGGTCTTCATCTGATGTGCCTTGTGGTAACCGGATCTGTAGGGGTGTGAACAAACATAGCACCACACCCACTTTAAGTAGTGAAGAGGTGTGGCTTACCACTGAAACATTTCCAAACTTGTCAGCTGTTGCTACCATATTGAAGTCTAGTATTGTACTTGCTGTCATCCATCTAGAATACACTAGTATATAGAAGCATAAAAGGCCTTCGCAATTTCTACAAGTAGCTTTAGAGGGATTGCACACAAGATTAATGGTAAACTGTTGTATATCCATTGCTTGTTGGACATTCTTAAGCTCTGAAGACAAAAGTTACAGCCATTAGTGTCCATCCTATTTTGTATCATTAAAAAATATACCACACAAATTTTAGACAAGCAACGGTTGCTAAGTGATTTTGTAACGTACACCACAATATTTGCTTGTATACAAACCCTCTATTAAGTAATGTACTTACAAAGGCTCTCCCTACTATAAGTACTATAAAGACTTTCACCACCGAATTTCTTGACAAACTGTACAGCACACTTTAAATCAAGATACGTATATAAGCTTTATATTAATGATAAATATTGTAGTGTGATCTTCAGATCTTGGTGGATAATTGTCATCACTTAACAGTGAAGTGATCAAGACTAGCAAATATCAACATCACTAGATCACATTAAGCTCCTATTCTTCAAGAAATTGCTATTATCAAAGTTGCACAGGTAGGTAAGTTTAGAAGTGCTATTGAGCAATTATATTCTTGGTTGGTTACTTTGATATTTGCAACCGAATTTTGGAAAACCATCGATATACGCACAATAGTACTTCCGTAATAAAATGCATTTAAAAACTATGGGTAAAAACACAAGCTCCAGAAAAAAATTATGCAAGTTTTTATCGCCTCACTGGTGGGCGAATTAAGCCTCCAATGGATAAATCCTGGGCATCATCGTGTTTGCCTATTCATAGGGAGTACAAAAATATTTGTTTCATCTCCATATACAAAAGGATTTCAAAGTTACAGACGTTTGTTTACATTGCGGTGACGAAAGAATTTACCGATGATCGTTTTTCAGTGAATTTGCCATCCTTCTCGAACACAGAAGCATGCCTGGGGAAACACCTATACCTTGGTGGATGCACAAATTCATGGTGAACACAATGAGCCAAGATTCAATTCCATACGTCATTGTATCAGTAAGTTATGATGAGCGCCTGTAGATTCTTTTCTCAATAGCTTCTGTACACATCAATTTATTTGCTCGTCTGGCTGTCTAGTGCTGTATTTCCAACGCTTAGGAAGCTGAAACTTAGCTAGTCCATTCCTCTGTCCCTGTAGAAAACAAAGAACAAATAAAATGCATTTTGAAAATTGTGCAGATATCGACGGTTTTATAAAATTAGGTCACGTTTTGTCTTTCATACATGTGTTCATGCACACAGAGGAAATCATGGAATATTTCAGAAATACAGCCTACCTTACCCCTTACCAAAGACGTTCAAAATGTGACTACCAACCTATCAACCAATGAATTAGCAAAAACTTATCTAGTTATCTTTAAACAAAAGAAAAAAACTTTGCTGTATAGTGTAAGAAACTCACAATGTGGACTTCTGTGGACACAATTGTTCCAGTCACATATAAAATGCAAGAAAAATGCTTAGTGTGAGTTCTACAGTGTATAAGGCATGCTGGATATAGCAGTGAACAGGTTAGTGACCCATTAAAAGCAACACATTCAATTTCTATATCAAATATATTGCTAGGATTTATTGAGTCTAAAATGAAGTGAAAAGTGTGCACATCCTGAGGCCCTTATATTGCTGAACCAACTAAAGATACACTCATTTCAAAATTTTCAGTGGCTAAAGTCAAAGAGCATACACTAGTGGTGAGGTCATGCTGAGACAATGCAATAGAATAAGTGGGTGGGGCTCACCACGTACACTAGCTCAAACATACTACCATCAGGAGCAAGTCGGTAGACAATTAAACAACCACCAGAACAGAAATGCAGATTGAGAATATAGTCTCTTGCAGTACCAACAACCACAAACCATCCCATAGCACCATGAGCAGCAAACTGGCAAACCGTCAAACTACAAGAAACACTCAATCAGCAACACTACCACAGCTTCACCAAGTATACCTAAATGCTGCTTCATTTTGTTCTAGTTATTCTTATCCTCTTTACCAGTTAGGCACTGGAGGGCGTACACAGAAGGCAGAGCCTGTACGATGTGTTTACCCATAGCCAAGGAGAATCTTTGAGCTAAATATCCTAAAGTGAAACGGGACAAATACCTAGAACAGCTGAAAAAAAAGCCAACCCCATCATGACCTGATCCGCGGGCCACCCAGTTCCAACTAACTGTAGAGTTTTCCCCTCGGTGGGATGCATCAGTCTGACGCAAGATGCCCACATACCAGCTCCTGCTTTGGGTGCTCCAAACATTGACTCTGGAAGATCTTCTGAGAGGAACTCTTGTGCCATCTGAGCAGCAGCTCCTTGTTCACCTTCTCCAGCACTCTGGATCATCTCCTAATGATCAGGTATTAGAACATGTCATCTACAATACAGTTACATAGGACAAAACAGTAACTACACATTCGTACCACACGCACGCACGCACGCACGCATGCACACACACACACACACATCCTCAGATATACAGAGCCATTCCATCAGTTCTATATCAGACTGGGGCGGCGAATATCTCATCATTGGAAACACAAACTGTATTTACATCCTTGAGAAATCTCACCTCAACCATTAATCTTTTCCTTGTAATTTGGTGGCCTCAGTGAAAGCATTGTGATCTGTTTCTATGACAAACAGCTTAGAGGAGGGAGGGTGGATGACAAACTTGTGAGGTGTGTACCATAACAGCGTGGACACCTGGTTGAACACTACTCCTAACTTCTTAAGAGCCAGAATCCTGTAAATAATGCCAAATAAAAGTAATTCTGTCATAATTCACAGCACAAGAGTCTAGCTTTTTCAGAAGTATTACATCTAAACCAAAGGGTCACACTTGCACTGGTAAAAACTAGTACATAAACATTCCTTAGTACTGTATGTGGGAACAACTTAGCACCTCAGAGCAATATAGCCAGTCATTCATAATATATTCAGACTGGGGCGGCATATATCTCATCACCGGTAACTAATACTTACTACACATAACAACCAATAATTAAGACACAGTACACAACATCAGACAATTGTACAGTTAGATCACCTTAGGGTGTTAGCTGAGGTAGCCACAATGCCCTCAAATGCCCTCAGGGAAATGTTCCGATGAGTAACAACTGGCATATTCTAGTAGATCATAACTGAGAGGTATTAAATGAAAGCGTGACTGGTGGGTAACTTAGCCATGACCGACTAGAAATGGCAAGCACCTATAGGGATATGATGACACACACAACACTATTTATTTATAATGTCTGTGGGGCACCTTGAGGGTCTGTAGGGCACCTGGTCCTACAGCCTGCTCAAAGACTTTAGCTACATAAGGTGTGTTTGAAAAGTTGCAGAAAGGAGAAAAAATCCATGACTGGACCTAGGTGGCCTCGAACCTGCAGCCATCCAATTTACACTCGAACACTTACAGGAGTCTACCAGGTGGCCAGGATGTTTTCTCCCTGTTATTTTCATGTAATTATATCCATAGGAATCACTAGACCAGTATAAAGGTCACATACTGATTCTGATCCTAACATTTTCACTCTGAACAACTTCACAGTTCTTGTACCCAGATATCTACAACAATAGACACAATGGATTAGTTGATGGATTAGTTGATACAGTATAAACTAACTGGCTACACTTTACATACACTACTACACAAGAGATAACACACGTGTTGCACCAATAATCAGTTGAATAATTGGCAACAGCTGATATTAGCTAATTTGCAAGTATCCGTATCGGTTATATAAATAGCCGATTAACCAAAACCCACAATCAATCAGAATCAATATGTGACACTAAAGAAAGTGGTTAATGCAACGGTCAGTAGTAAAACGTTTATTGGTTGTGACCAATTTATAACTGTTTAGGCTTGTTTTGTCTACAAAAAGTATGGTTGCAAGCTGTGTATATTCACCGGCCTCCCACGCAATTAGTTGATTGCTGTTTGCAAAGCAAAGGGTCTAGAATCTCACTAAAAACACTGCTTGAGAAGCCTGGATTAGGTGTTATACAACTACTTGGCTTCCTTTTCCATGAAAGGGGTTAGTGGCAAAACTGTAGTAGACCTCATATACTCAGCTGTCCACACAATTAATAATATTATTATTACAAATGCTATTTACACACAAATTTTTAGGTGATCTTCTACTCCTTCTCCCTGTTCTGAAGACTATCGGCTAATACCAGCATACTGCATCAGTTACAGGAGTCAGCATTGGGTAAATGTCAAAAATATGTATATCAGTACAATACCACAACACAAGTCATCTTCTACTTGACTTTACGGTAGTACTATTAGTGTAACTGTTCCAGTGGAATTGTTGATTCTATTTATAGATCTCAACCTACAGTGGAACCTGTCTACAGCCAGTCACATTAGAAGGCATGTGGCTGCCTTTGATTAGTATATACAGTAAACATCCCTTTTGGGGAATTTATAGTAGGCTATCCTACAGGAGTACATAGGTAAAAACAGTGGACCCGGGGACCGAGGACCTGGAACCAAGGGACCCAACTCTTCTTGGAAATTTATACACTTGACAATATTCTATACTTGTACTAGGTACTTCTGCAAGTAGTCTTACATGGCCAATCCACTTTTTTCCTGTCATGGTGTCTCACACGATTAGAAATTATAAGCGCCTCTGAAGAAGTGTCTGAAGCTGACTGCATTTATAGGCCACTTGCCTGCTGCACAATGAGCATACTAGTCTATTATGTCCACTCACTACTAAACATTGTGCAAATGCACTACAAGTCTGGTTGAATGTTGAGCTGCTGGACTGAAACTTGCTTAGCTATAGTACGTTCACGTTGAGCTGAATCCTCAAAAACATTTAATAACTCATGGATGCAATTACATATGATCTTGAAATTTGGCTCATTTGTAGTACTGCTTGATCCGCTAAAAATATTTTGAAATCTTTTTGTTCAAATGTTTGACATAATATTTACGACCAATCAAATTTTTCACAATACCTGTCCTATGGGGAAGCCATATAAGTACAGTGTACATTACAGCCATTTCCCGAACTTGTAATGGAGCCAAACCGTACATGTCTGCTGTTGACACCTTTGCTGTTACCAATAATCATCTGGTTGGCTGAAATGTTAACTCTGTTGAGAAAAATCCATTTTTAATTTTTAGCTGTTTTTCATGATTCAGCTCAACGTGAACATACTATAGTAATCGCTATTTCCTGTGAGTATTAGTTTGCACGATGTTTCTAAACTTTAGTAGCTAGTTGAAGTAATAGATTATATGCTCATTACACAGCAGACAAGTGGCCTACAGCTTCAAACTCTTTTTTTTCAGAGGTGCTTATAATTTCTAATTGGTGTAAACATCATTTGAGACACTGTGAAGGGGGAAAAAGTGGACTGGCCATGCAAGACTACTTGCAGAGGTACTTAGTACAAGTATAGAATATTGTCAAATATATAAAATTCCAAGATGAGTCAGGTCCTCAATCCCCGGGTCCACTGTTTTTACTTACCCATCCTACAGAAGAGGCCTTTCTATACTGCATTTCAATGAAATTGTTCAAACTAGTTAAAACTTCATAAAAATACTTAATTTGCCTTTTACAATGGTGAAAGTTTTAGTGTGTATTAAGAGCTTCTAACAAGTGCCAGTCTTTACTACTAGCCATCTTTTGCTTACCAAATCACAGCCATATGCAATTGTCTATTTACAACAGATACACAGAGTAGTCAATTACCTTGTTATCATGACTGGATTTACAAAAAAACCTATTCGATTGCAAATCAGGCAAAATCAACTAACACCACCAGTGGACGGCAGTCTATTGGTTTTGACCCTGAGCATCACTCAAACTATTTGAGGCTGGTTTTAACAGACATCTTTTCTGGGTGGTGATACTGGTTTGGCAAGCTCAAATGGGGGTTTGTAAAGGACCTAGCTTCACGAGAAGTTGGTGGTGCACAGGTGGATGGACTCGGCTATTTAATGAGCTGCAGCTATTAACCAGTCAAATATGATAACTATTAATGGTGTATAATGCCAATTCAAGGTGGTAGGACAATCCCATGTGATCTGTGACAAAATTTTAAGAAAACTGATCCAAATCACACATTAATAAGAAGTTTTGAGATAAATGATGTTTTAAGCTATTGTAATGAAGTGAGCACGCGTACGAAATTTACACAGAAGATGCATCAGTCTATTACCTTCAGACCACTTCCAGTACTTGTAGCTGCTTGTAGAGTTTGCCTACAAATAAAATAGAAAATCTGAGCATTTGGAGGAGTGAAGTAGTATCACAAGGGTTGTGCTGGATCCTTAGTGGCTGATATGCAGCAAAAACCACAGAAAATGTTTGTCTGCCTATACACCCCAGATAGTAGACGCTCCATAGCCTATAATTATTGTCATAACAGATGCCCTCAAAGAGATGTGGCTTGTATCTGAATAAACTGATGTAAGTGTTGATAGGTCATGTCAGGATTAGAGACCAAGCTAAAAGAGTTGCCATACACCAGAAAATAACGTTCTGAGAGAAGTTAAAATGAATAATAGTATTGAAAAATGATTGAACAAGGTCAGTGATTCCTGAATCCGTATAGATGCTGCGGGCTACTGGTACACAAGTTCATAGTAGCCAACCTTGGATAGTAGCCGCAACTGTTACGTGGTCAAATATGATATCAATATTAGTGCTATGTCTGTTTGTGTATGAATTGGGACCTTCGCAAAAATTTTAAAATAGTGACAAATACATTTTAGAATGCAGTGTTTGTGCATATTTAGATATACACATACACAACAAGTGATTGTGGGTTTTAATTTGTTCCCACTTTCTTATGGTTTTCACTTCAGTACACTTTGTTGGTCACTTCCCTGTACATGTATTCCTTTTATTGCACAAATCCAGGTACCTTCACTATTTTAGAGACCTAAGGAATAGCACAATAATAACCGAGGGTGAAGTGTGAGGTGATTCCGAAGGCCTCTAAATAGTGAATATCCCCGCAAAAACAGCCAAGCTGTATAAAAAGGGTGCGGCCTTAAAAATTCCTGGGTGAAAAAGTATCCCTGTATCCCTGATTCCTATTCCTAAAAGTATCCCCTATTCTTGATCAAATTAGTGCTAAAATAACTCACTGGTAGGCTACCTAGATGAATACGATCATCTCTGTAATTAGACAGTAATGCTTTCTAAACATTCTAGCGATGATTTCTGATGGCTGGTGTGACTGGAGTTCAGTGAGGCATGTGACAAAAATTTTTGTCACAAGTATCTAATCAGTTTAGATACCTACTGTACCCACAGGTATCTAAATACCTCATTAACAACTAAATTTCAAAGAATATTATGCGTGCTATAGTCTAATTATTACTCTCTATCTAGTACACATTAGAGGATTGGCTCTTATAATAGTAATCATCACAAGATCATATATGTTATCAACTCATCATTAGTGTACAGTACCAAGTTGAGAGTAATTTTAAAGGACAGATAATATTTAAGTATGAGGATTGTCCAAGCCATTCCTTTTTGTTAAGATGCCACTAACTGAACTCTCTACAAGGTAACTTCTTCTAGCTGATCACTCTATAGGGCGATTTGTTTGTAGCTGAACTCTATACAGGTGATTTGTTTGCAGCTGAACTCTCTACATGGTGGTTTCTTTGTAGCTGAACTCTCTACAAGGTGACTTCTTCTAGCTGATCTCTCTACAGGGTGAATTGAACTCTCTAAAGGGTAATTTGTTTGTAGCTGATCTCTATACGGGTTACTTGTTTCTAGCTGATCTCTTGAATTCTCTTCAGGGTGACTGCTCTATTAGAGTATCTCTATCTCGCACTTGCTACACCAAGTTGGATTTCGTGTTATAACTCCGTGGCTTTAAGTCTGATTCTTCTACACCATTGAAGAGCCTTTCAAAGATGATTACTCCATCTGTACAGCGATTTTCAAAGCATTACTCCAAGTGGTTTTTCTGGTAGGCATGGTAAGTAGTCGTTTTTTATTAGCCAATCTCGATTGCATAATTGTTGCACACTGTTGGGTTTTTCATTGTATCTTCGTGGTTTTTAGCTCGATTTCTTTCAAACTACAAAAGGTTTGAGGTTCAATAGCTAATCTATTCACCCACCGATTTTCAGCTTCTTCCCATAAGCAGTTTACCCTGTAGGCATGACAACATATTGGTGTTATTTTTCGTGAATAATTGCTAATAACTCTGCCTGTTTACCGTATTCCAGCCAAAGTTGGTACCAAGATGTGCCTTTATACCCCCTTTGTGTGTGCCAAACTTCAAGGCAATCGGATATGGTGTTTGCGTTTTATGGCAGTTTTTGTAAGTGTGCAAAAGGAGGAAGAAAAATAAGAAAAAACCCGAAGAAACTAAGCCAATTTGTGTAGTTGCATATCTGGAATGCTTGAAGCGATTTCACTCAAATTTGGTATGTGGAGTACTGATGTTGGCGGGCATGTCCACAGCAAATAACGTCTTGTTTCATCAAGGCAGCACAGAGCTACGGAGGTGCGAAAATTTTGTTTTCTTTTTTCCAGTCAATATACTCACGGGTGTTGCATGTTGGCTTTTTGGGCCGCATGACACACTACCATGTATCTCGATAGAGGTTTTTCTCTTTCAGAAGTAAAAGATGCATTAACCAGACCTGTTGGGACCAGTATTTTTGTCCTTATTATGGAGGTTTTTCTATCGTGTCCTTAGAGTTTATTAAGAGAAATTCCACTGTAAACTAATTTAATTAAAGGGGGGTGTCACGTAGGTACACACTGTAGGTAGATCTGCAACTGCAGTCAAAACCTTAACCCACCGAAATTTTGCTTTGACTTGTGACTAAGAGCCTTTTCAATCTTTGACCAGTGACTTAGTGATAGCTCAGTACTTTCGATAGTGGGTTGGAATTTTTACCCTTGACCATTTCCTTGGCACAAATTGAAGGCACTTTGACTGCATTCACAGATCTACCTACAATATCACCCCCTTGAGTAAGCAATCAATTATTGGCTATGTTGTAGGCCAACCTATGGCATTCTCAAGTACTAGTGCAGGGATTTTTCTAGAAAATAAATTCAGGAGGGACAATTCGAGCTTTTCAAAATTTGAGGGGGGGGGGCAGAACTTAAGTCACATAAAGTTTATTTATCATAAAATTTATCATTCTTAAAATTAATTTTATCATTGAACCAATTAAAGCATAATTCAGGGGGGCAAGATCATTTTCAGGGGGCCGTTGGGGGGGGGGGGGGGGGGGGGGGAATGGCCCCTTTGCCCCCCCCCCAAAAAAAAATCCCTGCTGGTGGATGGTGAATTATTAAAGTTCTATCAACACACCGTATTTATTGATAACTGGATGAACAAACTAGTGAATTTCTTTAATTATTATTAACAGACAGGGATTACACAAAAGGCATAATTAGTAAGCCCGTACAGGGTGCTTCCCCACACAAAATACAACACTACAAAAAATTGACAACAGCTACAAAAACGAAGAACACAAAACCACTATAGAAACATAAATCGTTTGTGTCTGGCCACTTCAACTAAATCTTTTGTTTCTTGGGCCCGACCAACCCTATATTTTTCAGCATAAAATAATTATGTTAATCACGTGATCACCTTGCAAAGAGTGATAACGCCACGAAGGAGTTGCAAATTTATCTTTAAGCTCTCAAAAAGTAAGTAACACTAAATATCTCAACATATAGCTGCCTACTCACAAGTGATACAGCAACCGTAATGTAGCTTAGCCACCGTTTGACTCGCAATATCACTCTTCAGCTAGCAAAATAGCCTATTTTTATCTTACCGACCTACCGACCTTTATTTGGCTGAATTTCGCCCAAGAAACAAAAGATTTAGTGGAAGTAACCTCTGCTTAAAAATACTTGGCGGAAGCAGCACATCAAAAGGAACTGAGTTCCAAAGAAACACAAAATTTAGCTAATTTTGTAAACTCAACTCACCTCAGTGCTCGCTAACTCCAGACTTCATTACCCAAACGTTTCTCGTGCTGAAAAATTAGATACACGTGTTCACACTCTACTTAGTGCACACTCAAGTGTCTTTAATTAATGCCCACTTGTGTTGTACAACGCGAGGTACAACGGACGGTTGCTGCTCTCCGTGTTTGACTGGTAAGCAATGTTTTTTTTTATAACATATAATACAGGGTTTTCACGCGAAAAGTATTGTGGCACGAATTATAAAAATGCTTAACAACCGTTGCTAGTCTGACATTTTTTAAATATTTTATTTATATACATTTTTTTCTAAGACAATGATAATACAAAATAATAAACACTTAAACATTTGTGAGGTTTTCTTTCATCATATATAGTATTATTCTCCGTACCCACGGAGAATATACTATCTATGCTTTCATCTACTCCTGCTATGGGGCAATACACTTAATTGGTCACCACGCTTTACCAAATAACTATCTCTGTCAAAAGCTAGGATATGGTTAGAAACAAATATTTAAATACTAGCTCTAAGTTGGGTAAGCGTAATATCAATTTTTCGATAGATAAGTCGTGAACATTATGCACCTATCAATGTCATGCCCCACCTACCCCAGGTCGGGCATGAGTGCAGAGGTGGGGATTTATAAAATCCAAACGACAAATTCCCCACCCCTGGGGACAACTTCAAGTTACAAATCCCCTATTATTTTCCTTGGGAATCACTAATACATGCTAACAACATAGTTTATTAACGTTGCAAAAGCCCCTTACCCTGGGGACGAGTTAGGGTGACGAATCCCCCACCTGCTGCCCAACCTGGGGTGTGACATTGATTGTGTTAACACTTTGTATAATTTTGATGACGGCTATCCAAGTGATTAACCTAGCAAACCTGTTTCATTCTACACTGAACCATTGAGAATGGCTGTAGCCTTCACTCTCGTACCTCACAAATGTTTGACAATCAACAGTTGTTAAGCACTTAACAAAAAAATGCATCATGCGTGCAATCCCTCTATAGAATGGTAACTTTTACGTTAAAATGTGTGACCGCAACTTCCGCGGAGCAAGAATCTAATGGTGGGGCTCCTTCAAGAGGCTACAACTCGACTTCTGGTAATTCGTTCTGCATGAAACTTACACAGGACATAGAACAGAAGTTGGGAAAGATGATGAAAAACGTTTTTGGGCATGGGTTGGTTTTATGTAGGTTAAAACGGCTGTTTTGGACTCAATTTGAGAATACGATTGTCACCAAACAACACTTTAGTAAGAAAGAATGATCAATAATGAACTATTGTATGTCGATTTGTCTATATAAATATTGTGGGACCTTTCCATCATACTTTTGAAAGTGTCAAAATCCTTGTGCCCACGCATTTTTTTTGCCAATTATCTGCCGTAACTCGCCCAGTACGGATCAAACTAACCTGCACTACTTGGGTAACTTATATACTACCCTCTTTCTTGATTCTGATAACATGGTTTCATTTAGACAGATAGTCTTGACAAACCTGAGGTGAAGTAACTCATGCTCCAATAGCATGCATACATTTTCTGCCCTACGGAAGTGATTATGTGACTGCTGTGACGTCAAGTGCTACCGCTCTATTGTAGTAAAGTGGCGGGGAGATTGCCGTGCATAGCCAATCCACTATTCTTTTACATGTGAGTGCCTGGGGTGGGAAAGTAGGGTCCATTAGGTTCTACTTCATAGGTTCTATCCAGATCTTTTTCACCAAGAGGTGTGAAGGAGACCCTCAGCCCTAGTCTATACCCATGACTGAATCAGGGATTAATTAAATGTCCACTAGTATACCTGCAGGTGTAGGCAAATTTCCTTGTTTCTGTACTTTTTTCTATGATCCCTAGAATTCTTGATTTTTCTATATACTTGTAGCGAGAGGTAATAATATTGGGGAGGAAACACAATACAGAACCACTACATAAATGATTTTGAGGGATTCCTTTGTAAAACTTTGTGATTTGTGGTATGTGAACGTTTGTTTGTTTTTCCAGTGGTTGCTGTATTTGACGGATCATAGATTGACGGATTATGGATCGACAGATCACATGATAAGCATATATCGTACTGCCCATTGGAGATGTTTATAAGTACAGTCGATTTCAGGTTGCTTGCGAATGTAATTGAACAATTTGCACACGTGATTTTTGAATGGGATCATGTGAATACTTACGTGCAGTGTTTCAATGTATTGAATAACTACCTTAGTATGCCCGTGGCATTGTCTAACGATCTTAGAAAGTGTATAATGTAGCTTCACTTGTGAAAGGAGCATGGTTGAAAAGAACAGCTCTCGTGTTCAAGCAATCACGTGTGCGAATTGTTCGTTTGCATTCGCAAGCTACCTGAAATCGACTGTATTGTGTCAGTGTTAATCAAATGTAGGTACCTCGTGATTAAATACTGGCAGGTACTTTACTGCTATAACTGACTGAACACTTGTCGTAGGATTACAGCTGCAATGGGTAGTCTGGCGCCACCCTCCCCTTTGCAAAACATAACTTACATTTTGCAAGGGGTGGGCGGCATCAGACTATAGCATGAGTTAATACTTTACTGACTCTCACTATGATCAAAGGTAGTAGACTTGTCTTAATCTACAACGCCTTGTAATAATGTGATGTTGGCACCTCAAGGCTTTACCTTCAATTGTCACAGTGGTCATGTAGTTAAATGGCCATAGCTAAACCCGAAAATCTGGAACGGTGCTTGGGCATTTTAGCGATGAAGTGAGTGTACCTAAAGTGTGCAGTGTTTTGTCATTTTTATTATTGCAATAATTATATATCAAGTATATTACAACACTGACACGATACTTATAAACATCTCCAATGAATGAGTACAGCTGAACCTCGATTATCCGAACACCGATTAACTGAACTCTCGATTATCCGAACACCGAATTGACTGCTCAGTATTTTGTCAAGAAGTGTATGCTTTATTAGCATAGTTGAGCAAAGCTCTGTATATAAATGTATGAAAATTCAATTTTACGTACTGTTCGATTATATGAACACCTTTTCCTCTCGGTTAGCTCGGATAATCAAGATTCCACTGTAGTTGGATATGCTCATCATGTGATCTGTCAATCTGTAATCCGATGATCCATGATCCGCCAAATACAGCAACCCACAACACCCTTTTGCCAGTTTGTACATTTGAGAGAATCCCTTGGAATTATTTGTAGAGGGCCTGTATTGTGTCTCCTTTCCACTATTATTAACTATTACAGTCATGTGAGTCAACCTCATACTATTTGCAACAAAAGCAAACTCAACGGGTTTTGTTTCCTTATTATGTCTTCAATGACAGAAAAAAATACTAAGGAATCCTTATAGGGAAACAATGTGAAAATCATTGAAAATCTACTTTTTTGCTCCTTAAAAGTTTGGCATTTTTATGGTGTTTATATATAGTCATATCTCTGCTAGGATACAAAATATAATATACTATTAATAAGGCGCTTGCAAAGACGAATCTTTTGGTACTAAAATTATCATCTTAAGACAAAGTATGGACAAATTATAAAAATATATAATAATGCTAAGAGATTGCCATTGTATGACTACTAAAATGTGTCAATATCATTATCATGAGATATGTTTGTGCAGCCAGTTCGTAGCAGATGTACAGGAGCAGAAGGTAGCAATGTTTGAAGTGGTACCGTGCCTTCATGCATGCTGTATGGGAGTGTAGTAAATGCATGTGCTGTCACTGGGATTCATGTCTCTTATGGGCAAGAACATAACAGATGCCTACCTGGGTGGTGACCCTTATTGACAAACTGCATCATCCCTGACCACACAGGCCTAGGAGATCGACACATGATGAATGTTTCCACAGGACATCAAGATTTTCATAGCAGTCCTGAGCCTTTAGATCTAATAACTTTTGGTAGGTCACAGCTGACATTCCGCGACTTACTTCTTTGTGGAAGCATATCTGCACTCTTCCAACAATAGCAAGGTCAAGAGAGGTTACCTTTGCTCTGGGGATTGGCCATTCTGAACTGGTTTCAGGAGTAGCAGCAATAATCATACCCATATTATGGAAAGTGCTATGCCCATTCAATGTGTGGATATTGCTGTCGACATTGTCAGCTGCATACTGGATGAATTCTGTTGTCAGGTTGGGAATGTCAGTTTAATGTGACTTAGCAGTATTATGCTCAAACTGCTGCACTTCTTGATAGCAAAACCCATGATAGTGACCATGATAGTGAAGGAAGTCAATGAGGAATCGTGATGCAAATTAAGTGATGATATAACTGCACGCCCAACCCAAACTGCAGTGGTGCTATAGGGGTCAAATGGCATACATCATTGCTTGTCCAATTAAAGCCACTTTTATTCCAGCTTTCTTCCCAGCAAACAATTCTTATAACAGCACCCTCAGAGTATCTGGTAGATATGTATACTCAATGCCAGCTTCTTGTGACTTTATATCTAGGTTATTGCAGAGAGGGTAACTTCATGGGATGTTTCAATGGTTTTGATGTCTTTCTTGCAGCAGCCTGTAGAAGTTTTATCTTCTCCTCCTGCTGCTGCTGCTGCTGCTGCTGCTGCTGCTGCTGCTGCTGCTGCTGCTGCTGCTGCTGCTGCTGCTGCTGCTGCTGCTGCTGCTGCTGCTGCTGCTGCTGCTGCTGCTGCTGCTGCTGCTGCTGCTGCTGCTGCTGCTGCTGCTGCTGCTGCTGCTGCTGCTGCTGCTGCTGCTGCTGCTGCTGCTGCTGCTGCTGCTGCTGCTGCTGCTGCTGCTGCTGCTGCTGCTGCTGCTGCTGCTGCTGCTGCTGCTGCTGCTGCTGCTGCTGCTGCTGCTGCTGCTGCTGCTGCTGCTGCTGCTGCTGCTGCTGCTGCTGCTGCTGCTGCTGCTGCTGCTGCTGCTGCTGCTGCTGCTGCTGCTGCTGCTGCTGCTGCTGCTGCTGCTGCTGCTGCTGCTGCTGCTGCTGCTGCTGCTGCTGCTGCTGCTGCTGCTGCTGCTGCTGCTGCTGCTGCTGCTGCTGCTGCTGCTGCTGCTGCTGCTGCTGCTGCTGCTGCTGCTGCTGCTGCTGCTGCTGCTGCTGCTGCTGCTGCTGCTGCTGCTGCTGCTGCTGCTGCTGCTGCTGCTGCTGCTGCTGCTGCTGCTGCTGCTGCTGCTGCTGCTGCTGCTGCTGCTGCTGCTGCTGCTGCTGCTGCTGCTGCTGCTGCTGCTGCTGCTGCTGCTGCTGCTGCTGCTGCTGCTGCTGCTGCTGCTGCTGCTGCTGCTGCTGCTGCTGCTGCTGCTGCTGCTGCTGCTGCTGCTGCTGCTGCTGCTGCTGCTGCTGCTGCTGCTGCTGCTGCTGCTGCTGCTGCTGCTGCTGCTGCTGCTGCTGCTGCTGCTGCTGCTGCTGCTGCTGCTGCTGCTGCTGCTGCTGCTGCTGCTGCTGCTGCTGCTGCTGCTGCTGCTGCTGCTGCTGCTGCTGCTGCTGCTGCTGCTGCTGCTGCTGCTGCTGCTGCTGCTGCTGCTGCTGCTGCTGCTGCTGCTGCTGCTGCTGCTGCTGCTGCTGCTGCTGCTGCTGCTGCTGCTGCTGCTGCTGCTGCTGCTGCTGCTGCTGCTGCTGCTGCTGCTGCTGCTGCTGCTGCTGCTGCTGCTGCTGCTGCTGCTGCTGCTGCTGCTGCTGCTGCTGCTGCTGCTGCTGCTGCTGCTGCTGCTGCTGCTGCTGCTGCTGCTGCTGCTGCTGCTGCTGCTGCTGCTGCTGCTGCTGCTGCTGCTGCTGCTGCTGCTGCTGCTGCTGCTGCTGCTGCTGCTGCTGCTGCTGCTGCTGCTGCTGCTGCTGCTGCTGCTGCTGCTGCTGCTGCTGCTGCTGCTGCTGCTGCTGCTGCTGCTGCTGCTGCTGCTGCTGCTGCTGCTGCTGCTGCTGCTGCTGCTGCTGCTGCTGCTGCTGCTGCTGCTGCTGCTGCTGCTGCTGCTGCTGCTGCTGCTGCTGCTGCTGCTGCTGCTGCTGCTGCTGCTGCTGCTGCTGCTGCTGCTGCTGCTGCTGCTGCTGCTGCTGCTGCTGCTGCTGCTGCTGCTGCTGCTGCTGCTGCTGCACCAATCTTGTAATTTTGGTGTGTAGGCTTTGATGACAAGAGGACAGAAGAATTCTTGGAGGTTGCAAGCTGTACCTTCAAGATAAGGATGATGAGCCATATCTTCGTTGATACTTATGAAGTTCCCACTCACGCCTTCAGTTACCATTTCAAAAATTAAATCACGTGATAGTATGATATTCTAAATGTTTAATCCGTGTAAAGGACAAGAGAGTGATTATGATATGCCCGCCAGCAAGTTCAACTATAGTCACAATGAATCACGACTACCAAGTAACGGTAAAACTTGGCTATAATTCGTTCTGTGTATATAATGAATACTTATGTTGCAGTTATGTGTGATCACATTAGCTACATAAAATCAGTGTCAGGCCAAGTTCCGAATTTAGGAGTTGTCATTTTCACCGGCTCTCATGGAAGTGGACTATGTACATGGCAAGGCAATGAAATTAATTAAGTTTATCACCATGTGCAAGTAGTGCAGCATATAAACAAGTGACCAGCTATATAATATTATTACCCTGCAACTTTGGCTACACTGATGAATCAATAATCATTACAAATACTACATAGTCTACATTAATCAGTACCTGTGCATTGCTAGCTCCATGTATACAACTGTAGCTACTATATAATAATAAAATAAGAGTACTAGACTACACACTTAGAACAGTAATATCAATACAGTTTATGACAGCGTTATCCGTCTATTTTTGTCATCTGCAGCGAACTTGTCCACTACCTCATGCAGACAAAGTTTTATGAAAGTTCTTTTTCAATGGAGGGTACAGCCAGACTAACCAATTGCTGCTCAGACATGGAGGAGCATAGGTATGACTTTGTCCGCTTCAGGCATGAAAAGAATCTTTCTCATTCAGCTGTTGTAACCGCCACTGTGAGTGAAATTTGCAGCAGACTGATCAATACTGGGAATGTTTCTTTCAGTGGAACGATTTCTGACAAAACATCATTGATAGATGTAGTTTCCTTGTCCTTGAGCATCCTCTTAGCGATGGTACATTCCATCGTTAAAGACTCTTTGTTGAGGTGATATAAATCAACCACAGGCAGCAAATGGTCAATGTCCAAGAAATGTGGCGAGTCATGCACACAACACTGGAACGCTTTCATAAGCTTCAGGTTTTTGTCATCAAATCTGCGCTGCATCTCAGCTATGACAGCATCCAAGATTGGAAAGTAAAGACTGACCTTCATTGATTGACTGCTATCAGTACTTTCCCTTGACCCAGTTATTTCTAATACTATGCCAAAATCGTAACATTTTGGCATTCGCTTTTTATGCTGAGACCTTGGTGGTTCTTCAGTGATACTATGCAAAGCTGCCATATCTTTCACATATTGATGAAGTTTTTCCCACTCCTCATCTGATCGAAAACTCTGGAGTGTTTCAAGAGTTGAGATCACTAATTCAGCAGCTTTAGATGTGTATTCTGTAGCTGATCAGATAGGCTTTTGTACACATCAAGATTTGTCTAAAGAGTATTAATGTTGAAAAATTTTAACGATGTTATTTGTGAATAAATTCCCATTACTTCAGTTGCCTTCACCGTATCCTTGCCGTGCATTATAATTTCAAGAGAACTTAAAATTACACCAAAAGTACTACAAATGGCATCTACTACATCAAACCTACATGCCCAGCGTGCATCAGAAAGGCGCTGCAATTGTCATACTGGAGAATGGGGCTGTTGTATCGCTTGTTGGTTAGTGTAAATTGTATGTGCCTTACTGGTGGACATGAAGACATAAAGTAATTCTAGCAGTGTAAAAAATTCTGAAGCTTCAGGAACTAACATCGTGCTATCAACCAAAACAAGATTAAGCAATGTACATAGCAGTGGATGTAAACAGCCATGGGTGCATATGCTTTAATATGCTGTTGTACACCAGAAAATTTTCCACTGATTTCCGAGGCTCCATCGTACCCTTGTGAAATATTTTTACTAGGGTCTTGCTTATGGTAACGCAATGCACTTATGATGTATGCTGACAAACTTGCAACATCTTGTGCTTCAGCTTCAACGTAAGTCAAAAAGTGCTCATGCTGAGTTGCAGTATATACATCAACATACTTGAGAACAACAGCTAGTTGTTCAACTTTACTGCAGTCCTTGGTTTCATCAGCTAGTATTGAATAAACACCAGCTTTTCTAACTTCATTACGTATTTGCTCCTGCATCAATTCAGCCATTACACCCAACATATCATTTTGAATATCAGGTGTTGTGTATGTGGCATTTCTCGGGCCATGATCTATTCTACACTTTACAAGTGGATCATGTTGTGCCACAAGGTGGAGAATCTCTAAAAAGTTATCCCGGTTAACAGACTCACTACCTTCTCTGTGGCCACGCAAGCCAAGTTCTTGCCTACTACAAAGTAACAATACCTCTGCAATTATTTTAATGTAGTGTCGATTGTTTGAAATTGTCAGAGGCCTATCACTATTCATCCTGCCAGAAATTGTAGTGCCCTGTTTAGAATTTACCTTGTGCTGCCCCATGCTATTTGAGCCTGCTATTTGAGCCTGTGTATGCAAATGGCAGTTGGCATGACAGAATAACTTGCCTGTTGCATATTTCCAGTTCCGGAAACCTTTGAACACAAACACTGGTTTTGGTCTTGTGCTACCACTGGAACTGGCACCAAACATCCGGCATGAGTGACAAAAGCAGGCATCTTCTTCAACTGAATAGCTATGTTTGTTGTACCAAGCAGGATTAAAACACCTGGTAGTATTGCCAAACTTAGTTTAGGCAAACCTTACATATATAGGCTGTGCAGGAGGAAATGCAGGAGTTAGTGCAATATCTCTTGGGCCATTATTAGCTTGGGATCTAGATGTAACAGCAGCAGCAGCAGTGGAAACTAGAGGAAGGGGAGGACGAAAACCCTCTTTTATGCTAGAACTGTTCGTAAGTGCAGCAGTAGCAGACAAAGCAGTTGAAATGGTACTAACTTACATACTATCACTGTGGCTGTGGTGTCTACTATTAGCAACAACCTTGTCACCAGAATTGAACTCAGCTGTAATCAATTCCTCTTGTGAAGTGCTAATAAAATTGGGAGTAGAACAACGTGGAGGGGTTGGTGATGCAGTAAAAAATCGTTGAATTACAATTAATACATTAATCTGGAGTTTCGGATGTTAAGTCGATGATATCCTTGTCACTCACTTGCACGTGGCTTCCCACCTCGCCTCGCACATGGCTTGCCAAAACCTCTGTACCACTCATTGTAACAGCAGTTGCAGCTGAACTTGAGACTTGGGTTGCTTTGAGAACAGAACCTTACAGTTAAACAAGGTCAACTGCAACATCAATCCGGCTACACTTACTAACTATGCGGGCTGCCAAAACCACTTATTAAAAGGGAAAACCCCTGGGAATTCACCCATAGTAATCACGAGATATATTTAACTTCGGCACATTGTTGCATACACTATAATCTATGATCATTATGACCTAGGAGGCTACAACAATCTAGTTTTTTTCTATTATTGGCTCGTTTAATAGACAAACACAATGCCTACGGCTCAAGGAACATGTTTTTGATGGTTGGGAAAATGTGAGTGATGGTTGGGAAAATGCCCACTTATGCCCACCCTTGGCTACGCCTCTGAGTCTTCTGCAGCAAACAGAGCAAATGGCATCTGTTTTTTTGTACAAAAATTAACACTGCAAATCTGGAGGTAGACTGCATCTGCTGCAGGTCATACCCATATAGAATGAGTGTCTTCACAACTTTATACCAACTATCAGTTCGTTGTTGAAATTTTTTAAAGAAAATGGTCTCCAATGGTTTTCATTTCAAAGACATCAAACTTCCTTTTTCTCCCAAGTTTGGCTGTTCTACCACAAAAGAAGCAATTAGTCTAGAAAGAAAATCCCTCCTAAGGTGACTGAAGTACGGGTCTGCCATTGCTTGTGCTTGGCATTGGCTCTTCTTGATTGGTGTCTTTTGCTGGGTTACAGTATTTGCGGTGACACTCCTGATGTACTACTTTCCCAGGCATAGTATGAACGCTGTCACTCCTGGCAATGGTTGATAGTTGCACTACTCTTTGCCGTTAGAGTAGAAGACTGGACTCCTGTGTCTACAGAAGTCTTGCAGATGGCACAAAATAAAAATTGTACATCCATTGCTGAAATAATAATTGGGTGAGCTGGAACACTGAATGATCAACTTACCTTTCTTTAAAGGTCCCTGGTTCATTCCCAGGTTTTGGCACCAAATGTTGCAATCAACAGCATTTGCCCTGGTACAAGTCTTGCTTAGTTAGTTATCTACTCTTCTCATATTATTGCAGACGTAATAAAACACTACAACTACTCAGACCATACACTGTTGGACCTGATCATTCTCATTGGTAGACATGATATTTCGCACCTCCATGGCATATCCTTTATCCTGCTAGTTGACTCTCGTGCACACTATACTACTCTGTATGCAAGCAAAAACATGCATTAGTGCATAACTACAGTAGCTACACTTGCAAAACATGTAAAGGTTACTTTGTCCTATGGTGATAATTTTATACCAAAATATGCATCTTTGCGAGAGCTTTTTAATGGTATGCGTTTTTTTATATAACCTAGCTGAGATATGACAATAATCACCATAAATATGTCAAACTGTTAAGGAGTGGTTTTATTTCAGTGATTTTCACACTGTTCCCCCATGAGGATTCCTTAGGACTTTTTTCTGTCATTGAAGACACAATAAGGAAACAAAATCTGTTGAGTTTGTTTTTGTTGCAAATAGTATGAGGTTGACCCTATATTCTTGGTAAAATGCCTGTACTAGTAGTGATCATAACCAAGCATGTTGTAAGCTATACTTGTTTGATCAGGCCCAACATGTACCCATAAGTATGACACTTTTTATGACTTTTATATTTGCACATTCCTGCATGTGCAAGATTGCATTTTCATGCTCGCTATAATGGACCTTATTCGCAATGACGTCAAAGCACAAAATGGTGGCCAATAGTGTGGACACTTTTGTACAGAGGGTATTGGGAGAGATGGCGGTTTGCTATGTTAACGTTTACTTAATGCAACAAGGGGCAAGGTAAGACATACATACTAATTAAAAGACAAATGCGTGTGGTTTTGCGTCAATACCAAAACTTAAGTCTGGTTTCATCTGGTGGGACTATTTCGCATCGTCACATCACACTAACTAGTCTCTTACCTTTATTTTCCAATAGTTCCATGTCGTGAAATCTGTAAACAAAGCTCATTTTAGTGATTACATACAAAGTGCCCACACTAAGCACGTCCATTTTATCAATTTTGTGGATAAGTGATGATGATGATGATAAACGTCTTATTGATATTTAAGACAATATACAGTATACAAACAGGGGCCTAGACTCAGGGTTACCATACACTGATAGCCAAAGAGTGATCAGTGCAGGAGCCCTGGCAAGACTTACAATACTTAACTTACAATACAAAATTAACTACACAGTAACAAAGTCCCTGAAGATGGCAGGAACCTTCAGCAGCTCATGAGCTCCTGCTATATGCCATCATTGCAGTGTGTATCATTTAGGTGAACTTATCTGACAAGAGTGGAACTATTTCACAAATTAGCTAAAACACTAACTGTTGTCATCAAATGATGGATCAACATCAAGACAATTCTCATGAGGAGTCTCTTGTCAACCTGTTAACACTTCCTACAGAGTTATTAGTTTATATCATCTCATTTTTATCTTCACTACGTGACAGGGTAAAACTGAGATATGTCTCAAGATGGTTGAGGCACGTGACTGAAGGAACACCATCACTGTGGAAGGAGTTTGTGTGGCCTTATTATGACAGTCATGAAGAATGTAGTGTGAAGGAGATGTTGAAGGTGTGTGGACAACATGTCCTAGTATTATCCTTCCCTTACTGTAGAGTACCATCAACACTGGTAGAGATGCTACAGTATTGTAGTAATGTACAACATCTTAGTCTACCATCAACCAAGTTAGATCCTGAACAACTAAGAAAGTCAATACATCATATGGGATGTCTGCAAACACTAGAACTAAAGGTGGACAATGAAAAAGACATTAAACAATTACTTCTTATTACTGGTCAGTTGAGAGAACTTGTAATAATTTCAGATACATGTGATCATCTAGAGCTGTTCAAGCTTTGGAAGAAATTAGAATTTAGGCCATCAAGTTTGAAACTATATGGTCCAACAATGCGCTATTATAAGGTTCACTGTTTGGTGGACTATGCTACTCAACTTACTGATATTCCTACTGGTACTACTGCTAACTTTAGGGTGTACAACAGATATAACAAAGTACCCTTAATCTTTTCTCCTTCATTTCCATATTTTCAACTCCAGGTTGAAGAATCTAGTAAAGTGAGCACTACATGTGTTAAACCCAGTGACTTTGGTATATTGGGGTTGGAAAATGATTTAGCATCGATGAATGATTGTCAGTATGGTGGAAGGACAGTGTATATGGTGAAGTATCATCTTAATCATGGTGTTCTAAGCAAGCTCATGAGCTCTATGCATATTGTCAAACTATGTGACCTTGTTTGTGCTACTGATTTTGATCTTTCTTCCTGCTACTCACTTCGTTCTGGTCACTTGGAGCAACTAGCTATTGTTTGTCCAAATCTTCAGAGACTCAATTTGAACAATTGCTCTCACTGTTTGGAAAGTCTACAAGGTCTGCAAGCTATTGCTAATCATTGTCACCACCTACAAGGACTACACATAGGTTGTATAGGCGTTTTGAAATTGGAGAATCACATCTTATTGTGGGAAATATTGAGTGATATGAAGTTGACCCACTTAACAGTGGATGCTTGTATTCTGAGATCAAAAGTTGCAAGCAAGAAGACTTTAGTTTGTTTGTATCAGAAGTGTAGGACTATCAGAGGAATACAATGTGGGTATTGTACTTGTAAGAGTTCTAGCAAACTGTCCAATAAATATCCAGTAACTTTGTCCTATTTTCCATCACTAAACTATTGCTATTTATATCACAAAAAGCCTACTATGGTACAGGATGTGATTAATATCTGTAAAGAACTCAAATGTTTTTGGTACTCATGTGAGTACTATCAGCTATCACTGAATGTAGCTTATAACCACAATCTACAACAGTTATACATTAGTGCATTCCGCACTGTTGTTCCTGATGAATTTATGACCTCAGTTTCAGCTCATGGCGGACTGGTACATGTAGTTATGAATGTACAATCTTTGACAACTGAAGGTATAACATCTCTTGTGAGGAACTCTCCTAAACTAATAACATTATATCTGAGTGCTGAAACTATGCATCGTGTGGATGTAGAAAATTTTAGTGCCACTTTGAAGAAATTGTTTTTCAACCGAAGATTGTTTACAGCTGGTCACTACATTTTATGTGTACAGCAGCAGAAAATTTTTGACATACAATTGATGAAACAAGGCACAGATCTCTTACCAATTTCAAAAATTGGTAACTAGTTACATATTGTTGTTTCATGAATTATTAGTACACTTGACATGTGATTACAACATGTATTAGGTATGAGATCATTATTGGTGTTGACGCATCTGTACAAATCTGTAAGGTACATGACAGTAATGGTTGTTATATAATTAGGCCTGCATTAAATATGCCAGCATAATAAAAAGCGTATTAGGCTGGAGTGCTATGCCAGCTTAATGCTAGCATATTAGGGGAATATTTTAAACTATGGACCTAGAGCAGTCATGAACTGCAAACTGCAGATATATAATATACCTAACCAACTACAAAAGCTGGAGAACTTAGTGATACTGTGGTTAGAAATTTGTGAGGATTCAGTTTACTAGTAATGGTGAAGATATATTGGTATATTCTAGTGTTGCACTGATATCCAAATTAGCTGATTATTCCGATAACCAATATTAAGCAACAGAATTAGCCGATACCGATAACCGATCCGATATACACTAATAATACTAACACTCATCCTCATCATTATTAAATGGCTCATATTAGTGACATAAACATTGATATACAGCTCATTCTAGACTAAAATGTAAAGTTAGATGTATACCACAAGTACTCATGGTAAACAGGTTTTAAGTACATTTTACTATTGCTATACAGCTGAGACAAGTGGCTGGTACTACATAGAAACCTAAAACCTCAGTTTACTGTTGGGCATGGCCTAAAACCTGACAGTTTATTATGGGCATGGCTTGTAGTCACTGCTAAACTATCAACACATAACTTCATTAAATGCCAAATAACTTATGTCTAGCCTCCCCCACATCATTATACTACACAGCACAGTGGAGATTAACATCGGCCTTGATTTAATCAAAACCGATTAATCAGCTAGTAGCCAATATCAGCCCGATACCGATTATTGAACCGATTATCGGTGCAACACTAGTAGATTCAGTAGGCAACTCATGGAGCCATGGTGCCACAAAAAGTAGTAAGTTTTTGTCTTTCTATGTATGCATACATGTCCATTCAAAACTCTAAAATTTCAGACACTACTTTATCAAAAAGGATTGTAAGGTGTTTGTTTACCTGTAGCAACTGAAAAGCTTAGTTCCCTGTGATACATATAAAGGAAAATTATAACTCAAAGTCTGTTTACACAAAACAGCATGTGAGGGCTAATGTCACCTACAAGATCAAGGGTTGTCCTGTTTAGTCACTAAAGCACAATAGTCACATATTGCATCTTTACTGTACTATTACTACTTTTATGCTCATCCGATAAAGTAAGTAATGACCACAAATATATTGGAGTTACATACAGTCTTACAAGCATGCACTGGTTAGTTATATATTTAATAAAGTTCTTACTAAGCAAAAATTTCTCACCAAATCACAATTAATTTTGTGGTATTTAAATATAATAATTTTTACCTGTTGTTACAACCTTTGATGTAAGTCTATGTAATGAATGACTAAAATACTCCTTGTCAAGATCTTTAAAAGCATGCAGTCGTCCTCTTCATTGCTTTGACATTACTAAGCGAGTTAAGTTCAACAATAGTACATTGACCTATTTACAATTACTACACAAATACCAGAACAAAGTACATTTCATCACTTGTTACTTTAACTGACTTTTTTCCACCACTGAATTGAGGCATTGTCTAATTTTATATTTTGATCAATCTTTAAATTCTTAGACATTTGCAATTTCTGTCCTCTTTCTAAGTGTAATTAACCCTCACATCTTCCTTTATACTAGATGAATAAAAAATTGAAAACTTTAAGAGGGAGAATAGGGATCGCTGAAATAAACCATGAAACAAGAAGGGATTTCTGAAAAGAGCCATGAAGCAAGAAGGGATTGCTGGGGTGGTAATGTAAACCACAAATCCCTATTTTGACTCTCTGTCACAAATTACATCATGCTGTGTCATTTTGAAACGAGTCAAAATAGGGATTTGTGGTTACATCAGGGGCGGAGAACAGTATATACTCAAAAGTGGGGGGGGGAGTCATGTGGGTTGGCTGTAAGTTACAAAGTGTTTTAAAACATTAACTGTACCTTAGTGTACGTTGCACTCTAGCATGCAAAGCACATCAATACTAAGGGGATCTGGGGGCATGCTCCCACAGGAAAATTTTGAGATTGAATCTGAGAGCATTTTCAGTGGAACATGTGTACTTGAATAGGATACTCCTATTCAATGACTATTACTGAGACACTGTACAATTTAGATACATCAGTAAATGAAGGCATTTCAGATAGACTCATGCTGTTGAATATATACATTATAGATATAAGTGATAGTGAAGACATTGATGATTCCGCTGAATGTTCTATTAGAGTAGTTAGGTGACTGCTCTATTAGAGTATACCGATCTTGTGCACTGCCAGCACTGAATCGTGCAGTGTTTCATGCTTGCACAACCTTTAGCACAAATCCCAGTAAATAAAGGTAAAGTAAGTTGCTAATGACTAAAATATAGTTGCTTTACTTTGGCAACTCAGCTTTGGAAAAGGTGAGGGGGCACTGCCCCTCCACCTGTAAAAGTGGGGGGGCAGTTTCCCCCTCTGCCACCCTTATTTCTCCGCCCCTAGTTTACATTACCACCCCAGCAATCCCTTCTTGTTTCACAGCTTTTTTTCAGCGATCCCTATTCTCCCTCTTAATTCTTTTATTCATCTAGTTTATGTTCCATTGATTAATCCAGTGATGGATTTATTTTATTGATAATGCAGACTGTTGTGAGTAATGTAATCTTGCATTCTGCATAGTAATGCTGTCAATGTTTCAGTACACACATGAAACCGATCAATTGCAAATTGCAGTGTGCATACAGACTGAGAGTCTCCTAATATGAACTAGAATTTACATTACTGGAGCCTTTAATTAATAGCTGCTGGTTAGACACTTCTGAAGAAATGAGACATGTTACCTGTTGCTAGGAGTTCGACATACATGTCCTTACAATTGGTCACAATTAAAATTTTTCACTGTATTATTGAGATATATAGGGGCAAGGATTGTTGTTATACACTTGACTGGATTATTAGAGTATTCTTGGATAACCTTCCCACGTACAATAATCACAGAGCGAAAAACTGCTTTAAACTGTAACCTGTTGCAGTGGCGGGGGAGGGGCTAAAGCACCCCAGCTTTCAAAAAGTATAGGGGCAGACCCCCCAATAAATGTGTTTCATAGTGTCATAAGTTGTATCACGTGATCACATTGTTAGCATAGTTACAGCAAACGTAGCACTCTGAGACTCATAGCACTTAATTTCCTGGGTGCCCTAGAAGGAGATTTAGAGCATGTGAAGCATGCTCTGAGTGTACTTCAAGCACTGTGCGTCTCCCACAATTGCTGTACTCAACTCAGCCCCCCCACAACTTTTCATACCTTCCTCTACCACCTTGTTGGGAGCACACATATAGTCTGGCAGCTTTAATAATGACAAATTTGACATGTGGACATTCCAGACAAAAGCATTTTTCCTACATATTTTATCTATGTCATTAGTTTACAATTTTTGATAGGAGCCACCTCATACATGTAAGGCTTCTCACATTAGCAATGAAAAGATTGAGATATCCTAATAGAGCAGTCAAAGAAATAATAATACTCTCAGTCTCTCACACAATTTCAGAGAATGCAACTTCTTTGGGAGAAGGGAGGGGAGCATGCTATGTATCAGATCCCCCTAAGTAGGTAACACTGGATGCTAAGGTGGTTTGACAAAGATCACTACGTAGGTGTTGGCCTGGCATCACCAAAACTCTGGCATGCTTAAAACTCATTACAACAGCCTGTGAACTATATCATATAAAGTTACACACACATAGTTGCTAAAAACATTACTTGTGCCTCATAATATATAGTGACTTGTGAACTTATATACACATATTGTGTACTCAGCATGGATGGACCACAGGCTGATATCACTTCATCTCGATGATCTGGTACTATAATGGCCTCGCATCTTATCAGCACGAGGCCACCAATTAAGTTACTGCTTTGACTCTTATAAATTAATTGCAGTGTTAATGTTACAGACGATTGTGAATGCTTTATCTGTCTGCCGCAGGCCAGGAATACATGATGACTTACTAAGGAGACATGGTGGCAGGAGATATACCAACCTGCCTACATGCAGTAGGTTGGAAAATTCCATATAATTATCTTGGATCTGTGTGTACTGGAATCCACCACAAATAATCATGGTGATCAAAAGCAAACAACCATGCAACTAATGCTTTCAAACTATCAACAAAAAGTGAAAACTTCTTCTCATGATGTGAACATGCAGACCAACAGTTCATTACTTAAAAGTTGTTCACTCTACTTAACAAGTTTCATTATTTCATATCCCTGTGCCAAGATGTGAATGGTGGAATATATTGGTTATAGTTTTAACACATTCAAATTAAAGAATATCTAGGCTTTGTGTGGGCGAGATCAAAAGAAACTGTACTTTACACCTTATGGCAAACGGTACTTGATTTCCCAGAGTGCTCTATTCGTACAATAAAGCACTCTTTGTGGGCAATAAAGTACAGTTGCCCATATGCTTTAGTGCAGGCTAATAGCTTGCGGTGCTCATGCCAGTATGACTAATCACCCATGCAAGCTGGTAGAAATCTAGTAAAATTGTATTAGCAATATTTTACAGGGTGGATTTATATGCATGATGGTTTTACAATGAACATACTATCATGTGGATGCAGGGAAAATAATTTATATTTCAGAGGGGGTTCCAGAATCCCCCTACAAGGTAACTCACATCCAAACTACTATACTAGTTTGATGGGATAATGATCAACATGGTATTGTCTCCAAAACATAAATCAGTAATGTTACTATCTCCAGGAGATATTTCAACTTTCCCATTTGTATCACCAAAACCATCGACAATAAAAGGCAAGTAAGTGTAGACATAAGAATTTCCATTGGATTGTTATCAGTTTTCGGGCTGCATAAGTGTGTCTCAATTTACATTTTGATACAGAAATTGGTTAATAACTTGTTAATAAGAAAGATAGATATAATATACATCTATGTGTGTGTGTGTGTGTGTGTGTGTGTGTGTGTGTGTGTGTGTGTGTGTGTGTGTGTGTGTGTGTGTGTGTGTGTGTAGTAAGTTTAATCATGTTAAAAGGCACATCTAGTCCTTAAATCTTCTAATTTCTTTGCCACCTACAAAACAAAGTTATTTAACAAGTATGACGATATGAAATATGCTGACTAGTACAGTTGTACCAGTGTACTAACTTCACTAGGTGTCCTGTCTAACTCGTCAGCAATACTTCTCCTTTTGGCTGGCTCCAGTGAATTGTACTGCTCACACAAGTCTCCATCTATCACATTCTATAAACCACAATCACTATAGTAACCTTAGACAATATCCAGGTACAGTGGAGTTCTCTGACTCACAAAGCAGAACATGAACATTTTAACAAGACTATTGTCTTGAACTTTTACAAATAGGCTCAGGATGGTAAATCTGACTGTTCTATTAGAGTATTTGTAGATAAGTTTCATTGTTCTATTAGAAGGGCCAATGAGAGGAGTTAGGGGGCGTGAAGCCCTCTATAAAATAATAGATAAACAGACAAAAGGACATTACAAGAACAAACTTAGCTGACTACAACTAAAAGTAAACTACTAACTGATAAGCTTATTAATAGCTCTAACATGCAAACAAAGTTGGGTGGCATCCCCCCCGGAAAATTGACTTGAATACGAGAACAATTTTACAAGAACAAGCTTAGCTAACTAGCTACTAGACTACAAGCTACTAACTGGTAAGCTTATTTACAGTTTTAGCATGCAAAGCATGCCAACTTAGGGGGTCTGGGGGCATGCCCTCAGGACATTTTTGAAAATTAGACTCTCTGAGAGTGATTTTAATAATTTATCACAGCATAATAAAAATTTATTGGATTGTTGTATTAGGGTGATTGCTGTATTAGAGCATCTCAAGTTCGAATTTTATAGCAAGCTTTCTGTTAAATACATACCACCTAGGAAATTATTGTACTCTATGCCAGACTGATTTTTAACAGTTACTATAACTGAATGTTTGCCTGACTGCTGTAATAGGGTGACTGAGTACCGTAGGTGGGAAAAGTTTTGCAAATTGCACTCTACTCTGTATGCCGGCGTAAAAGTTTCGCGATGCTGATTTTCATACTAATTTAGTACTGTATAAAATACAAGCATGTAGAAGCTAACCGGCGTAAAAGTTTCACGATAACTACTGCAATCGTGAAACTTTTCCCACTCGTAACTTTCCCCGCCTACGGTATCTTGATCTTACGTAGGCACCTTATAAGATTATTACAAGTAATGGTTTGCTGCCACATTGCTATGGATCTCTTTTGAGCTTGGATGGTATCTCTTATACTGAGGCTTCTTATAGTCTACAGAGTGGGGCCCAGGGCAAAATGGCCAGTTGCCCCCCACGTCGGCGGCACTGTCTATTATTGTACCCACACTCAAATTACTACACTACCTTAATGGGATAGTAATATGATCGATAGGCTAGGTGATCTCTGCCACCCAAAGCTGGCAGCTCCGCCCTCATATGCATCTGAAGGTGTTGCAAGAAGTCAATATCCTGTAGAAGGAAACAAGTGGGAGTGGCTAATAATCATGTGATCACAACCACACACCTCACGAGATGAGAAAGGTGCTAACATTCCAACAGTTCCTGATAATGTGGTGTAGACAATAGCTTCTGAACCACCTGGGATCAGGGTAGCTTTCTCCAGTGAGTTAATTATCTCCCCAACATGTATTGTAGCTATACAATCAGCCTGTGTGAGCATAACTGTCATAATTATAGAGTTGACATTATATGGTTTATAGATTAAACTATGGACTATTAATATAATATGTTACTTCAGTGAAACCATAGTTTTTCACCTAACAAGCCTCTCGTTAAAACATTGACATGTGACCCACTGAGCAAAAGTTGGCTGTTGTCTCACATTTCTCGAATTCGGTTTTATTAATCTCTGTTACCTATAGTAACAAAGGAGTGGAGAGCCAAAGTTTCTGCCTATTGTGATGAATAGTCTTGGAGTTATAGCACTAGACAGTTGGAACAGGAACTCTATTTACACATGGCAAATAAAATACAGGCACTTATTTAACCAATCATAATTCACAACTAAAGCAAGCTACAAAGACAGGGTTTGGCTCAGTCTGTCCATCATGAACTGGCACATCGATCAAGGTATAGTGTTTTCCATGTACAACTCTGAGTGGACAAGAAGGCCATTTTAACAATTAAACGATAACAACAAACTATATTATTTCTACTGCATCATAAATAAGCACCTATACCTCACATACCGTACACTGTACAAATACGAATCAAAGATCTTCTTACTCCCAATGAACAGGAGAATTGGTGGCATATAGGTTTTATTGATTTGAGCTTTGTTCCAGTACATAACAAAACAATTGAAACGTGAGTAAAATTTTTTATGTAGCAGTAATAGTTTATTTCAATACATTTTTATAGCAGAATAGGATTTTTTGAAAACAGCTAGTTTTTGCTCAGCGGGTCACATATCATCAATAAGCTACAGGCTAACTATAGTTTAAATATTGTAGTGTGATCTTCAGAGATCTTGGTGGATAATTGTCATCACTTAACAGTGAAGTGATCAAGACTAGCAAATATCAACATCATTAGATCACTACTATGATGTTCCATATAATACACACCCTATACACACCTTCTGTGCTGCTCCGCTCAACCAGCCACGATCCCATATTGTTCTGGTTCCAGTTGGGTCTTCATCTACTTCATCTGATGTGTCTTGTGGTAACCGGATCTGTAGAGGTGTGTACAAACATAGCCCCACCCACTTTATGCAGTGAAGAGGTGTGGCTCACCACTGAAAGATTTCCGAACTTGTCAGCTGTTGCTACCGTGTTGAAGTCTAGTATAGCATTTGCTGTCATCCATCTAGAATACAAGTATATGTTTCTGAACTGTTGTACAAAAATTCTTTGTAATTTCTACAAGCAGTCAGAGGGATTACACACAAGATGTATAATCTTGTACAACCATTACTTGTTGGACATCTGTGAGTTCTGAGGGTAATGTTATAGCCATTTTCAGTGGTTGGGCATACAGTTGATCAACTTGAATATTAATGCTTCATGGACATTCTACCACAGCTATCCTAATATATTACCTGGCGAGCATCTAAATATTATACTTGTCTGTCTTAAACATAATATTCAATATTTGTTTCTAACAATACATGTAGCGGGTAATGACCATTGAAAAATATATCACAAATATCAGAGTAACGACAGTTTTTTAAAGTGATTTTGTAACACACACCACAATATTTGGTTATGTACCAACCCTCTATTAGTACTGTACTTACAAAGGCACTCCTCACTATACAGTATTATATAACACTTTCACCACTGAATTTCTTGACAGACCACACAGCACACTTTAAATCATGCTATACAAGATACTAATGATGAGTATTGTAGTGTGATCTTCAGAGATCTTGGTGATAATTGTCATCACTTAACAGTGAAGTGATCAAGAGTAGCAAATATCAACATCACTAGATCACATTAAGCTCCTATACTTCAAGTAATTGCTATACCTGAAGTTGCACAGGTAATTGACTGAGGTAAGTGTTAGACTATTATAAGTGCTATTGAGCAATTTTATTCTTAGCTGGTGACTTGATATTAAAGTCTTTCATACATGTATTCATGCATACAGACGGAATCATGTAAAACTTCAGAAATGCATGATAGAAAGAATGCTCAATATGAGCTCTACAATTCATGTCAGCAAGAGTATATACTCTTGATGTCAGATATAGCAGTGAACGGGTCAGTGACCCAATAAAAAATAACACAGTTCAATTTCCATATCCTTTTAACAATACCTCTGGTAGGTGTCATCAGCAAATACGATCAGTTGATTTTCCACTGGTCTATAACGCAGAAAGTGTACAGACTCCTGAACATCACTAACATATATCCTGTGACCAACTGTCTTGATGTCCACTATCAGGTGGGGAATATGCTAGTGGGGGATGATCACATGATGGTCATTAAAAGTTATACATCACACACACCTTGTTTTCACATTTTCGTAACATCTTTTTCTTGCCAATGTCATAGATACGGAGTAGTTTTCCTACACCAACCAACAAGCGGCCTTGAAACGGAGCCAGAGCTGTTGGAACATTGTCCAGTGGAGTCTGTAGTGGATAATAATATGCGTATTATGTCATCATCTATATAACTCAAATATTTCCTGAGTCTAAAGTGAAGTGAAAAGTATGCACATCCTGAAGCTATTGCAGGACCACCAAAAGATAAACTCATTACAAAATTTCAGTGATGTTAAAAAGGTTGGGAGAAATCATGACTAGATAGAAATTTTGAAGTCATGTTGAGACAATGCAATAGAATAAGTGGGTGGGGCTCACCATGTGCACTAGCTCAAACATACTACCATCAGGAGCAAGTCGGTAGACAATTAAACAACCACCAGAACAGGAACGTGGATTGAGAATGAGATCTCTTGCGGTACCAACAACCACAAACCATTCCATATCACCACGAGCAGCAAACTGGCAAACCGTCAAACTACAAGAAACACAATTAACCACTTGATCAGCAACACTACCACAGCTTCAAAAAGTATACCTAAATGCTGCTTCGTTTTGCTCTAGTTCAACTAACTGTAGGGTTTTCCCTTCAGTGGGATGCATCAGTCTGACACAAGACGCCCACATACCAGCTCCTGCTTTGGGTGCTCCAAACATCGACTCTGGAAGATCTTCTGCAAGAAATTCTTGTGCCATCTGAGCAGCAGCTTCTTGTTCATCTTCTCCAGCACTCTGGATCATTTCCTAATAATCAGGTATAACAACATGTCAGTTATACAGGAAAAAGCAACAACCACACATTTGTACTACAGTACTATATGCATGCATGCAAGAAGACAGACACACACACACAGGGGCGTAGCTAGCCAGAACATGATGGAGGGGCAGGCATGCCCCCACGAAACGTTCAAAATTATTCATAATTGCAAAAAGGGCTAATGACCCAATGGTGGGCTAGCCAACATACGGTGTTGTATTATTACAGCTTACACAACTAGCTGCTTATCACGTATCAATGATTCAATGGAGGTATAATTCGTCGAGCATCATCGCACGTGCAACAACTGTACTCCAACAAATTCATCCACAGTCCGGTAGAGCTGTATTGTTAATATTTTAGTGTTAATACAAATTACTTTACGTTAGCCACAGCTTTTGCTGCAGTCCTAGCACACTGCTGACAGGATGACACGTTCACTCACTTCACTCGGCGAAATCAAATGCCACGTATTGCATGAAACTGATCCCACTTGTCTTTCTTGCTAGCAGAACTTGTAAGCTTGTGACTGATCCGCCTGATTGACTGATAAAGTAATAAAAATAGACTACACTGCCGTACAAAGATCGATCTAGTGTGATCGACTCGAGAAAATAAACTTGGTACATTTAACACTTTATCACCTCGTAGGCAGTAGGTTCGTAGCGTCATCTGGTCTCACTTGTGAGTTGCGACTCCTGCCGCGGCGAGGTCCTTAGAGCGGGTCACTCTTCAGATTCGAAAATGTTCTATCACGTGAGTAATCTAGAAGTGTCTCTCTAATATTTTCGTTCGGTGGATTCACGAGCGAGTTGAATGTTGTGTGTGCACGTTCACTAGCAACCTCTGGTGATACCGCGTAGTAGCGCACATAATTTAGTCATTTGCGTGTCAGTTTAATACTGGTAAGCTTGTGACGGAGGTTTTCAAAAAAAAACACTACGGTGATGGGGGGGGGCAGATGCCTCCCCTTGCCCCCCCTTGGCTACGCCTCTGCACACACACATTGACATACACACAAACATGCACACACAACATCCTCAGATATACAGAGCCATTCCATCAGTTCTATATCAGACTGGGGCGGCAAATATCTCATCATTGGAATTACAACTGTATTGTACATCATTTAGAAATCTCACCTCAGCCATTAATCTTTTCCTTTGCAATTTGGTGGTCTCAGTGAAAGCATTATGATCTGTTTCTATGACAACCAGCTTAGAGGAGGGAGGATGGATGACAAACTTGCGAGGTGTGTACCGTAATGGTGTGGACACCTGGTTGAACACTACTCCTAACTTCTCAAGAGCCAGAATCCTGTAAACAATGTCAAATAGAACATTTGTCATAATTCACAGCACAAGGTAAGCAGCTAGCTTTCTCAGAAGAATTACGTACAGCTCCCATCTTTTACTACCCACATCCCAACCTAAGGATCACACTTGCATTGGTCAAACTAGTACACAAAAATTCCTCAGTAAGTGGGAACAATGTAGCACCTCAGAGCAATATAGCCAGTCATTCATAATATATTTCAGACTGGGGCGGCATATATCTCATCACCGGTGACTAATAATTACTACACATAACAACCAATAATTAAGGCACAGAATATACAACATCAGACAATTATAAAGTTATAGATCACCTTAGAGTGTTAGCTGAGATAGCCACAACACCCTCAGGGCAATGTTCCGATGAGAAACAACTGGCATATTCTAGTAGATCATAACTGAGAGGTGTTAAATGGAAGCGTGACTGGTAGGTATAACTTAGCCATGACCGACTAGAAACAGCAAGCACCTATAGG
This sequence comes from Dysidea avara, assembly GCF_963678975.1. Classification (NCBI taxonomy): domain Eukaryota; kingdom Metazoa; phylum Porifera; class Demospongiae; order Dictyoceratida; family Dysideidae; genus Dysidea; species Dysidea avara. The sequence goes on from NC_089279.1 coordinate 32,613,979, forward strand.
GATATGATGACACAACACTACACCAGTACAAAGGTCACATACTGATTCTGATCCTAACATTTTCACTCTGAACAACTTCACAGCTCTTGTACCCAGATATCTACAATAATAGACACAATGGATTAGTTTATAAACTACAAACTTTACATACACAACCACACAAGAGGTAACGCAGCAGCGTTGCACACTGATAATCAGTTGAATAGCCGATATTAGCTAATTTCGCAAATATCAGTATCGGTTACAAACCACAGAAATAATTAGCCGATTAACGAAACCCACAGTCAATCAGTATAGATGGTAATAAACATGTGGAAGTGGTTAACGTATTACATTTATTAGTTGTATACCGTATAGTGGGAAATTTTTGAGGGATGAAACTTTCGCGAAACTGTGCAAAATACGATTTTCACGTTTTTTAATTCACGAAAGTCTAGAAAGCAGGCAATAGCTATATGTATAAACTGAAACATTTCACGATTATATTTTCACGAAGCTATCATCATTCGCAAAATTCGTGCCAGTTTCATCCCTCGAAAATTTCCGGCTATATGGTAACTGTTTAGGCTTGATTGTCTGTGAAAAGTATGGTTGCAAGGCTATAGTAGGCTGTGTGTATTAATTAGCTGCCAATGCAATCAGTTGATCACCCCTCACAAAAGGTTTGGAATCCCACTAAAACACTGCTTAGGTGTTTTACAACTACTTGGCTGCCATTGATTAGTGTATAAATGTCTCTTTTGGAGAATTTATAGTTGGCCCTTTTATAGAAGTGGCCTTTCTATACAGGTGGCTACTAAGAAAGTTTCCATTGTACTTCAATGAAATTGTTCAAACTGGTTGCTTCAAATTAAAGCTTTATAAAAATGCACAGCATACTTCATTTGCCCTTTACAGTCGTGAAACTTTTTTGAATGTGTAAAGAGCTTTTAACAAGTGCCAGTCTTTATTACTACTAGCCGTCTTTCGGTAGTCAAATCACAGCCACAAACAATTGTCCATTTAGGACAGATACACAGAGTAATAGATCACCTTGTTACTTTATATCTGTGGAATTCGGTTATTTTACTGCTGGATTTTACGAAGCCGATCCAATTGCACATCAGGCAAAATCAAACTAACACCACCAGTGGATAGCTACACTACCTGTCTATTGGTTTTGATCCTCAGATATCTTTTCTGGGTAGTGTCACTGGTTGAATGGTGGTTTCTGGCCCTGTAAAGGACCTGGCGTCATAAGAATCAGTGATGCACAGGTGTATAGATGAACAAACATTTTCTATGTGGTTTTTGTTGTGTATCAGCCACTAAGGAGCCAGCACAGCCCTTGGTAAATACTAGTAATATTACTTCACTCGTCCCAACTGCTTATATGTTCGCTATCATATTTTCCAGGAAACTCTACAAGCAGCTACAAGTACTGGAAGTGGTCTGAAAGTTAATTAATCCTTTGTTATATGAATTATTTTTATACAACCACAAAAAACCGCGAGACAAAACAATAACAGCTTGTGTGACCTATGTGTGAAACGTGTGAAACGTGTGAAAGCCATCTTTCAATTAACACTAAACAGTTTGTACCATTCAAAAGATCTCTCTTTACCCTACTAAGGCATCTAAAAAGTTTAACAGTAACACACAGAACTGCGAAGCGAAGAAACTTGGCCTGTCTCGAACTGCGAAGCGAAGGAACTTGGCCTGTTTCTTCTTCGTTTCATGAAAATAAAAACCGAGCCACCATCTTGTTGCTGTGTGATGATGTCACACCGTGTACCAAACAGCTCACCATCATGTGAGGATTTGTTTAATCTTTAGTACTGGCACCGAGACAAAAGTTATGGCTTTTCCACAGGTATATAAACGGTACACGTGTTTATACTTCTTGTGTGTATTTTAAGGATGGTAGATTTCCCTGGCAGATTTTCTTGGCTTCACACAATATACCTTTCGAAATGCCTGGGCCCCCTGAATAAAATGATGGTGGTTTCAGCCTTGTAGCCCTATGATCGAAGGCACTACATATGGATAGATTTCAATAGGCATGCGTTCAAAGCCAGAAACCAGAAAAGTGGCTTTTCGGTAACAAAGGGTTAATAAATTGATGCACGTCTTGTGTAAATTTCATGATCATGATGCTAACTTTACTCTAATGGCTTAAAAATTTTAAAACGATTTAATTCAAAACTTCTAACGTGTGGTCTGGATCAGTTTTCTTAAAATCCAGTCACAATTCACATGGGATTGTCCTACCACCACGAATTGGCAATGTACACCATTAACAATTACCTTATTTGACCAGTTAATAGCCGTAGTTCATTAAATAGCCACCTAAGATAGTACCCACTCCACAGCTTAGTCATAAGTGCTGCTTTCAGAGAGTGTGGCTTGTATCTGAATAATTATACTGATGCAAGTGTTGATAGGACAAGTTTGGATCAGAAGCCAAGCTAAAAGAGCTGTTGTAAGCTAGGAAATAGCATTCTGAGAGAAGTTAAAATGAATAATAATACTGAAGGATGATTAAAAAAAGGTCAATGATTCCTGGATCCCTATAAATGCTACTGCTACATAAGTTCATAGTAGCCAACTTCAGATAGTAGCTGGATGGTTTTCCTTGCTGAAAGTTATAGTGGCCGAGATTGTGGGTTTTAATTTATTCCCACTTTCTTATGGCTTTCACTTCAGTACGCTTTGTTGGTCACTTCACAACATCGTTATATTCCTTATTACAAATTCTATTATTATTGCTCTCTACCTAGCACACTTCAGAGGATTGGCTCTGATAATAATAATCATCACAAGATCAGATGTTATCAACTCATCATTAGTGTACCAAGTTGTAGAAAGAATTACACAAGGCTAGAAATATATAAGAACAGCTAATATTTAAGTGTGAGGATTATCCAAGCGCCATCCCTTCTTGTTAAAATACCACTACATGGTTGGGAAAGTGACATATCACACTGTAGACCATACATTGTACCTCAGACTGCTAGACGACTATATGGTTTGTTGGTACAAAACCATAAAAGATTGTATTGGGTTTGCTGGTATGCACTGCTTGTTGCAAATGAAATAAATATGTTTTGTTCAACTCAGTATAGATCATAAAGATGATCTATGTCGAAAATCGTGTTGCAATGAGGCCTTTTTGTTCCACGATAAGTGTACATGTCTTAACAATGTGGCACCACTACAGAGCTGTTTGTGCAGCATAACCACTTTAATGCCAACCATTAGTTTATATGTGGGATTGCCATCCAATACTCTAATAGAGCATTCATGTAGATACTCTGAGAATCACAAAACATGCAATAAACTTGACAGCTATGAAAGTCACCAGTAATGTAATAGAGGTTATCTGTTTATGTCATTTTAAGTTAGTCATGATTACTAGACAATATATTTTTGAGATAAAAAAATTAATGGCACCCATGCGAGAAAATGTAACTTTTTGCGATTGTGCACAATTGTTATTAATGTAAAAATGAAGTAGGGAACCAAGTGATGAAAAGTAGTGAAACAAACAATGAATGATGATATTACAACATAACTCAGTAGGAAAATCCCTACTTTGGCATTCCCACTAAGCTATGCTGTAATACCACCATTCATAAATTAATAATTTTTAGTCGTTTTAATCCTTGTTAAACAGAGAGGATTATAACTAGTCTTCGTTGATCTGACATTATGTCAGATCAAAGTCAAAATTGATCTGACATGATCTAACATTGTATGGCAATGCTTGTGCAAAGCAGCAGCATGCATAAGCATGCCAAGCTAGGGGGATCTGAGACATGCCCCCTGAAAATTTTTGGATTTTCAAAGCTTGGATGTGAATATTTTGACACCCAAACTCCTTCAGCAGCCATGCACTGCATTATCGTTAAGCCACACATATAATATATCTGCAATAACAACACTATGATTTGACATGAAATTATTCAATATGACATGTATAATAGCAATTATGGTCATAATACTGTAGAACATTTAAAGACCCTTTAGAAGCCATTAAGATAATGTGTGAACATGTGGTAGAATGGTGCAGATTGTACTTCATTGAAAGGTGCAGATTTGATTCCCCAACATAGGGAACTCCCCCCCACCCCCCTTTTGGAACTTTTATGCATACATTTTTAGAAGTTCTTCAACTGCTCTATTAGAGTAGTTGACTGTTGACCGTTCTATTAGAGTATATCAATCTTTTGTAGCGGAAAGTGGTCGGTCATCCTTGACCGGTTTAGTAGGTAATTGGGCGGTCTTCGAGCTAATTGGTTGGTAAATTTCTGATGGCTGACCGTTATAATCCACTCTGTTATTACATTGCATATTGAAACATAGTTTCCTGGAATATGCAGGTTTAAGGGTTAAGGTCCTCTACCTAAGTTAGAACCTTGGCAAAAATCATAAATATTGTTAACCAGAGTAGATGGAATGCAGTGTCTTGTTAAGATTCACCATCTCCTTTTATACACCTACATACAACAAGCAATTGTGGGCTTTAATTTAAAGTAAAACCTTAGTAGTTATCTAAACCCCTAGGGACCACCTGGTATTTAGATAACTGAAACAGTATTGCACTGATAATTGGTTGAATTATCAGTAACAGCCGATATTAGCTAATTTAACAAGCATTGGATCATTATCAGTTACGAAGCAAAAATAATTTGTGACTGGATTTTGGAAAAACGATCCAAATCGCACATTAGAAGTTCCGAGATAAACGGTTTTAAAGAATTGAAGCCAGCATAACTCTCCAAGGATAGCAAGCACACGTATGAAATTTACACAAAAGGTGCATCAATCTATTACCTTTCAAGCCACTTCCAGTACTTGTAGCTGCTTGTACATTTCCCGCCAAATAAGACAGAAAATCTGAGCAGTTGGACAAGCGAAGTAGTATCACGAGTGCTCACAAAGGGGTGGAGGCTGGGAGGGCAAAAGATAGACCTCAAAATGGAGGCAGACCACGATTGGAGTCCAGACACCAGATTACAGGGCTGTGCTGGCTCCTTAGTGGCTGATATGTAGCAAAATCAACAGAGAACACGTCTGGCCAACATTATAAGGTTGTCCACCAGTAAACCACTGACTCTTGCCAAGTCAGGTCCTTCACAAGGCCTGAAACCGCCATTTGAGCACTCCACACCACCCAGAAAAGACGTGTGTAAAAACCAGCCTCGTGTAGTTTGAGTAGTGCTGAGGGTCAAAACTTGTAGTACGATAGTGTAGCTATCCACTGGTGGTGTTAGTTTGATTTTGCCTGATGTGCGATTTGGATCGGTTCTGTAAAATCTGGTCACATTTACCGATTAACCAAAACCCACAATCAACCATTAATGACAACAATGAACAAGTGAAAGTAAAAAAAAGCGGTGAACACCAGTAAGTGATACAATATTTATTTGCTGCAACTGTTTAGGCTTGTTTGTGAAAGAATGGCTGCAAGGCTATAGCAGGCTGTATATTTATATCGGCTGCCCATGCAATTAGTCAATAACTCTTCACAAAAGGGTCTGGAATCCCACTAAAAACACTGTTTGATAAGCTGGTTTAGCTGGTTTACAACTACTTGGCTTCCTTTTCCATGAAAAGGGTTAGTAGCAAATCTGTAGCAAACATCATCCACTCACACAATTAATTACATTGATTACAAATCCATACACACATAAACTAAGGTGATGTTCTCAGAACATCAGCATGTTGGTTACAGGTATAGGAAAATAATCGGTATTGGTAAATGTAAGAAAATGCATATCAATATCAGTACAACACTAAACTGAAAAGTCCAAAACTCTGAAAATATGTGCAAAATAACCTTAGAACTATGTATTAGTACTTTCCCAAACAATAAAAAATAATGAAAATCTAACTACTCTAATAGAACAATCATTTCCATATAGTTCTGTTAACCAGAGTTCAGGTTCCACTGTAATGTAAACCACAAATACTTATCTAACTCAAATAAAAACGGCCGGATGAATGGACTCTTATGTAACAAAAAAAGTTTTGTAACAGGGACAATTAGTAGTTTACATTACCACCCTGACAATTTCAGCTTGACTCACGACTTTGCTTTTTTTAAGTCTGGTTTTTGGTACTGCGTTTTTGTAAAACATCGCTCCATCATGGACCACACACCAAACAGTTGTCATTCTGCAGCAAGTGCTACCACAACACAGCTGTTGAAATTATTTATCCCTGCTTTGGTATTTAAAATATACCATAACCTTAACTTAGGTTGTCAACTAAACAGGACTGTTAATGCATGTTGTTTCCATTAAAAATGTTCTAGCCCACAAAAATTAATCCACACAAATATTTTAAACACAATAATTAATATTTCATAACATAAAATTTCCCCAATTTTTAGTTACATACACTCTCACCTTGTCCTAGTGTCAGAAAGGTCACCAGTGACATTATCAACAGCTGTCCTCAACAATACTCCATTTTGCAGTCCGATGTTTAGGAACAGTCCCCCAACTGACACAAGGTCAGCACCTACTGTACTATCTGGTGATGACTGACCCATCTCAACCAAACACAGTGACTCTGGGGAGGCTGGTAATGCCTGCATGCTAAGGGGCTGTAGGCAGTCCTGTAGAACACAATAGTCCACAATTAATATGTCAATAGATGTCTACTATGAAAATTGACAAAATTAAGGCCTTAATAAGTTTACATATCAGCTCAGTTTCTAAAGTCTATAAACTCAGGGAGACAGAATCTTTAAACTGTTAAATGTTGGCAATGTTACTCACTGTAGGATCCAGGGAGATGATTCTAACAGTTTGGTCAGCCAGTCCGATGGCCAGGAACCTTGATCTTTGTTCCCCTAGTGGAACTGTAGCTAGACTGAGACAAGAAACTTCAGCTGACATCTCTCGACGTTCAGTATACTCATTGAGTTGTCCAGCCTGTCAAGATAACAGTGTGGAAGTAATTCAAATGAAAGCAATTACTATAGTATGTACAAGTCCTGAAAAACAGCCAAAAATTAAAAGTGGATTCTTTTTTCAAGAGAGTTAACATTTCAGCCAACCAGATGATTAGTGGTGACAGCAAAGGTGTCAACAACAGACACGTATGGTTTGGCCCCATTACAAGTTTGGGAAAGGGCTGTAATGGACACTGCTTTATGGCTTCCCAAAGGAATTTTATGGCGACAATTTTGATTGGCCATAAATATTGTGTCAGACATTTGAACAAAAAGATTTTTAGTAGGTCAAGCAGTGCTGCAAATGAGCCAAATTTCAAGATCATGTGTAATTGCATCCATGAGTCATTAAATGTTTTTGAGGATCCAGCTCAACGTGTACATCCTATATCAAAATATTTATTACAATTTAGCTGTGGGCGCTACCACTAGTGACTACATTCAGTTACCATTTCAGGAAAAGCCATGCACATCTTACAAACATTACACATCAGTGCTCCTTACTGGGTCCATTTCAAAGTAGACCAATTCTCCTCCAGACAAAGCAATCACTACTTGTCGTTCATTAACTGCACATTTTGTAATGTACTTCTTCCCTGGAGTCTTCCACTCATTAACACGCTTGTCAGCTTTGATGTGACGAATACCATGGGTATATACCTACATGTGATAAATCACATGAACTGACCATAGCTCATGTGATGCACATACTTGTAGCAGGGCTTCTTCTCCTAATTGATGAGCAGCTAAAGTGGGTGTGGTACCCAAAAACCCTGAGTTTGTAATTTCTTCAACAGTTTCTCCGATTGACAAAACAAGAGTAGCGTTTGTGAAGGAAACGATAATATAGGCATCATACTCATCTGTAGTGATTATAACAAAAACACCAAAACACACACTAATTCCATGTATTTCCTGGCCAAAGGGCATGTGTGTTGTGTGTTATTTAGTCACATGCTGGTGTAAGCACCGCTTGGTTGTAAGCCACTACCTACCAACAACAGGTCATCAGATCACCCATCTGTAAGGGAAGAGAAGAGAGGGTGAACAATTGTATGATCACCCTCTCCAGTCAGTACATCATCTCAGTAATACTAGTGGAACCTGTTTTAGGACCAGGTCTGGCTTTAAGCTAGGTAAAAAATGGATGAAGGAGGACACGTCTTAACTGACAGAGGAACAAGAACTACCAAATCCCAACTGAAGTGCAAACTTCCAAACCTCTTATTAGTCAGGGTCATTTAAAGAGGTTCCACTACATTAACATACCACTCACGTGTGTATTTGTGTGTGTGTGTGTGTGTGTGTGTGTGTGTGTGTGTGTGTGTGTGTGTGTGTGTGTGTGTGTGTGTGTGTGTGTGTGTGTGTGTGTGTGTGTGTGTGTGTGTGTGTGTGTGTGTGTGTGTAATGCAAGGATGCATGTATTTGTAACATACTACACATACAGTTGGTCACCGTATTTCCTCGTACAAAAATCCTGCTTTTTTGTTTTCTTCTCAGCATTTTTGACCTGGCCTGTAAACGAATAGGGCCTTTATTTTGAGACCGGGCGTTTATTTTGGATTGGTCCTACTGACACCTGGCGTTTAATCAAATATGGGTGGTGATAGAATGCAATTGGTAAGCATAGAAAACAGCGACACTGTGTTGACTATATAAACAAGTGAAAAACGATTGGAAAATACTTGTATCACAAATATCTGCATGCACTTGAACTCATTCGGACTACTCACGTGATTACTCATAGTACCTCCATCCCTTAGAAGGCTCTAAACTCCAAGTATGAAGAAGTAGCAGTGACAAGGGAAACGCTTAAAGCCATTAACAGTAGACTCAAGTAATAGCCCAGGCCTCTATTTGAGACAAGGCATTTATTTTTCAAAGGTGTTGGAAACCCCCAGCTTATAATCAAGACAGATGTTTAATCGAATGCAGCTTTTATGCGAGGAAATACGGTATCCAAACACCTTGAATATTATAGTGATTGTTGTATTTTGCCACTGTGAATTAAATCAACAGGCTTTATTTTTATTAACAAATTCATTTATCTGAACTAGTGAAGCTCCAGGGACCAGCAGCATTCGGATAACAGTAGATTCTCTGTATACTTACATGTGTACTTGTTCAATCAGGAAATTATTGCCATCAAAAATTTTTTGTCACTGGCTATATTGACAAAAATTTTAACGAGATATATTAACTATACGGATAATTTGTGCATACAAATATTAACGCTAAAAAGTACTCCGTCAAAAAATTTCATCAATTATACTAGAGACAAAAATTTGTCACATCGAAATTTTAATAGACAAACATTTTCTATGTCGATTTTTTCCTGATTTACAGTATATTAACAAGTTAACAAAAATTTGGGAATTTTCAACTAGAGTAGAGACCACAGCACATCGATAAAAAGTACTGAAATAAGCTGGAGTAGTGCAAGATATTAACCCTTAAACCCACAGAGAACTTTTGGGGAATGCATGATTACACAATACAGGCACGCATGGCGACACTAGGTGGGTAACTCAGCTTACAAATAAACATCCATTAAAAAGTCTGTTCACTGGGATACTTGGAGAAGGAAAAATGAACACTGTAACTACAGTGGCTTACTTGTTATGAAGTGATGAACAGCAACGAGGCACGTCTCCGTGTTTCAAAATTCTTGCCACATGTTTAATTTCGATTGTGGGTTTACTCACGAGTCAAATATGGCTTGATAGCAAATTTAACAGCAACTCAAATGGAAGTTGTTGCAACGTGATAGGAGCAACTACCGAGTTATCAACCATTTTATAAAGGTATTAAAGGGTTTGCGTGTTTCCTTACAGCTAGTTTTGGCCTCACCATTTTTTGGGTAAAACCCTAGGTATCATTTTAATCCTTGTTACATCACATGTAGAATGATGTACATTGTAGGATAGACGCGTCAAAAGTTATAGCGCTTTGTGCAAGGTATGTGTATTTATTAAGTTAAAATCCAGTTTTTTGAATTATGTGGCTTTAAGGGTTAAATCATTATATCCCTACTGTGCCCAAGATGCCATAATGGAAATGCACAGTAGGGATATAACACTTCCCACACACCACAGCTATCAATTATCGTCTGAAAAGTGAAGTATCCATTATGCTTCATTGTCAGCTATGTTCAACCTGGTACATAGCATTGCGAATCAAGAACTGTTCAAAAAGCACCTCTGCAATCAAAGTAGCCACTGTGAAAAACACAAAATGTTTCCGTTACGAAGGGAAGCCATCACGCGCTACCACCAAATCAATACCTTTCGCTATCAGCGAAGATTAATGGGACACAAAGGAGGACATCGGTAAGTCCATGAAGAATGCATTGTACGTACCGCGGATGCCAAAAGCACATGCCTGGCTGAAGCAATGTTGAACATTGAAAAAATCAAGTAGCCATTATTGAATTACGCTTGTCCGAAGGCATCAGTCAGTTACTCAGTCTGTCAGTCACTAGAAAAATTCCATTCAATGATTTTTCTTTAAAAATTTCATAGCAACTTGTTGAAAGCATTTCAAGTCAATCTGTTGTTTAGGCTTAGTTTTACCTAACCAATACTGCTTCATCATCAGTCATCAGGGAAAAAAGAGGCTGATTTTTGAGTAACGTTTTTTCATGGGCCACACCTAAACCTTTGTGGTCCCTACTATACAAGCAGTGCAAGCCTTGTAGCAAGCAGTGCTATAGGCAAATATAATCAATAAAATGGACAGTTTTCTTACCAGTTGCACTCATTTTTACTGTCCACACAGCATTGGGGTTGCCAGGTAACTCGGACACAGCCATTTCTGTCACTTCTAATCCATGACGCAACACCCTTAGTGATGACCGAGGACCACGCCCACACAGAGCATACACCTGAGGTGTATCCTCACTGGCTAAATCAGCAATCTGAAATAACACATGCGACTTACATCAAGACCACATATCAGCCAATTATAAGCTCACCTTGGAGGTCATAATAGGAGACAGGCTCTCCAGCTCATCCACCACCACGAGGTTCTTCAGTGGTCGAGGAGCAAAGAAGAATGTCTCTCCTTCCTCAAGTTGTATGTTACTGGAGAACTCTGGCTCTCCATCATCATCACCAAGGTGGGCAATCTGGTAGAAGTTGCTAGAATGAGATAAATGTAAAGTGTATTGAAGAGCACAATACTATCTATACACTGCATGCACCGTATGTTAGTTAATTACAGGTTCTAGTTAGTTGCACAACTTTACACATCTTAAATGATACTTTTGTAATAACACTTCACAATGGCCTTTCAAGGCATGCATATAAAGGGCACATGCATACAACACACTACACTACACTACAGACAAAATAAACTAATTTCACTTACTGGTTGCCAAACTCCGATGCACAGAACAAGAAACCAGATTTGAGTACGTTAATTGATGAACACAATGGCACTGTATCAAAATACTTAATCCTCATCTCTGTAACCTACAACAACAGGAGTGATGTGAACACTATGACAACAACTATAACAACAAACCAGATCATCTTCAGTCTCCAGAGTAACTTTGAAGATGTCACCTTGTTCAGATTGGATCAGAAAGAAGAACATTGACTGTAATGGAAGAGATGTAATTATAATTGTTTGCTGCTGCTGCTGCTGCTGCTGCTGCTGCTGCTGCTGCTGCTGCTGCTGCTGCTGCTGCTGCTGCTGCTGCTGCTGCTGCTGCTGCTGCTGCTGCTGCTGCTGCTGCTGCTGCTGCTGCTGCTGCTGCTGCTGCTGCTGCTGCTGCTGCTGCTGCTGGTCCCACTCACCTTAGTCTTGTGTGTAGCACAGCACACTATCAACATACTGGTATCAGCATTGTCCAAATCATTCTGTAACAACACAGTGTGTACATGTGATAATCATCATGGTTTTAAAGGTACACATCTTTATACATGTAGTACAGTTAATAATATTGCAGGAAAACAAGGCAAAGAGTACAACACCAGATTGTGATACTTACCCGGCGACGAGGGATTGGGCAGCGAATGTCTGTCTGGTCACCAAAGTTCTTGTAGATGATGTAGTTCTCACAGCAAACCAACACACCACTGGGTCCATCACTACCTCCAGGAACTGTAAGGGAATTGTACCATGTGTAAACCTCACATGTGTACTCATATCCACACACAAAAACACAAAAGAAGCCTTTGGCTGCCATATACAAGGTCATGCCCATACTCAAGTGCTACAAGACATCCTCCTGGAGGACAGGACTAGTACCTTGCAGAAGGCAGTGTACTATAACTACTGTATACCACAAATACACAGATGCATACAATATTACATATACACTACACACGACATACCAGCTATTAACAGGTTAGCCTGGTCCTCCATTGGTTCATTGTATTTACGTACAACATGATTGAGACCAAGATCAAGTTCATAAAATGTGAGCATCTGTTGAACTATCTGAGCTGCTTCACCAGTGTGATCATTATCAGCCTCCTATAAATAGTGACATATTAGTATTAAAGTAGATGTATCACTAAAACTGAAAGTGTACATTAGCTTGATAAGTTTTCATTTTGCAATTTAAAGTGGTGGTTAGATATTACACATCTAAACAAAACTTCACACTAATGAGGATGTTCAATCATATTATACCAGCAAAATAAATTTTAATACAATTCATAAAAGCAAACTTCGTTATTTGGCTTGGTTCACACAATTCACATAATTTATGTGTACATTTTCAGATCCACCACGTTACCTGTTAAAATAGTTTAAAGAACGTAGCAAACCGCATGTTGATCAGTCAATCAACATTCCACTTTAGAACGCAGCTTATTTTAAAGAACCACCACTACAAGAGTTGTGATGTTTCCAAAAATACATAATACTGCGTAATATTAAGTAATTTGTCCAATTTTCTTGCACAATTAACTAGTCTCACATGTATTAAATGGTAGTGGGTTTTGTTTTTCAAGGTATAAGTTATCATTGTCATTTTAAACACAAAATTTACAGTAGCAGCCATTCATAATATATGTGAGCCTTTGTGATCGCCTCTAGTACTAGAAACTCCAGAAAACACAATAATTAATAAGAACTACTTTACTCCCCACAAAGCCAGCAGTGTAATAAGCATCACGTTATGGCTAAAGAACCCTGGTGAAAATTCTCAATGATTATGTTTACACTGTGCAGACACAGATATTCTATACCAGTTGACTTCAGCTTTTATTTCTTCCACACTATATACTAAAACAAGTACATACACACGCACGCACACACCTCATAGTCCAATTCCAGACAGGCAAACATTGGGTTCTCAAATCCAACATCCATACCAACAATATGGTAGACCAAGGTGTGACTCTTATGAGCTTCCAGTGGTGAAGATATGGTGAGGCGAGCGCTAGCATCACGATTCAGGATGTACACCAACTTCTGTTTTTCCACAGCACCTACATCAGTAGCAATGCAACATGGGTATAATCAAAGTGTAATATAAACATTATCTGTATGATATACATATTCTACACACACACACACACACACACACACACACACACACACACACACACACACACACACACACACACACACACACACACACACACACACACACACACACACACACACACACACACACACACACACACACACACACACACACACACACACACACACACACACATGCACACACACACACACCGAATTTCCCTTCAGCAGTTAGGGTATTGTGAATACTAGTGGTTGGCTACTAATGCATAAAACAGATGCAGTTACACTTTTCTAAATGCAGTGGATAGTTGGCTAGTTTGTCAGTATGCTCGTGAGGTGTTGTTTCAGCCTGGTAAGTACCTTTTGGCATGCCGCAGTATCGATACACACATCATGGACTTACCTTTGCCCTCCTTTTGCATGACAGCTCAAAATGTCAAGTAGCACGTGGTCACTTCCCTACATTTTGAAATCATCTGTATTTTTTACAGGTTGAATTAACTGCAGGATGCTTCTCATACTCATTGCTGAACACATACTCCAACAACCATTTACTGAAAAGTGCCCACTATGATTCCATGTTCACACAGCATTAAAAATGAATAGTCTTGGTTATACGTACCTAACCAACACTACCACCTGCTGGCACCATGAAAATATTAGTCAAGTATTTCTATTCCATGATACCAGACCCCTATGGTCTGGGGCAACACTAGTATACACTACTCACTAGCATTAACAGTTATTTACATACAAACTAACCTATCATGACTGCCCTGCCCTTAGGATCAACTGCTAGATACTGGCCAGGAACTATGCGTCGACAACCACTCTTTCCAAATGTCTCCTGGTGGACTCTTTCAAACGCATTCTTCGCCACGTTATATTCTAATATTACAATACGGCCCGAGTCGCTTCCAACAACAATATAATCTAAAGCACGTGTTTAAATACGCACTCCATTTAAAGCACATCATTTTATAACATACCTTTAGCTCCACCGGTTAGTTTAAAAGGTATCAACGAGCGAATTTCACCGAATACATCCACAGAAAGCAGTGTGTGTACTTTACCAGTGTTAGGATCTGGTCGAAGTAGTTCCAAGATTCTTCCGCGTCCTACAATAATTTCTTGTTGCTTGGTCCCCGAGAAGTTGCCATGGATGGCCTGTACTATGCAGGTTGGTCGCTGTAAGGTGAGGAGATAGAGGTACATGGCGCCCTCCTTCGACCACGTTTGCGTATCACGTGATTGCACGTGACAACAAAATCCAAACCCGTAATCGATTACAATTAGTTCATATTGTGTTGTCATCTCGGAGTTAGCGTTTCTCTAGCAAAGAAAACATGCCTCTCTTTGGATCCAAATCGCCCAACATTGAAGGTATAATTTAGCGTGTGTTACGTTTAAATCTATAAGCGAGTGTACTCTTTACAATGACGTAATGTGCTGTTTTTATTTCATGTGTCCCTCACCGGTAGATACGCTATTTACTCTAAAAGTAAGTACCCAAAAATACATCAGATATTAATTTATTGCGCGTGTTTTGCTCAGTTCACTACCAAACAATTGGAACGATCTGCCAAGAAATGTGAGAAAGAAGAAAGTGCCCAGAGAACCAAAATAAAGAGGGTAATTGAATTATCTTCACGTCTTGTCTGACTACAACCACTGTAGGCTATGGAAAAAGGTAACGTTGAAGGAGCTAGGATCTATGCCGAGAATGCAATTCGTAAGAAAAATGAAGGACTGAATTATTTGAGACTAGCATCACGTGTGGACGCAGTGGCAAACCGAGTACAAACAGCCATGACCATGAAGACTGTAAGTGACTTCCAACCTGTTACAACTAACCTTGCTATGCTGTAAAATCTCACAAATAAGACCTTGTTCAATGTGATTGTACATGCGTATGGCCTTACAATAATAATAAAGCAGCCGTACTAATGAGAGTGAGGGCTATAGGTAATCAGTGACCGCTAGGTCATTTCTAAAGATGAAACATCAAAGATGAAAGCTTACGAAACCATGTAACAAGTTTACAGAAATCAAAGAAATGATCCTTATTTTGTATCTAATTTGAAATACAGTATGCACTAATTTTAACCCACCTTAGAAAGTTCAAGACAATTTTGGCTTGTTATATCAGAATCTGCACCTCAAATAGGAGCATTAAAGGAAATTGTGTAGTAAAAACTCTCCATATAATAATCTTTCTATATGCAGCATTTGTATGAGATATAATTATTCGCATTTCCTGTATTACATCATCTGTGACTTGGTTACATTTCTGCTTGTATCATTGTTGGTGACGTGATTTCTACTGTCTGTGTAGTTGACTAAGAACCTGGGTGGAGTGGTACAGGGGCTGGATCAGGTGATGCAGAGTATGGACCTGGAGAAGGTGAAACCACTTATGTCATAATCACATGACATCATGTGATCCTCTTGTACTGTAGATTACAGCTGTGATGGAAAAGTTTGAGAGTCAGTTTGAAGATCTTGATGTGCATAGTCAGGTGAGTACAATGTGTACTGTATGTAGTGTATCACCGTGTGTGTTGGTGAGTTAGTGTGTGCATGTGTGTGTGTGTGTGTGTGTATGCACACACTCACGTGTATGCAGGTGAGGCAGCATAGCCAAGTGGTTAGGGCATCTGCATCTTCCTGGTAATTGAAAGGTCCCAGGTTCGATTCCCTGTTGAGCCACTTTAGTGTTGTTGTTGTTTCCTTGAGCAAGAAGCTTTACACACATTGCTCCAGTCTACCCAGCTGTTTAAATGGGGACCTGGTGTCCTGGTGTCAACTGGGGAAGCAGCCCACCCAGCTGTACATCAATAGGTACCTGGTGTAAACTGGGGAAGCAAATGCCCAACTGTCCTTGTCTCGCTTAGTGGTGTTGGGGTCATTGTGGAAATTTAGGTTCCGTGACCTCTCTCCATGAGACCTCCTGCGGGCTACTAGCCCTGCCCCAGGAGGATTTGCCTGCACAAGGCTCAAGTGCCTGAATGGTGCACAGGCATCCCAGTGCTGGTTCACTGGGCGGCAATAGCTATGTTTTGCATGCATATGGCTTTGCCTTGTCTGTATGCAAACATGTCCATGTTGCATATATGCTATAATATGGTCAGTATGATGTACAGGGTACCTGTATACAAGTGTATAAAGGCCTGGGAACCCCAGCTATCTACTTTAGAACCTAATTTTGATGAAAATGTAAAAAAGGTTGTCTTGGTAACATTGTATTATCAGGGCCGGACCTTAAGATTTATAGACATTATAGTATAGAGTTCTTTGTCTAAGATTCATATAATTACAGAAAGTTGGGTAATTATAAGTGAATTGTGTTGACTTCACTTGCATGCAGACAGAAATCACAATCCTGGGCTATGTGGCTCAAATTATCAAGATTACAAGTTTTCTGTGATCAAGTCACCACTGACTGAGGGTTTCAGCATCAACTGAAACAATTAGATCCTCCAATTGTCTGGTCGTCAGCACTCATACAACACACGCTGTGGTGATTATTTTGTGAATACTTGTAATTGTATACTCTCCAGAACTAGGAAATATTTTCACTGTAGTGCCTCTTCTCATTGGAATTCAATCCATTCAACAGCATCATTTCCTAGTACATTATTGACTTGTCCTATCTTTGTTAATTATGCCAAATCTATATACGTAGCTAAGTAATTATGAGTATTAAATTTGTAGCTACGTGTCCTCTGTTGTGAAGTTATTATTATTATTAACTAAAGTACTTTTTGTTTTTTTGTATATATATTTTTTGTGCTTTGCAACAATAAATCAAATCACTAACTCCCTACTATGCATTCATATAGTTAGTAAACTATTCCCTACAGGTTATGGAGGGTGCTATGGGTAACGCTACCACCCTGTCCACTCCACAAGACCAAGTGGAGTCATTGATAAAACAAGTAGCAGATGAGAGTGGTATGGATGTACTGGACCAGTTGTCCACTGCTAAAGTTGGTAGTACTGTACCACAAAACCAGGCCACCGTACCATCCCTCACATCACGACAAGAAGATGAACTGTCTAAAAGGTAATCTACATACGTATCTTGTACATTATAGTGTGAAAGCTAGTACTCTGCATTTGAGGTATATCAGCTATTTTACTCGTGTATGCACATAAGTGTCTTGAACTAAAGCCTTTAACTTGTAGAAGTCAATTTGTTGGTTGAATGCAGAGGAAGTTTCTGTTCCCAACTGTTGTAGTGCATGCCTAGACTACATTTCTTGGAGTCAGAAGTTAATCTGACTCCTTATTAGGTCCGTAATGAGATACCAATTCTGAATGACGTTTGCAAGAGAAAAAAAACAAAGTTCAGTGTATTACACCAAGTATGACCATTACCTTGATCAAAAGGTTGTGTTGTTTTGACTGTTGACTTTTGACTCAAACTATTGCTTGACTCTTACATAACATGTATTTGCATTGTCAATCACAAGTTGATCACTGTGAAGAAAAATGTTGGCTGCTGTTGACTGTAAAATAATAGATTGGCCTTGTATATTGGTCATCACTTTGCCTGCAGTCACAATATAGTGAAGCCAATTGGACAAGACCATTTTGTTTGCAACCTTTGGACACTGCCTCAACTACATTTACTATTACCATACATACATACAGTGGAACTTCTCTATTATGGACATTTTGGGACCCAGAATTTTTGGCCACTTTTTGCTGTAACACAGAGGTTTTCCTCTTTCAGACGTAAAAAAAATGTATTAGCCGGACCGGTTGGGACCAAAATTTTGTCCTTATTATGGAGGTTTTTTTCTATTGTGTCCTTATAATTGGTGTTTTTTTTTTGTTAAGAGAGGTTCCACTGTACCTCTCTTCATACACCAGTTGTAGGAATGAATTTGCTATTATATACATCTTGTTCCCTACTTGTAGATTGACAGAATTGAGGTCATGATCAGCTCCAACATCAACTACTGTAATTCTTACTCTTTTTGTAATTGTAAAACATAAATATTGTGTGTAAAATATTATTTTGTGTGAATGTTATTCATTTATCTCATGGGTTTTACATACGAGTTTTCTGGTATAAAATATTTGGTTAGACCAAATACAGGAACTTGTGGTGATGATTTTGTTTCTTCTCCTTCCTCATTGAACGGATCAAGGAGTTGTGTTTTAGTAGCCAGTGTTACCTGGTGGGTAAAGTGTCTCCATCCATCGGGGCATGAACATCCCGGCCTCTGTAACCGTGGTAACTGTTTAACTGTATAAAAGGCATCAATGCACGCAGTATGAGATTTCATTGTGTTTGTTTGTCTCACCGAGTGCTAGTGAGGTTTCTCTTTGAGGGTGGCATTTGCTGTGGTGGGTTTCTCCCAACCGTGCCAAACAACGATGTCTGAGTACATACATACACACATAGTAATATAGCTACACTACACTACTTGTATTTCTGCAAAAAACCAGAGCTGTATCCAGAAATTATAGTCAGACATCTGCCATTTTCTGACCATTTCTGGATAATGTCTGAACACTTTAAGGAAATTTTTGTACAGTACTATTGAGTATATCTGACCACATATCATGATTTGTCAGATCATATGCAAAGCATATAATTTCAGGCCCTGTGTACGTATAATAGTTCTACCAGAATTATGCCAGCAATGATACTTGGTCACCTTAAAGCTGTCACTAGTATTCAAAACAAATATGTACATGTATGATGATTGAGAATTGTTAAAGCCTCGTTTGTAGGGTGGTTTTTTGCAGACAGTCATGTAAATATGAGCCCCACCCACCTGGTGATCTTAGGCAGAGCAATAACAGTGTTGCAGAGTAGCTCCTCCTCTGGCTGCTCTACTGGAAGTATTGGAGATGGGACTCGTAAAGATGCTGCCAACCTTTCAGAAAAATGAGTATCATCTGTTAACCATCTACCCAATCATATTACAGTGAACTGGCCAGTGTAACATGAATGTGTCACTTGTGTGTATATACGACTTGACCTGCCAATTGAGTAATAAGGTTTACCTTACATGTGACCAAGAATATAAAAATGAACTCTTGATGTGACCAAATTACACAAATACATTGTACAGTTGATTTGATTTTAAATTAATCTCTTGTATTTAGCATTAGGAAATGTTGAGCCCAGGTCACATATGAAAAATTTGTCCTGAACACTTAACATACCAATCCAAGTATTTCTGGTGTTGGATCTTGACAAAGAAGTTGAGTACATCAATCACCTCTTGTTTGTTCATGTCAATCAATGCTACAAAATATAACAGTCAACCTGAAAGTGTTGTGGTGCTATGTGTGTATACATTATTGTATTACAAAGGACTGGACATGGCACGTATTCTAGACAGAGGGTTGCCTTATTAATGTCCAAATATGTATGCACTCAAAGAAGGTCCTAAGCATGTGTAAAGTCACTCCCCAGAAGTCCACAGTAAAAAATGGACCATTGTACACAGCATACTGTATATATACTCACATTTTACAACTGGTTGTTCATCCTTCTCTTTCTTAGCTTTACCCTTTCCTCTTCTGGGCACTGTAAATGACATACATACATATTGTATATCACAGACTACATACACAGCTTCTAATGAAGTACAAAGAATGTGAATATATATAAAAAATATATGTAATGTGTTGTGAGTACCTTGTGGTATACTTGATTTTGTTGTTTTCCTATTGAAGAACAGTAATTCATTTAAAGGCTATACATATTTTCTGCATTACTTGGCAGGCGTGGTTCCTTTCTTGGCCTGCTTGTCGCTGGTTCCAGTTAGCTCCTCATTCCAATAAAGTAGCCAATCACTGGTTGACTTCTGCACACTTAGAGCCCCACCCTCTTCATCCTCGTCCTCAGACCAATCCTCCAACGTTCTTATAAAATATCCCTCAGGATCCTCCAGGCCATGACTTAATAGATAAGACAGTACCAAATCCCTGTGTATAATTCATAATTGCATTTAATTAATAAAGATTTAGAAATCTACTTGAATTCTTGATCACTAGTGATATAAATTGACATCAAATATGATAAGATCTTTCCATTCAATACATTCACAGCTTTCAATAGTTCCAGTAATCTTCTAATATACTAAAGGGTACTTGTTATGATACAGTATACACAAACTAAGATTAGTATATACTTGTTTATCAGCTCTATTAGAAGGTGATAAATATGGTGGTCCTTCCAGTTGTAAAATGATGCTGTTGGCTATGTTGCCTGCTCGGTTGTCAATGTCATGTCGTGTGTACAACATCAGTACAGCCTAGACCATAGCACACAAATAGTGACATAGTATGACAGTGGGGGGGGGACAAGGGACATACTCACCCCATACAAGTCAACCTTGTTGAACATGTCTGAACACCTGTTAACATTTTCCAGTAAGATGTCCACAAATCGACCGATAGTCCACGGCTTCGGGAAAGTCTAATTACACAATCAAAGTGCATCATGTGAAATAGTTATAGACTGAAGAAGTCTGTTTATGCGAAATTACATATTGACGTTCATAAAACACACACAGTACAGTATGACCTTATGATAAATCTATGCACCTTAGAGTTTGCTCCAGGAAACAGATGGTCAAACCATTTCTGACCAATAAACTGAGCGATGTACTCTGGTAGAGGTGTGGGTGGGGGAGGGGTGGGGCTGCGAGGAGGTGGAGTTGGCGTCTTTGGAGGTGGCGGCCTAAAACAATAATAATAAACTACAGTACGTAGTAGCCATAAGCTTGCACTAACGTTGGTGGTTTTTTGGGTGGTGCTTTAGGAGCTATCAGTTTCTCAATCTTTGGTGGTGTTCTCACCTGAAATAACACAAAACTTTTATCACACATGGGACCAAGTATTACCTATGTACAGTGTATCAAGTGTTTATGGCTTATCCCCAAAATACCTACATACCTGAAACATTACACACCTTTGTGACTAGCACAAAGGTATAGGAGGTCTCATAGTATAAGAAAGTTGGTACATGTATCACTACAAACAGTACATATACAATACTTTGTTATTCTTTTCATTGTAAAAATGGAACAATTTTTTTTTGTCTTTTTTGTCAGCTATTATAACCACCCAACACTAACGCAGTGTACTGCCTTTAATGCTGCAGCTATTGAATTTCAAATATGCCCCAGCCTAATATTTTACCTATTGCATTTTTGAGCACTGTGTTTTTGAGCAGTGCTCAAAAATCAAAAGCCTATTACGATCAAAATTATGCATTCAAAATCAAGGCTATGCTCAATAAATGACTATATTATTAAAAAACATGGCCAATTTTAAGTTATTGTACATGTTTCTAAATGTGAAATGTAGTAATAATGCGGTGATCATTCGCTTTCTTTCAGGTGCAACCATTGCGCATTTTAATTAAATTATTAATATCATCCCTATTATGCTAGTATTATGCTTGATGCTTTCGGTTACCTATTATGCTTTAAATTATGCCAGCATAATCGGCCGGGGCCTAGCAACAAAGAACGTGGCTGACAATTCTTCTTACTAGTACTGCAAAAGATTAATATATTCTAATAGAGCAGTCATGTAAAAATATTTCAGTAAATCATCCGAAAACATTTTTACAGGAATCTTTGTCATGAGTGCAGGTCAATAAATGCTCACCACTGGAGGGGGTGATGGAGAAGGAGAGGGTGTTGATGGAGGTGTTGGTGTCGGTGGGGGTGTAATGTCAATGGGCTCCTCTAAAGCAGCACGTAGTCTACTCCTATAGTCTGTATCATCCTCTGAAATGGTTGATGCCTGGGATAAAATCTCCTCTTCCTAATTGGGAAACATTACACACATTAACTCCACAGAATATACAGGGTACAGCAAATGGATAACAAGTCTAATTTTCAAGGGTTATAGTTTACGTACGTAGCTACATAGCACCACAACACATAAGGGTTGGCTGTACAAACATGCTATTACAAGCAATAGACATTAATACAGACTTGAGGGGTAGCAATAATCACACAACTGCTGCAAGTACAGCTGAGGACAAAACTTTTAGCAGAGATAAACTTCAATAGGGCAAAGTAAACAAAAAAAAACACATTTCTTTCTTTACATGCAGGGATCAGCACTTATATGTGTATATATACACACAATTAACAAGAACATAATGATGCAACACGTGATTTGGCTGCACTTTATATTGTACAAAAAATTATACGTATATAGTCAACCTTGTGTTTTCTGAGCTGCTCCATTTGGTGAGCAGTTAACAGAGCAGGTTTCCATCTATCAACTGCTTCTTGGTCTTCTGGGAACTTCCTCAGTTGCTGCAACACCGCAGAGTTAGGCAGGTGACAATCAGGAGCAATTGGATAGGGTGACTCAAATCTGCTCAGTGGTGGGAAAAACCTTCTGGGAGGACTCTTCACATATTTGCTCTCTACAGGGTAAAAAAGTTGCTGTGTGTACATGTATGGTACCACTCAAATGTAACGTCATTTTACGAGAGTGCGAATGATTAAAACTTGAGCTAATTAAAGGGCATGGCACCAGTTTCACTCACGAATATTCATCGCAACTGAAATGGGATGAATACTCGTGAGTGAAAAGAGTGCCACGCCCTTAGCTTAGCTTGTTTTTTAATTGTTTGCACTCATGCGAGACGATGTTACATTTCAGCAGTACCTTAAGTATGTGGACATCATTACAGCATTCGCACATACATTGTACAACACACACATGCACATGTGAAATGTATGCATTTACATGTATATGCTTAAAATTATCTTGGATTACAGCTGGTCTCATACAAATGTTTATATAGTCAAACTAACCTGCTACTGTTATAGATGATATTTTGTCGCTCCCGTCAGGGTCAAAATCATCTACATCACTAACCTACAGGTAAAAATGAATTAAATACTTGCAACTATAATAAAAAAAACATATGTACATGAATTCCAAGGTCTTTTCTTGGTCGTAGGATATCTAAAAGTTGCTTCCAAGCCTTCTCTTTGTTACGAGCTGTCAGGCCTGTAGATTTCTGTACGCAGCAACAAGAGTGTACTCATACATGTTTCTGCATAGGAAGCAAGCTTCATACTTTAGTTTTAGTCAATAAGCCATCCCTGATACTCTTTAATTCTGTGTCTCTCTTCTGAAGCTGTGACATAGCCTGTTTTAATAAAACCACCACTTAAATAGCTGACTAAGTGATGTTTGTAACTACATACCTCTGCTTTAGTTGCAGCAGCTTTCTCCAACATGATCAACTCTTCTTCGGATAAAACTCCACGAAATGACAACCTTTGAAACAACAAACAACATGCAAGAGCTATAGCAGCCACACCCACAAATTATCAGCCACACCCACCTCTCTTTGTTCTGTTGCACTTTCTCAAGTCGTGCAGCATCACTTGGCGGCATGGTATCCAGCTCAGTATGGTAGGGTAGGGAAGTCTGCTCCACTGGTGACACACACCTCGTACCAACCAACCTCAGCATGCAAGCATCAGGTAAATCTGCAAGTACATGTATACAGTCTGAATTAAGGACATAAAAAAAATCAGCCTTGACACCATTCTTATAAATTTTTGAAAGAATCTCTAAAATAGTAAAATAGGTCAAACAATTTGGCCACTAAGAGTTCATTATAAAGAAACTGAATTTGAAAATGGTATTAGTTCTGCAGAAAAGTCAGTAAACGAACACAAAGAGTTCTTCATAAACTTTAAAGTCAGGTCAGAGAAATGTCCATCCCTCTTACATACAAACATACACACAGAGATGGCTTCCATCAACTAACATGTAGAGTGAGATATCCCATATAAAGACTCATTCATTGACATAACCAGATCAGCACGTTCTGATGATACCGTAATACAACTAGGAGTGCCCCCAATATGGATAACTCTGTAAGGAACAGTACATCAGTATATCTAGTTACATATCATCCTAGCCATTACCTTAGTAAGATGTTGTCTTCATTCCATAGTCTTATCGTGGTGTCTGCTGAACAAGACACAAACAATTGTAGCTTCTCACAACAACTGATGTCTATGATCCAGTCAGTGTGAGCTGATATTGCATCATGTGTGTAACTACCTGTGGAACAGAATAGTTGATAGTGGGTGTGTACATATGTACGTACATACATACATACATACATACAGTGAAATATAAGCATGTCACTGAGGTAATTATAAATATCTGGTACATATAAATACAGCTAACATAGCCTGTACTGCATACTACACTCATTTACAGTATCTGTCTTGCTTATCATTTAAGAATATTATAACTTTTAAATGAAGTTTCCAAATTTGGATTGAATGCAATGGTGTAGACCTAAATCTCACTGAAATTCTTTCAGTATACACTGCATGCAACACAAATACTAAATGTACGAATGCCAAAATGCATCTTTGTTGGCACAAAAATTGCTTTGTTATGTACATCAGCAGGAAATCATTGGACACCATCACAATTGTAGACGATCAGACTTTATGACTGGTAAGCATTGTTAAGCTTTAAAAGGTGACTATTTTAAGCAGTGAATGAAGCAGTACACACTGTTTGTTACTGAAGGGCATGGCTTCTGACCAAACCATGACAAAGACATGCCAGAGGCTTTTATGCCAGCCCTGCAGCAGTACTGCAGCTAACTAGGTGAAATGGTGAATGCATAGCACTGAAAGAGCAAGGCGAATTAAAGAGCTCACAAGTTAAAAACAGATTCAACCTTTGAAGTGACCCATTTGAAAAGGGTGATATAGTGCATAGGCATTAGCACTAAGCAGTGGTTTGTTTACACGGTTTGTATGGTTAGCACTTCGATGACATTGTATTCAAATGTTACTAGAGTACCAGGTGTATCTATTCACTGGGTTTTATTACCGTGTTCAACTCTAATTTTTGTTTTGATTATGTAGTGAATTTGTTAGAAAGTAGAAACATAAGTATGTACTTGCGTACAGTATGTATGTACCGCTCAAATGCAACGTCGTCTTGCGAGACTGCAAGCAATTAAAAGCGTGCTAATTAAAGAGCGTGGCACCCATTTTGCTCACGAGTATTCATCCTAAAGAAAACAGGATGACACTCACGAGCAAAACGGGTGCCATGAATACTCGTGAGAAAAATGGGTGCCACGCTCTTTAATTAGCACGGTTTTTAATTGCTTGCACTCTTGCGAGACGACGTTGCATTTGAGCGGTACTGAGTAGGTATGTCAGCTAAGAAGGCATCTGTAAAAGTTTCCAATGATCTTGTGGAAATGTCTTTCGTAGTAGTGCATATAAGATAGAGACACTCAGATAATCAAGCTTCACATAGCTGATCAAAAATAAAAATAAAAATCTTGACACACAAGTATGCATGTTATGTATGTACGTACTGTAGTAAGTGCAGTAGAGACCACTCTATCAGTAGTCACACTTTTCAGTTATACAATCTCAGTGTTACATAGGAACATACTTATAGTACCACACATTAGTGATGGGCAGTATTGAGAATTCTAACAGTATTAATGAAATAATTGAAGTTATTCAATAATTTTTGCAATTGACATTTGTGATTATATGTACATCTAATGGACAATAAACTGAAGCAAGGAAGCATATGCAAAAACTAGGATATCTGAACACTCTTGAAGCTTTAAATCCTAAAAGTCTCCCATTTGATAAATGTCTGTTTTGCAGTATGCTACTGCAAATTAGTAAAGAGCATATATAGTACACATGATCCAACTAACCATAATAAACTCGTACGCAACTAAATACCCCTGGTACTAAACAGTATGTGCACAATTTGGTAATATATTTAGGAAATAGAAATGCACTTGTCACTTGTAGGAGCACTGTACAAGTAATATATTACGGCCCAAAACTCTGACTATAGCTTATCTGCCATATTGTCATGAAATTGTATACACAAGAACAAGCAACAAACTATTATATAAACATGATATAGTGCTTACAAAAGAAAGAAAAGAAAAAAAACAGTGCCTAGCCCTAGTGTGTAAGCATACATGTACATTATGTAGAGTCCATAAAGCAATCAGTTTATACTTTATTACAGGCTCTGCCAACTTCGAGTCCAGCCTTTGTTACTTTTACTGCCCATACAGTAGAACCTGCCAACACCGCAGCGACTCCGGCTTCAGGGTAGCCAAATTCAACAATTTTAGATAGAACCCAGGTTACTGCAAACCATTCAACTGGAACTTTTATTACTTTTAACATCATTTTGAAGGCTTGCCAAAGTATCCCTTCTTCATAGAGTACTTTAATAACAGAAAGCATAGCACCGATGATCGCTGCACCAGTAGGAGTTACATTCACTATCTCATGTGCCAAGCCTTGTAAAGCTTCTAAAGCTTCTGGAGAGCTTTCTATAAGCCCCCACAATCCAATGTGTACCGTATCTGTAGTAATAAAAGGGATTAAACCAACTGCAAGAAAGAAACCACCAACGAGTTGATATGAGAATGAAGCCCAGGCAAGTTCACAGTGGGTAAGATCATCAGGAGATTTTTCAGAGGAGTGTTTATCCTTTTGACTAGTCTGCTGAAGGGCAACTCCAAACATGGTACCAGCACCAAAATGACTGGTGGAGGTTGCTCTAAGGCTGTTGTCGCTGGAGTCAAAACTGACATACATCCCAACCACAGTAGCAAGCCGCAGACCACCCTTTGCGGACAGAGAGACATAAAACAGTGTTGCTTTTTCTTTACTAGCAGTTGCAAAGAGAGTTGAATCAATATGTTGCCTAACTTCAACATACTTTCCATTGGCACATAGCAGTTTGAAAACCTTAGGATGGTTTGTTTTAACTGTCATGGCACACATTGCATCTGGAGCAGCTTTAAGGGCAACAAGCTTATCATTACTACCATCACAAGAAACATACTGGCCATTGAAAGCACTCAATGCTATGACAGTGTCATTTTCCAGGAATTTATCGATGTTTACAAGATCACCTTCATATGGAGGATGAGCAACTTTTATTGTCATTTCATCATCTTGCTTAGCGATCTTCATCCTTGGTGGACTGCAGCCTGTTCTATACACTACTGCTAGAGACTTCTCTTCTTTAGGCCATGGGTTACCACCAAGTACACCATTTGTAACTGTTATATGTAAGTTATCGCCTAGCACAAGACTTCGGACTTGTTGGGTAACATCTCGAGGCCCATAAGACGCCCCAAGAATTACGAGATCGTCAGGATCAAGTGATGTCAAGTATGGATCTGTATTGCGGCCTTTACTGTACAAGATCTCCAACTCTTCACCTTGTTTTACACTTTTGAGCTTAGGAACTTCTTCTCCATATTGATAGAAAACAGTAAAAGACTTTGAAACCTTAGGCCAGCCATTGCCAAAGATGTCGTTACTTGCTTCCATCGTGAGTGAACGATTCTTCACATGACTACGAACAGTTTTGGTCACATCAAACAGCCCGTACGCAGCAGAAAGAATGATCAAAGGAGGAGAAGCAACGAAATACATGCGCTCATCTTCCTTGACAACACTAAGCATTTGTGCACCATCATATTCATACACAACAACCAGCGTCTTCTTATGGCCTGTCCAATTGTCTCCTTCCCAAACACCATTCTTCGCATATTTGTCAAATTCACCATTTGTCAAATAATCCCTAGCAAGTTTTGTAACATCGCTTGTGCCATAGGCTGCACCCAGTATATCTAGTGGTTTAGTAGTGCCTATTGCTGTTGAATGTCGTGAGACCTGCTGAATTTCTTTGAGATGTTTAGTATCAAGTCGGTCCTCTTTAAGATAGTGAGAATGATGCGTACTACTGATTTTAAGCGGATTTCCTTCTCTCACAATCATGGTCTCCACTGAAGAAAAAGAGTTATCATAGCGGTACACGACCACCAAGGTTTTTTGATGCCCAGGCCAAGGATCTCCACCAAACGTTGTGTTGTTTACATCAATTGAAAGCTCTCGTCCTTGCCTAAGTTTTCTAACCAAGCCAGTCACATCTTTTGGGCCATACGCAGCACCAATAATTTTCAATCCACCAAACATATTAAACAAGTTTTCTCAGCCAAAGTTTTATAACTAAAAGTGCAGCAAGATGATCAGTATTTATAGGAGAAGTGGCAGGAAAACATACAAATAGTGACATACATATGTAAAGGAATGAAGCCACTCTTGAGGAAACATTGAAGTCATTCAAGTCACTAAATGCAAACAAGGAAATTATATCATTCATATGCAAACAAGAAATATGCACTTATTGTCACCATTTTTACTTCATAATTCTGATGGTAGCTCCATAGTACTTCAGAACAAAAAGAACATAAAAGGGGGACAAAGGCAAGTCCATGATGCATGTATTGTACATACCAAAGTTGGCAAAAAGGAACATCTCGAGACAAAGCGACGTTAAACAGTGAAGAAATAATCAAGCCTGTTCTATTGTCGAGTTATGCTTGGCTGGATGCTTCAGTCAGTCAGTCAGCATAAAATTCTGTTAAATAGAAATTTTTATATTTATATAGAAACTTTTTGGACGGATTTGTGAGGACATTTTTGGGGTTAACCAATGCTGCCAAGCTGTCACGAAGGGAAATTGAGAGTGATATTTTTGGCTGGAAAAGCCCATGATCCCTAATATACAGTACTAAAACCATTGATGACGGTTAAAATCAGATATGTTTATGGTTTAGCAATGACGACTAACACATTCAAAGAATTCTATACACAGATGACTCTGTGCCACCTACTGCTCTCCTGAAGTAGTTTACTATAATCAACAGTTTGCAGGGGAAGATGTGGTTCTACTGCTGTAGCAAAACTGAAACACTTGAAGTGAAGATCCACTCCCACTAATACTGTACAATCATACAGCTTGATTGATATGACAAAATCAGAACAGTAGGAAATTGGTCTGACACACCCAAACAATAAATTCATTTTATTCAAGGATAATGATATAATCATTAAGACTAAAAATAATAGTGGGAGGTATGGAAATCACATTGATGTACATATAATGAAGTAGGTAGGTAAGAGAAATCACTTTAGCTATACACGAGTTGCGATAACTTGCACATGTGCTTGTAAATGGACCTGCCCTATGTGCAAAGGCTCTCTTCAGATTAACTAAATTTCTGTAATGGGATCCAAGCATTAAAGTTCATATATGTAGCATGCATGAAATAACTAGAAATGTACATGAGTTAATACTATTGTGACTATACTGAAATGCACTTAAACAGCAGAATTCCATATATAAACAGTGTTTGCGTCACAGGTGAAACCTATGCAGTGCTAGTAGCATCTGTCCTACATGTAACTGTAACACTGTGTCAGTTTTATATAACTGTACTGGTATCTGTCCTCTTGTCCTAGTTTCATAATGTGAGGTTAACAGGTTAGTACACAAAAACCACAATTGTGTGCCAGTGGTTTTTCGAATATTATGTGTTTTTGTCCATTCTTTACAGCACATTTTAAAGGCACCGGTATAGAGAAGACTTGCTGAAAAAATTGAGCAACATTGTTGTAATATTGCTCAGGTCCTGCTGAATCATACATTATGGTAGCAGAGGTAGTATAGCGGCACAACCAAAAAATCGTGCACTTTTTCATAAAGCCATGAAACTTTCCACATAAATGGTACTCCTCAATACATGTATTTTTAGATATAGTGCCATCACTGATTCGACCTATGGTGACCTTTACGGCCATTTTTGCACAGAAAATTGATCATTTTTGTCTTTAACTCCCTGGGGCAATAATTAACTTGCTAAAACATGATACCAAAATAATGATCTTGCTGATAGAAACAACTTGGTTTTTATTTGAAGTCAATAAGTGAATTCATTCTTAAGTTATGAGTATTTTAATTAGCTACAAAATTTGATAAATTTATGCATAATTATCTGCCCACAGGTAATTCACACCTCAAGGGCAGGTAAATTTATCTAATTTTACAGCTAGTAAAAGTGATCATAACTTTGTAATGAAATCACCAATTGACTTCAAATAAAAACCAAGTTGTTTCTATCAGCAAGATCTTTTGTTTGGTATCAAGTTAATTATTGCCTCAGGGAGTTAAAGACAAAAATGATCAATTTTCTGTACAAAAATGGCTGTAAAGGTTACCAAAGGTCAACTCAGCGATGGCACTATATCTAAAAATGCATGTCATGAGGAATACTATTTATGTGGAAAGTTTTATGGCTTTATGAAAAAGTGCACAGTATTGCCAATTTTGGGGGCTACGCCGCTATACTAAGGAGGTTGGATGCATTCTAAGCACTATATTCCAAATATATTATGATTGCATTGCTTTATTTGGTATTTGATGTGACCCTCAATAGTCACAATACAAAACTAAAAATGATGGGATTCGCTGGGGTTCATTAGATATTCAGAACGTTCTTCATGTAAGCTTCAAGACAATGTACTTTGCTTTGTAAAAAGCGGGTGAAATTAATAAGTTGCGGTTTGATGTTTACAACTTCACCAGACTTGTCACATACGTATTCCATAAACGGAACAATGATGGTTCACTCCTGAGATCGACGTTTTACCCTCCTCAATAAAACGATTTTCACGTAATTAGCCTTAGTGGCACTTAAAGTGTGTTCAACCTCCTCTGGTATGGCAGTACTGCATATTAGGGACCATGGAGGTTTGGGTTTTTCTGGCCAAAAAAAATCACCCAAAAACCAGCTTCATAATACCATCCTGGCATCTTGGCAGTATTGGTTAGGTATAACCAAGCCCAAATTCAGTTTGACCCTAAATGCTTCCAATAATTTTTAATCTTGGAATTTTCTACTGACTAGTTGCCTGATGCCTTCAGGTAAGCATACTGTAACTTGACAACGGCTAAGGGTACGGGATTGATTATTTTACTGTTTGACATAGCTTCGTCCTGAGATGTGCCTTTTGGTATACCGTAGTACGTACAATGCACACATCATGGACTTACCTTTGTGTCATATTTCTTTTTTGCTGACAGCTCAAGGTGTCAATTCACAGTAGCACGATGCAAGCTTCCCTACATCTGTAAACGGGAATCATCTGTATTTTCCCCATGGTGACCGGATTGATTCCAGAGATGCCTCAAGCACTGTTCTTCATACGTAACTGATTAACAGGTCGAAAACAACAAAGCAAAATGGTCACTTCACAGTAATTAATTGTTGGGGTACGTGAATCGTCTGTATTTTTTGTAGTGACTAAATTGACTGGCCATGTCATTGTCAGCATTTTTACTTCATAATTCTGATGGCAGTTTCAGAGCAAAAAGAACTGGAACACAAAGGAGGACAAAGGCAAGTCCATGATAGGTATATTGCACATACTGCAGTTGATGACGCGACATCAAACAGTGAAGAAATCAAGCCCGTAGCCTTATCCTCCATTGTTGAGATATGCTTGGCTGGAGGCATCAGTTAGTTAGTCATTCAGCATAAAATTCTGTTAAATAGGAACTTTTAAACTCCATGGAAACTTTCTGGAAGGATTTGGGGTTGGTCTAAAGACATCTTTGGGCCTAGCCAATGCTGTCATGAAGGGAAATTGAGGCTGGTTGTAGGGTAATACTTTTAGCAGCACCACGCTGAATTGCAAACCATTGATTTACCTAAAACCTCAGGTGGCACAGGGCCATCATCTGTATGTAAAATTCACATCTTTGAATGTAGTGTTGTTTTATTAACCCGTTTTAGTATGGGAATTTTGACTTTTAGTTTACTAACTAAAAGTGTGTCCTGTTTGGTGATACTTTTAATATAACTAAAATAACACTGAAAGGTTTTGGTAAGTAAAATTAAAATGTTTCGATCTTTTATAGTACGCAAAACTAAAACTATTTGCATGACTAAATCATAAAATTGCAATATTTTTATTTTAGTAAAACTAAATAGATAACTACAACCGTAAATATGAAAGAAAATTCTGTACTATAACAACACTATTTGAATGTGTTAGTCATCATTGGCAGTAGCAAAAACTGAAACACTTGAAGTGAAGATCCACTGATACAGTACATACAGCTTGATTGATATGAAGGTCCAGTTATTATCAACATGCTTTTTTTCCAAGAACAATCAAAGATTGGAACAGCTTGCCAGTATCTGTCATAGAATCAGAAAACATAGATACATTTACTAATTACTTATTGTCTATCTAATTGTTTGCTGTATATCTTATGTGTATGTGTGATTTCTTTGGGGTGTTGATCGCCCCCTGGGCGCATTGGCAATTGCCGTCTGCCCAGTAACAATAAATAAATAAATAAATGACAAAACCAGAATGGTAGGAAATTGGTCTTAGATCCACCTCATCCCTCCCCCATGGAGTGGGAGAGCTAATAGTAGCAGTGGGAGGAAAGTGATGTCATGTAAACAAAGCAGGTAGGTAAGAGAAAGATGATAATTCAACTCACCAGTAATTAAAAGTAGCTAGCTGGTTGCTGTTCTTTAATAGTTTCAACATGTACATAACCTCAGTGTTGACATCACTACTTGCATGATGGCAAATGATTCATGTGCAGAAGTTTAAAAGTTACATCACCATGTATCTACGTTAGCTATACTTAAGGACTTCATCTTCAATGATTCATTCCCAATGCATTGATTTATGATATCATAGGATTCTGAATGTCACATAGGGTAGGTCAATAGATGTGACTCCTGTTGCTTCTTTTGCAGTACGCACAGTAGAAGTTTACTGCAAAGGCAAATTAACAGTTTGTGGGAAGATGTGATGCTGAGAAAAAACTGAAGCAAAGATCAAAGATTCTCTGCCACTGATATGATCAGTACAACTAACTACCACACCAGTAGGAAATTAGTCTGCCACACCCAAACTACAGGAAATTAAATTCGTCTTACACCCACCGCATCCATGAAGTGGCAGAAGACAATGATGTAATTATTAAGACTAAAAGCAGCAGTGGGAGGACAATAAATCATGCTGATGTATAACAAAGTACATAAGTAAGTAAGAGAAAGTGGTTAATTCAGCTTCTTAAACATGTCCATAATACATACTTGACTTCATTATCAACTACACACTAAATAGTCATAAAACATGGAATTTCTTACACACTGTACAGCTATATACGAGTGTGATACTACAAACTTTACGCATTAAACCTTATGGTTTTACACTGTTAACCAATCAATGATAACAAAAGATGCAAGTATTACATATAGTTGATGACCCTGTGATGTGCAAGCCTATCCTCTGCACATGCACTTATAAATGGATCTGCCCTACATGCACAATCCTCTTCACATTAACTAAATTTCCGAAAATTAATGTAATGGGACCAAAGAATTAAACATAAGTATTGTTCACATACACATGTACTACCATGTACGTAGCAAGCATATATAGTGAAATAACTTGTAAAGGCACATACATGATATACAGTACCAAGTGATTAAAAAACTTACTAAATTATAGAGCGTGGCACCAATTTTGCTCGCGAGTATTGATCCTGTTTCGTTTGGGATGAATACTTGCAAGCAAAATAGGTGCCACACCCTTTAATTAGCAGGTTTTTTAATTGCTCGCACTCTTGCGAGATGATGTTAAATTTGAGCAGTGCCGTATGCTGTTATCACAAGTGGTATCTGTCTTATTATTCAGTGACATGTGATGCTGTGTCAGTTTTTACTCCAATGTGCACGTTACAGCATCATGTCCTACCTCCCCTGCCAATGATGTAGCCTGTTTAAACACTGAACGTTTTGATCAAATTGACACTTCTACTGGTGATAGAGAATTGTTGACAGGTGTTAAGTAGTGTTGGGTATGGGGAACCTTTACACAATATCCAAGTGTTGCTATTCTACCATACTCAGTATGTTTTGCTGGAACTCTTGTTTGACACAATTTTGTATTGTGAACTCGACCTGACTAAAACTTCAGCTTTAAAAGTCTCTTCAAAGAGGTATGGTTAAAGAGAAACGCTACCAGCTGCATTCGAACCCACTAACTCCTGCAGGCAAGTTATGTGCTCTGACACTTGAAATAGTCTGTGCTGTGAGTTTTGAAGGAACGCAGCTCAAGTATTTAGTGTTGCACGGATATGAAATTTTTCCGATATTCCGATAACTGATATTGGATAATATTGTCAAGCCGATAAATGTAGCCGATCCGATATAGCACAGCATGTCTATGATATAGCAGTTTTTACTATTGTGGAGGATCAATTCAGCCTACAGTATTACTACAGCAACAGCTGACAGTACACTGAAACAGTAATAACAACATGTAGTGCAGGAAAATGCATATTGAAAACATCATTTGATGCACATGAGCATGTACTTCTAAATCCAAACTGTACATGTATCTGTATTTGTTGCTTTTTTCATTGTGCTGCCGATCAGATACCGATATACAAAAACACAGCCGATATATGGTTTTTCCGATAACCGATCCAATTATGAGTGCAACACTACAAGGTTTCAATGTACTGCAGAAAACAAATGAGGTAACACAGGAGCTTGCATAAAATCTCTAAGCAGTTGGATGATGGACACTTCATTTTGAGCATTAATTGTGTTTATAGGCCTGAAACGCTTCCAATAGATCGCTACAATTTGACTGACTGCTTGAATAATGCCTTTAGAAAAGTGTAACTTGTAAGACTATACGGGCTGATTTTTCACTGTTCAACGTCACTTCAGCCCAATAGGTGCCTTTTGGCATACTGCAGTGGTAAGCAGTGTGAAAGACAGACAGGTGGCTTTTCGGGGGGAAAGTGCTATATGAAGACAATGTCTGGGTCTGCAAGCAAAGACTACTGTACAAGACAATCTTACGTACCTATGAAACTAACCCCTATACATATATTTTTAAAATGTATGTGTTCATGTCCAATCATACTCGACTTTTCCAACTACCCTACATAAAAGCAAAGATCCTTCTCCAACTGATATGATTCTTAGACATAACCAATAGAACTTACGATGGTGGATAGCTGTCAATAACTTTTGGCCTTGAATACAGTGAAACCTGTGGACACCTTGGGACCAACCAAGTGTCCTGATTACCGAGGTGTACTGATTTTCTAGGTCAATTTACATGTAAAAGGTACTTTGAGACCTCACATTACACTTTTGTATTGTGAACTCGATCTGGTGAACAACAACATACCTTAATAGGGGAACAGAATTTTAGTTTTGTACATCTGTTGAACACCAACACCAAGAGAATTGGATGTGTGTAGAAGACCCCTTTCACAAATCCAGTCAGATACGAATAGTTCATTTACACAGAAAAGCTCCTAGTTAATGACATTTTTGGGACAAGTTGTATCAGGTACATATAGTTATGATGACAACAAGTGAGTTGAAGAATATGTAACAATAATTACAATAAATATTCCTAACAAAATATGTTGAAATAAAACTAGGAAGCAAAAGTGCTAGCCCAGTAGTCCAGTCAAGTGTCTGTACCTTCCCCAGCAATGTTAAATACATTGTGCTACATGTATGGTACCTATCCTAGGGAGTTGAGACCATTACAAAAAGTCTAACGTCCAGTGGTGTGGAACTTCTTCATGCAGTGACACCTTTAATGTCCACTTATATTATTGCGTTTGTAATAAGTGACTGAGGCATTTGCGGGTTTTAGTTCCTTGCATAACCTTATGTGTACTAACATATTCAAAATTCCTTCAAACATGACAGACACGGGATATACTGTAACTCACTATTAGTGGTCAGGTTATAGAGGGTGATACTGTATGCAGCAATACTGGGCTGGTTGGTGGAGACACACAGGCGATGTTTTGTGGCAAGCATGTGTGATGGCTGACACCTCACAAGGAATGTCATTAGAGGGGATAGTATATCATGTTCCACATTAGGGTACACCTGCCACACCTTGATCACATTATCTAGGAGAATTGGATGGATTTTTATAAATGCAGAACAACGTGTGTGTGTGTGCGTACGTGCGTGCGTGTGTGTGTATAACATACACACCTTCCCCAGCAGTAATCACTTGATCAGCTTTAGGATTGTTAACAATTTGAGTAACACATTTGTCATGAGCCTGCACACTGCAGCACACCTCAGCCCCACCCCCCTTTTGATCCAGCACCAACAGGTTACCAGTGCAGGTGCCAGCTAGCAGTAACACTTTGCCCTCAAACACATTGTGAGCTGCCTTGCGGTGTGGGTATCGTTGCTGGAGCTCCTCTTCATAAGACAACTTTACTGCTAACCAATGATCTTCCTTCAGTATATCCTCCACCTCTTCCTGGCTTAGTACACTCTCATACATTGTCACACAGCTGCACAGACCTGGTGAAATAAATGCAGTGGGTATTTCATCAAATACACACTTGATAGAACAAAGAATCTGCACAATATAGACAGCTTACTATGTGGGACCTAGACTGTACACATTTCAGTTCCACCTGACTGTTTTATTTGAGTGAATATGACTGTTGTTTTAGAGTATTCCCCTATGATCCATTTTCCTAGCCTGTTAGCCAGTATGACTACTTATACAACATACGTAGAGCATGCAAACCATAACTCTAGTTTTGCAAATACATATATATCTAGCCCGTCAATACCATTAAGTTACGGAAAAGCATTTTCTACTAGTATTATCAAGAGCTCCATTACTTGTATTATGAACTCTTGTGATATTATAATAACAGATCCCATACACACACCTACCATGTTCCAGTGTGCTCCAAGTCTCCTTAAGGGTACAAGGGTTAGTAGAGTAGTCCATCACATAAATGTTACCGTCATTCAATAGTACATACAGAATACCTATACAATGTATTAACTGCATTGAGACCAAACAAAGATGAGTAGTTATATTAGTATATAAACATACACAAGCGCTGTGTACAGGGATTTTTCTAGGGGGGGGCAAAGGGGGCATTTTGCCCCTCCTGAAAATGATTTTGCCCCCCCTGAACTCTGCTTCAACCAGCCTGAGTAAACAGGTGATTTAGCCTAATTTAAGTTTTGCCCCCCCCCTCAACTTCTGAAAAACTCGGATTGCCCCGCTGAATTTATTTTCTAGAAAAATCCCTGGTGTGTATCATGTGTGTGTGTGTGCGTGAGGTATACACAACACATACTTGTGCATGTACACTGTAGTAAGTATGTGTCTTTGTATGTATGGGTGGATAATTACTCCTTACAACTGCCACCCTATTGGTGACTAGTCATCAGATATCAAAACCACCAGAAAGTAACCAGAAGCTATAACTTGAATAACGATTGAATAGTACTAACCTATTTGGTAACTGTTGCTTTAATATGTGGGTATCATTGTCGGCTCTATCTCAGCTTACAGATATGGGTAATTACCATCCAATTTGCAATAATTTATGTATATTGTAATATTGCATACAATACATAAATTGGTGTTTACCCCCATGTTGCTGCATCCCTAGTGGAAGACACATGTTAACTAGATCCTAATGGTACATACCAGTGTGTGCTGCAGCAGCTACTGACACTATACGACTTGTAACTGGTAGTAGTGCTGTTGTAATGATATGACCATTAACTGGACTAACAAGTCGTACAACAGCATCATCTGTCGTTGCCACAACCACTCTTGGTGACAAAGGATGTGTAGTGTGAGCCAGCCCACTTACTCTACACCCCAATGATGTGAGCTCCAGTAAAAATTTGCGTACATTCCACGAGTACATTTTGTGGTCTGAGTATGAAATAATAGTGTCACTTTCTGGTTGAGCTGCCAGGCCTAACACAGGAGTCTTGTGTTTCACCCTAATAGAACATACACAGGATTAGGCCCCATAACAGACACACATGCATATGCACAAGTTCACAAAATGCTTACTTTTCCACCTGGTCTAGTGTTTCCAAGTTCCATACTCTGATTGTAGCATCCATTGAACCAGACATTATACAAGGCAGATGAGCGTATGGTGCCAGGCATGTGATCACACCACGATGGCCAACAAATGTGCTACACAACCTCCACAAACCATCCCACACCTTGACTATACAAAAGGTAAAACAGATGATGAAAAATTCAGTTTATTAGAGTGATGTACAAGTATCAAGCATGTAGCACTAAACAATGGCATAGTCCTCTGTACATGCATGGTGCTAAGCCTTAGGATGCTTGAACATATTTTTAAAGAAGTACTCTAGAGCATATGTGTATAAGTAGGTCATGTGTGTGTGTACACTTGGTCCCATGTTTGTATGTCTAAACATAAAAGTATGAATGGATACGTTTCTGCAAAAACCAGTCTGCACAGAAGTGATAATCCATGACGTCACTGAGTGAGGTATTATTTCATTGCAGTACAATACTATTGCAGTACGATACTATTGCTTGTCAAAATTTTAAGCCTATAGGTCAATAGAATATGATTGGTCAATGTGTGGTCAAAATAAATATGACATACGCTTAAGTACTGTGTTATACTTACTTGAACCATCATCTGCAGCAGTGATCAACAATCTCATTGGACGGAAGTAGTAGATACTGTGTTAGACAAGAGACATCAATGATGAAAAGAACACTATTGTACATATATACTAACCTGGTGATGGGTCGAGAGTGTAGATCAACAAGGTCAGCCATTAGAAGGCCATCTTGTAACCAGTGTACCTTCACACCATATCCAACAACCACAAATGATTTCTGTGCCTTCCCGGGAACTTGTTCCAAATGAAGATGAGCCACCTCATCTGTCTTATTGAAACCAGCCTAGAGTATTGGGATACTTGTTATAACATGTTAGTGTTGCACACGCGCACGTATGCACAATACACACACACATATTAAAGCAAAACCTAGTTATGCATTTCACTTACAGTGATTGGGTCACGAGGGCAGACCACACGACCACCTTGACGGAACATCCATGACTACACAACACAAAAATGATGACAGCCAGTCAACACAGCTGTAAGACTAACCGTAATGTTTCCTGGACCAGTGGTAACCACATCACCAGAACACTCATTATATACTGCACTAAAAGTATAATGTAGATAGAGATAATATGTGTACATATTACAAGTATGCAACAAGAAAGTAGAAGACAAAAGTCAACTCTATGGAAACTTTCATGCACACACAAAAAAGCAGGCTTCATTGTGTAGTTTTTTTTTGTGTACATTGTAGTATGCAGACACAGGCTCAAAAGGTGGCCCTACAGAAAGTATAGTTTCCCAGACCTATAGTATGTTCACGTTGAGCTGAATCCTGAAAAACAGCTAAAAACTCAAAGTGGATTTTTCTCAACAGAGTTAACATTTCAGCCAACCAGATGATTATTGGTAACAGCAAAGGTGTCAGCAACAGACACGTACGGTTTGGCTCCATTACAAGTTCGGGAAAGGGCTGTAATTGACACTGCACTTATATGGCTTCATCATAGGAAATGTATTGTGAAAATTTTGATTGGCCGTAAATATTATGTCAAACATTTGTACAAAAAGATTTTGAAATATTTTTAGCGGGTCAAGCAGTGCTACAAATGAGCCAAATTTCAAGATAGTGTGTAATTGCATACATGAGTTATTAATGTTTTTGAGGATTCAGCTCAACGTGAACATACTATAGTGTTCATCTTTGTCACTTGTAAAGTTGCAAACAGTAAGTGATTGATTGCCAAAAACTACAGTACTACACTTTTATACCTGATAATTCTAGTAGGTGTTCTTGATTCAAAAGTACATTGGAACTGTTTATCTAGCAACTGTGGATGAAGTATACATCATACAGCTTGGCATATGGACATGACTCAAACACACCTTTACTGTTGAACTAGTAAAAGCTGCATACTTGTTAAGCCGAGTGACATATAACAGCCATACGGTATCACTGTCTACATGATGTTGCGCCTGCAGGCGGTCCTCTTGATACAGGGACACTACCCCGTGTTGAAAGACCGTGTATGTATGGGTGTCATGGTTTACAAGAATATCCTGAATTGTAGACCCCTCTAGCGGGACGCACCAATTGGCGAACACTCCTTGTCGTAGATCTAACGTCTCCAGCTGGTTGTCTAAAAGGCTTTTCCGCCTCCCCGCCATCATCTACACACCACCTCCATGTTCGGTTTATCTGTTTCCAATAGTAACAGCTAGCGCATCCAGTATTATTTAACATGTGGCGCTAAAGTTATCATCGACAGCATCGATAGCCGGGGTATACCATCGTGACTATCTATGCCGACAGTGAATTGAATGAGCTCAATTTGCTAATCATCATCCAGACATTACGTTGGGTTCACAGATAGGCATTCCAGTATCCGAGATTTTTTAATTTAAAAATTCTCCGTATAAGCTTATTCCCCAATAAGAACCCTGACACAAAACAACAACTCGCGTTTAACTTAGGATTGCTCCGTAGTCCGAGCTCCAATGAGGATGAAAATCGCTATGGGGTTTGTCCGCACGCTGATCATCATGAAAATCTTAGTTTTTTCGTGCGCGTTTCATATAAGTAGCGACCTCAGACTGGCCAAACTTTCCACTACCTGCAATGTTTTCTTCATATCTTTAAAACAGGGAAGCCTTATTCTCTCCCTCATTCAGCAAACAATCTATAATAACGATGCATTATAGCGCTGAAGTTTGGTGTACCGGGATTAAGCATTTCCGGAGAAATAGCACGGAACATTTTTAGGTCCGCATACTTTCTGTAGAAAAAAGTTCGTACGGATATTTGTAAGTTATTGCAATTATGGCACCGACCTTGTTTGAGTGCGGGTGAATTTGCTGATGGTTTTCAGAGTCGTTTGAGACTTCGCTGGGCAAAGTGAAGGTGCTGAGTTCGATTCTGGACACATTTTGAGGTGAAACACACTCTTTTACGTTGATTTAGGTGAGCTAAATATGGTGTAGTGTAGAGTTCGTGTAGGTAACGCTTTGTCTCGTGAAGTAGCCTCAATATTGATTGTTTTAGGTCAGTTTTTGGTAGCTTATTTTTAGCGGAATTTCGCGGAATGCCAGTATTGTGGTTGTGGGGTCATATTATTATGATTATGTGTCTATTGTGTAGAATTGATAGTGTTAATTGTTGGTTGGAGATGGCCTTGTCACTGCCTTACCTTGGTGAAAACTGTGAGCGAGTTGGAATCTCTGCTCAAGGCATTGTTAACCACATTTTACCAGCCTTACCGATATCTTCGATTACTAAAGGACTGGTTTTTGAACTAAATGCATTTCGAGTTAACTGTAATTTTTCATGGAATTGCTTTTATGAGTGGTTGACATTGATGGTTGATGATGTATTACCATTAACACTGACGGCTATTA
Organism: Dysidea avara; assembly: GCF_963678975.1. Classification (NCBI taxonomy): domain Eukaryota; kingdom Metazoa; phylum Porifera; class Demospongiae; order Dictyoceratida; family Dysideidae; genus Dysidea; species Dysidea avara. Next base: position 32,655,672 of record NC_089279.1, read on the forward strand.
AATCATTTGTATTCAGACTGAACAAGAAATGCTCAGAGCTCTCGCGTAACAAACATAGTGACCAGATTGTCCTACTATTTCAGGAGCCTTTTTTTGCACAGCAGACTATACCTGCAGTAGAACATGCACAACCAAGTAATGTTAGTGCAGAAGTACTGCAAAAGGTTGTAGTAAGTGCGAAGCCAAAGCTCTGTGTAAGAAATGTCAACAAAAAATTAAAACGCAAGGATGAAAAAATCAAAGAATTTAAATCTGAAGTTTCTGCATTGTCTAAAGAAAACCACGGACTTCACAGTTGCTTAGCTACAGCTGAAAGAGCAAGCGAAAAGAATCAGGTTGCTCTTAGTCGATTGAATAAGAAGCAGGAGAATGCTATTATAGAAAAGGATTCTCAGCTATTGAAATTGGAAAATTGCTTTGATGCACGCATGGAGTTGCTGGAAAACAGAATAAGTGTGTGAGGTAGAAATTGCTAGAAATGAAAGAGATCAACTTGCAGAACGTTTGGCAGAATTTGAATCACAAACATTGAAGACAAAAAAACATAAACAGTTGTATCTTGACAGTGCTGTATGGAGCTAATGAGAAGACCAACACTATCAGTGAGAGGGATTTTGCACAGCTGGATCGCTTCCTCAGGGAAAAACCAAATGCATCCATTTTATCACTAGAAGCTTTGATCTTGTTCTGCAACAACAAAACTGCTAGTTGGTTGGATGATAAATCTCCTGCTGAGCGCTGTGAGTTGCTACACAAAGCAAGAAGTAGTTCCTCCGGCTTAAAGCGACAGTATCAAGTTCGGAGAAAGAAGCTGATTGAAGACCGTGCTAAACTTCTACAGGCAAAACAGGCTTCTTTGCTTCGTTTGCGAGAAAAGAAGGTACGAGAGAAAGAAAACCTTACCAAGGCAGTCATGAAGTTTGGGTTATGGCAGAATGAACAGCATGTAGTGGATGGTCTTGCAAAACTAAAATCGAAAACTAGCAAGTTGCATGCTTTGAAAGTTCAATTGGATTTCAGACAGAAAGTTTTGGAGCACTGCCCTGCAGATAAAAGTATATTCCACCTCTCGAAAAATAAAAAAAAGTTGTCTGTAGAAGAAGTTTGCAGCAAACTGCACAAACCTTTTTTGCCACCTTCTAGTGAAGACCAAGAAGGACTAATCGGCCGAAGAATTAAGCACAGATGGATGGTTGATGGAGAAGAACAATGGTACTCTGGAATGACTCTAGATGTTGTCCCTGGTACAGATGACTGGTGTAATGTCCAATATGACAACGAAAACCAAGTTCTGTCATTAAACTTGCTTTTGGACATTGAACAAGGTGATTTGGAATTTGTGGATTAAGTTTTTTATCTTCGTTTTTGTATATAGTGTATGTGATTTTAGTGTGTTCTAGTAATGAATTTGACAAATTCCTGTGAAACCAAAAGTGGGTGTGGCTAGTTAAGTGTGCAATTTGTTTCTATACATGTTTACATTATTGGGACCAAATTTAGTGGAACAATTCTCACGTTTACTGAAGTTACGAGTTGTAGAAAATTTGGTGCCAGTAGTGGTGCCATTTTCCCTATGGAGAAACTGTGTACATAAGGCCAATGAAACTTGATTACCAGTTTCTCGCTCAGATTTTTGAAAATTTGATGCGGGCGGGCGGTTATTATTCATTATTTTTCCAAAAGCACAACACACATCCAAACATGAAGATTTCTGCCAAAAAACAGTGAGATCTACACTGATTACTCTTGCATTAAATAGCTAAGGTACGTTACTAATCTATAACAAGTGATTTTTCCATTAGAGTATAGCTGATTGCTCTATTAGAGTAAAAGTGACCGTTCTATTAGAGTATTTCGATCTGAAATACCAATAATGAAATTCCATGCGGGTGTATCAAAAGCATGCGGGCGATGACGCGAAACTGCTAATCAAGTTTCATTGGCCTAAAAAGCCTTACACTGGCAGACATTACTAGCCATAAAAAGACAATGAAATAAGATATTGAAAATCTGTTTTCAGATCTGGTATCCTCAATAATTTCTTTACACACCTGTAATGTAAAAAATGCAAAATATGCAATAATTAAAATTGGTCCGAGGTCGCTAATATAAGCAAGAGTAACTTATATATTGGGGTATATACTCTTGATATAAGTAAGTTTTGTGTCCTTTTGTAATCTTTTAAAGCCTTGTAATGTATGTAGAATACTTTAAAACTTAGTGTCGGGTGGAAGGTAGTCACTGGTGCTTATGCACCTATCAATGTTAAGCCCCACTACCCCCCTCTCGGGCTTACTAGGGGATTAGTGGGGATTTTGACCTGATTTGATCTGAAACTGCACCACTAGAGGGGCATTTGACCGCTCGAAATTTTAGGCGTTTGTTTTAAGGCCCCTATTCGGTGATTATTAGTTTCTCATCCAGGCTTTCTAATTATTATGATGCGGGCGGGAGGGTATTACCATTACGCCATTATTTTATAATATTAACACACTGATGTACAGACCTCGTCCAAATTGTCTTTCTTTCTTGCTACAAACATTTCCTTTACCAGCTGATTCTACTTTTCGTGATCGCCAACTGTTTTTCGACAGTCAACTGAAAGCCTGCTTTGATGAAGTCGATAGAGCACGATTGCAACTGGCACTGCAGCAATTTGCTAAGGAAAACAACAGTTCTCCTGGTGATATATAGCACATTGTAGCGTTCATCAACAAAAATTATAACAGTTTGGTATCACGTGTTCTTCTTAGCATGCGCAGAGTAAATAATGGCTTACCATGCGGTAGCTTAAGAAGGATGCGGGCGTTGGATGAGAAACTAATAATCACCAAATAGGGGCCTAACTTGCAAGCTAAAGGAATTGACCTGTTTCCTAAAGTACCTAACAGCCATACTGCATGGGGATTTGACCACTAGTCGTTCCCCCATGGGTGGAGAATTTGATTTTTCTGAGTCAAATCCCCACCATTTCCCCCACTACGCCCGGGAGGGGGTAGGTGGGGGATAACATTGATAGGTGCATTACTTTAAAGTGCGTAGTTACTTTGCTCGGGTTAGCGATTTTCAGCTCCAGAGCAACTTTCTGATGGCTGTGCATGTCATCAGCTCAAAACTGAATACAAACCACTTCAAAGCGGTCAGCATAACAATGCCGTAATTGAAACCACAACTCCACCTTAGGTATTGTTGCATCATTGTGACACCTCCACTTTAGTTGTTTACTTTTATAGGTTGTTAACTTGATGTTTTTACTTACTTGAGATAGCCACTTACCTATGGGTATGACACCATTGTATTGAGAAGTGTGGAGTAGCTGAAACAGATTTGCTCACCACAAAGCATACAAAGATCGCTGAGATCCGATAACATCTGAAGTTCCTCTCATTATATGTACAAACTTGCAGCTAGAAGCAACTGCAGTTTCAAGACAGTCCAGATTGATAGATGGCTTCCTGATTCAATTGTGTCATTTTCCCCTTTAAAATGTATGGGGAGCCCTGGAGAAAAAATGTACCTTTTTTCAGTTTTAAAGCACTGTGCATGCCAATGTAGTTAATTCCAACCCAACAAACTATATATTTCTGAGATCAGCAATCAATACTCTATCTATTGAGCATATAAAAAAGTCCATTTTTCCAAAATTTAAAAATCGGGCTGGAATGCCTATCACAGATTGATTCCACAACAAAATGTGGCAGACTCGATTGCGGGAGAGTGGAAAAGAAGCAGCGCTGGAAAGTCTCATTACATTGATTAGAAACTCTAACCAGTGGGCATAGCTGTTCTTCCCTGGCTGAGGAAACACATACACTGTTACAAACAATTAAAGTTGCTGCCGGACCATCAGCATACACCTTTCTCTTTCCTTTTGCTGTTTTGTCACTTCGCCCTTGTTTATACTGTAAAGTCTAATAATAATAACAACTCAGAGTGCAAGCATGACCAATACATCACTATTGGTCATATATTTTGAACTATTGACAGTGTTGAATCCCACAAAGATGAATGACTACTCCCGATACAGTAGTGTTACCAAGTATGTTAAACCCGAGGTTAAACCATTTATCCTGGTCCACACTAGCAAACAAGTGAGCTTACCTAAAACTATTATTGTTTTACAAAATTGAAAAGACTTGTCGAAACCACCATAAACTTGACACCATTGGATTCAGTCACACGAGGTCACTCCTGCCGCTATACCATCCCTCCCATCAGAACTGAAACCTTTGCACATTCCTACCTACCTTCAACTACCAAGATGTGGAATAATCTCCCCGAGTCACTGGTGATGATCAACAATTTAGATGAATTTAAAGATAAACTAGCACACTATTTGTTATGGCACTTATTTTTACCATTATCTGTGTTGTATACTCTGTGTGAGGTTTACACAGTAATAATAAAGACCTAGGCATCATCTTAGACCATCATCTTAAGTTCCACTCACACCACAGAGGTTGCTACAAAAGCCAACTGTTTACTGGGATTGATCAGGAGCTTTCGATCTGATTTGTTGATTAAATGATTAACAGCCTTGGTACGCCCTACATTTGAATATACTGTTGCAGTATGGGGGTGGGGCCTTTCTTTGTTCTCGATCAAAGAAAAGTAGAAAAAGTCCAACATAGGGCTACACGTTTGCTACCATCAATTAGAGACAAGCCCTATGGGTAGAGGCTTTCGAAGACAGTTACCATCTCTGGCTCATAGGCGTCACACAAGATTATTATACCTACTCCAATACCACCATCAACCAGGGGACACCAGTTCAAACTGTTTTAAGTATCAAAACTTTATATCAAAAATAGGTTGATTAATAATTACAACACTTTGCTGCCTGCAATTGTAGTTAACATTTATTCTGTAAATAGTTTAGGTAACTACTTACTTGATTCTAGATTTACTTTTGTACAAATTGTTAATATTGTACTGTCATGTACTGATCCGGTATACAGTCTGTGCTTTTACCAATATTTTAATCATAATGATTGTAGTGGATTGTTACATCAAGACTTACTGCTGAAAAGATTATTTATATAGGGTTGTACTGGCAATGTTTCTGTTTTCCTTTGCATGGTAATGTTTATGAGTGCGTGTGTGGCTTCATCCCTGCCGCTACTGCAGAAGACATTCTAGTGTACAACATAATAATACTGTACTTAGTCTAGTTAATGTTGTCAATTACTCCATGCCAATTAAGATATCATAAACCAGCTAGCCACCATTCCATGAACAGGATATATGTCAACCTGTCCCTCCATCCAGACAATAATATCGAGTACATTGCACTGTACATATACATTTTAACATACAATCAGTCATGATCAGTTTATAAATATGAGAATAAAATGGTTCCATCAACGGATCCTCAGGAAGGACTGGGCAGTAGAAAAATGTCACGTGGTTGTGTGAGCTGTCACTAGGAAATTGCAGTGCCTACTAATTAAGGTTTTGTCTACTGCTGGGTTGGAGCTACTGCTGCATGGGTTGATCACAGCTTTGCAAGCTGATGATAATGATTACTCTAAGCATCTTTGTAAAAAGGCGATCAACGTATTAATATAGTGCCTGGTGTGGAATTTACGGTATAATTCATCATAGGCGGATCTGAGGGGGGCCAAGGGGTGCTGTGCCCCTCCCCCTGGCCTTTCCCTTGCCCCCCTTGGACTCACAGTACTATATTGATACCAGAAACTGGAATCATTCACACCGTATTCAGAAGTATAGAAAGCCAATGGGCAAATAGAAGACAACAGTTATAAATGTATTTTAAAGTTATACTGTACACTGTAAAGAAAGTAAGTTTAAGTTTCTGTGCCAAGATCGAGATACTCTAATAGAGCAGTCACTACTCTAATAGAACAGTCACAACTCTAATAGAACAGTCACAATTCTAATGTCATAACAATACTAGCTACACCCTTATATTTTGATTTAGTACACTTTACCATCAAACAGGTTTTATCTCAGATAGGCTAACTAATCTTTATATACATTGCAAGCATACACTTGTTAGCTAAATGTTACCAAAAATGCTCCCAAATTCAAACCTTGGTCTAATTTTTAAAAATTTTCTCTAACTACAATCTTAAAATTGTGTGTCTATTATTCATCCAGCTATACTGAATATAGTTATGCAACTGAGTATAACCTGTGTACTAGAATTCCTCTTAGTGGAATAGACACTGTTGTACACTAAAACTTCTTGCCCCCCCTTGGCCCCCCCTTACAGTGCCTCCTAGATCCGCCTATGTAATTCATGCATGCATGGGATCCATTGTCAGAGAAATTGACATATCATGGTAATACTAGCCAATGAAATGGAAAACACAATATGCATACTGGAGCACTTTTCACACATTGTAACTAAAACAATTGCTGGCAGTACAGCCTACTCTTTGATGTAACACAGATCTTCATTAAAAATTTTTACCAAACAAAACTCTTAATTTCACAGCATCATCTCTTGTTTCATCCATAACTGGTTTCATCTCTTAATTATCAAACTCTGATCATCACAAAAAGTCCAAACCAGGTATGAGTGAGGTATAAGTTCACCATTATTTTATTAGGCAAGTGCATCTGGCTGGCCTATAGTTTGAATGTAAATTCTTAGTGCAATGTAAACTAAAGAATAGCAATAAAAGTATCATTACACTGAAGTAGGTACTCACTTCCAGAAAGACACTAAAGATCTCAAAACTACTAATTGTGATACCATAGTTTAAGAAATGCAAAATAATTATTACCGTTCAATGCATAAAAGCAGTATGCACAGTGGTTTCTTAATAATAACTTCCTACCTACATGCAAATAATTATTTTGTGGATCAAGTTATGAGAAACAAATGTGGTCTTGATGGTGGATTTCGACAAAAAAATTCTTTCCTGACTTAGGTAACCATTTACTTTAGTGGCATTGTAGTATTATTATAATGAAGATGTTGCCAGATCAGTTCCATTACAGCCTTTTTCTCTTGAAACATGAAAGAGGAGTAACGGCTGCCATAACAACAACTGAGGCTCAGTGGTAGTCACTACTAGGAACACAGACAGAACAAACAAAACAATTTCTGGTCTTTTGTATTATCCTTATATATAATGTAATGAACCACATGTACCATAGCATAAATGCCATGGGCTTAAAGTGCACTCACTTGGGGATCCGGAGCTAGTAGCTATAGCTTCAACAACCATGAGGCTCTGGATATATAGCTTCGTGGTATAATATGTTAAGGTTGAACCAGCCAATGAAAAACACCTTTGTACACCATGCACTTTTGGCTTGCCAAGGTTATCCATCTGACCCATTTTAGTGCATCCATCATGTTAGTGCACACACACACACACACACATACAGAATATATTATGCATGTAGCATGCATAGTCCCTATAGTTTGCTATAGAGGTGTGCGACTATCTAGATATGTTCGACTATCGAGATATCATAAGACTTATCGAGGTAAGGATGATAGGTTTATTAATCTAAACTTCCGTAAATTATATGTATACCTGATGGTGTAGGCACCTCCTGGGGGCTCCAACTCTCCTACCACTTGGGAACAGTGTTAAGACTAATATTTTTCTCCTTTTTGTAGTCTTCAAATTGCAATTTGCTCACTTTACTGGTTACAATATTGGCAGTTTACTAAATTAAATAATTGTTTCAGTTATATATGTTAGATAATCGAGATAAGTTCAAAGGAAATATTGAGATATGTCTAAATTAGTCATCGCACACCTCTAGTTCGCTATTGTATATTAAGTGTATTCTACTGACTCTGCTGCCATAAGTATGTTGCATATTTCCAGTACTGCTTGTTTCACAGTAAGGAGAAGCATGGCCGGAGATTGTGTATTGCAAGTGCACAAATGATGGTGTATATAAACCACTTCACTCCCATTTCCAAAGCATTGAGCAGCTAACTCTATTGTATTGTATAGTGTTGATCCAGTATCAGCTAGTTATTACAGTTCTAGTTCCAGTTTTGGAACCATAATCTTTAAAATTACAGTTCCAGTTCTGGAACCATAACTTTAGAATTACAGCTGCAGTAGACTAGTTCCAGTTATGGAACCATAACTTTTACAATTACAGTTCTAGTTCCAGTTCAGGAACCAGAATTATTCTTCAATTTCTAGAGCAGCACTTATTTTATCATACAAAAGCCCATAATGAATTATGAACCGTCACTATTACGTATATGCAGGTTTAATTGTTTCATGCATGTTACAGCATGTATACAGCTAATACTGTAGTTATCAGCATTATTACACAAACAACTATAACACTAACACTATAGGGTGGTATACTAAAAGACCTGTAGCTAATATCAAACACCGAACTAGACATAACAAGTGACTAAACCAGCATTGCATTTGGCATTCTCTTCTGATATTATAGCTAATCAGTTGTCATGCAGTGTTCTTTAGCACATGCATACATGGTTGTAATACTTTTTTTATGAAGTTAGCTATATACTACATTGTGTGCTTTTGTCAGCAGGGCCGCCCAGAGAAATTAAGGGGCCCAGGGCAAAGAGTTAAAGTGTGGCCCCCAAGGGCAAGGAGGGTTCCACTGTGAATCACAACTTCAGCCTAGTTGTCATGAAGACCAAAAAAAAAAGAAAAAAAAAGGTCATTACATGCTGACAATGACAATAGCTGCCCCTCACCAATTATATCTCCTTATTTATAAGCTTGTTACACTGCTCCTATGAAGAATACTATGACTGCTCTATTAGAGTATCAAGATCTGACTGCTCTATTAGAGTATATCGATCTTTTAAACAGGTATTCAAGGGCCCGCCCCCTGAGGCCCCTATTCAGGCTGGGGCCGGGGGAAAAACCCCAGTTGCCGCCCCTGTTTGTCAGCAGATAAAATTCTGGTCTTGTAAAGAGCATAAAATCTCATGGGCACAAACTGTATGGTTATGATCAATTTCAGTTCCAGTATTATGCACCTATCAAAGTTTTGCCCAACCTACCCCCATGCGGGCAAACGAGGGAGGAATTAGACTAAAAATTTGGCCCCGGGTGCGGGGCTTTAGACTATGCTGCTTATTTTAACCATATAATTGAAAAAACTTACTTCTGTAAAGATATCTTGCTTTCGGCGTATAGCTATGTATTCAGTCAGTGTACAGAAGCTAAATAACTACCAGCATACCAGTTATTGAATTAATACCAACACACGTGCGTGTATTCTAATATATTCGTTTGCGCATGGTGTGGTCTGTTATCCTTGTGCTGTTAATCAATCGTTTATTCTCCAGTTTATTTCAAGGTACGATATAAGAACCCCAGGTTATAAGGAGGGGGATATGTGGGAGAAAGGAGGGGGATTAGATTTGAAAATTTGCCCCAGACTAGGGGACTTAGACTGAGCCTGGACTTTGGTCAAATCCCCACCTAATTCCCCTCCTTGCCCGCATGGGGGTAGGTGGGGCAAAACATTGATAGGTGCATTAGCAGTACTTGATAAAATTTCATTATAGGTCTCGTTCTAATTCCAGTTTTGAGGTAGCTAAGCAAAATTATAGTTCCAGTTCCAATCTTAAGAAACGCAAAATCATTGAGTTCTAAGACCGGAACTGGAATCATTTCAGTTCCAATACTGAGAACTGGAACAACACTAGTATTGTAGTGCTATTTTAAAGGGAGGGGGGGGGGGGGGGGGGGTAGGGTGTACATGCACTTGCTTCCTGCACTATCCTGGATCTACCCTAGCTGTAATGGTTAGGTCTACATTGTTGATTGTATACATGCATGGAATAATGTATTATATAATGGGAGAGTATATAGCTACATATGTACAATGATGTTACCAGTATGAGGAGCATATTATGCAGAAACGAGAACTTAATTGAATTATATACAATGGATCTGTGATTCATTAAACTAAACTGCTACTTCTACAGAAGCTAAAATTACCATTCATTACAACGCATTTAATTTGACATGGTCATGGGATGCTTTGCTTAACGCTCAACAGTGCAGTATAATTAATTTTATTATAATTTGTTTGTTAGCCAATGCAAGTTATAGCACATTAACCAGTCTTATAACCTGATGAATCCTGACTATTATTTTAAAGTTTGACATTTAGCTAATAGCTTTCTCTCTGAAAATGATATATACCTAAGTAACATTTTTTACCACTTATGCAAAAATCCATGGAGATTTTCTTGAATTTTACAGAATTGTTATATTATACAGAAAAGGTGATACACAATATTAAGCCAACATAATATTATGTATTTTCAGGCTATAAGACTGGTTTTGTCAGACTTGGTCACATAGTTAAACATTAAGCATCTTTCCATAAGAATTTGTCATCATTAAGTAACTCTGCTAGTTTTAAATTGAATGGTTTGAAGAATTCTTGTAGTAACTCTCTTGTTGATGGTAGCATTTGAGGTTTTTTAACTGATAATTCATTGATGTGTTGATCACTCACCACCTTTGTTAACTGGTCATCAGTGAGAGGTGATAATTCTAGAAACTTGTAAAGGTCTCTCATAACATCAATAGTATTTTTTCTAAGCTCCTCAGATTTCACAAACAGTATCCTCTCTCTTGGAATTACTTGAAGCCAGATGGATACCATGATGTAAGGATGAATGAAGGTAATGAATGATTTACAGGGAGGAGCTTCATCAAGATCAGAATGTTTATTGTACAAACATTCCACTGTGGAATAGTTTTGTATACAAGATTTCCAATACTTTAAACTATTTTCTACAAACGTGTGAAATGTGTGTGGGTTAAGGTTTTTCATTGCAATTTTCTCACCACAAATGTAATAAAATCCAGAGTACACTTGATCAGGTGGGTTACGAATTGCAATAATATACTTAGTACCTGGTTGTATTGATTCAATAAGCAAAGGTGTTTCACAAGCAATACGGTCTTCCTTGTGGTGCACATAATTAGGCCTATTCCATATAATGGTACTGCTTTCATCACCTGTAATAAATGTTCTTGGAGAACTCTTTATCTTTTGAGCAGCATCATCAAAACACTTGAGATAGTACAACAAAGAAGCTGTATCCCTATCCTTTTCATCAAATATTTTGTAAAAAGACCACCAGTGTGGTTCTTTTTGGCAAGGGTGAATATATTCTGGATGTTGTCTGATGTACGACATAAGTGCAGTTGTACCACACTTTGAGAATCCAACAAGATAGAAGTATGGTAAACATTGCAGTGTTCTGACTGGCTCACCCTCTGTTTCTGTGTAAACATGTTTCAGCAATTCTAAGTCATTACTTAAAGGTAGTATGTGTCGTGCAGTGCAACGCAAAAAGTTAAACTCCTTAGGAAAAGTATAATTGGCATACCAACATGGGTTTTTAAAATCTGCTAAAAACTGTTCTGAAGGTGGCACGAGTGTCTTCAAGATGTTTTGTCGGTACTCATAGCTCATGTAAACAGTTTTGTTCATTTTTGGTGCCATATGTTTACATATTTTGAGGTCTTTCATAAGCCCTGGTGTGAGGTTAATCCTCTCTTTACCTTTAGAATAATTGAATTCAAATACTTCAAAGTCATCATCATTCAGAACCATCCTGTTTATTCCAGTCATGGTTGTATTACTACCAATCGTCAAACCATTAATAAAATTGGTTGCATGAGGAGAACTTGAGAATGCATACAACACGATTACCACTGTTATAAGTGCAGTCAACATTATATAATAACTTCCTTTCAGATCCATAGGTAAACGCATTAAGGTAAACACAAGTCTGTGTAGATAAACACATATGAGCTAAAATGTATGCAGGTACATTACAGTAGCAATAACACATGAATATATAAAAATATATTCACCTTGAAATTAGTTACAAATGTTACCCAAAATTAAGTCTAGCACATAAATATATAAATAGAACTTTAAACTTGTAATTACCTCTTAGCTACTAAATAGACGGCTGATAGCTAACCACTTAAACAAGTGTACTTTTAATTGTCTCACCATGCAATAAATGGAAGGAATGAATATGGAATTGCATCATTTGCATGGTTCTTGCATTGCAGTGGTACACTGACCATATACTTATAATATTAGCATTTTTTACATAGCTAATGTATATTTTACTAGTGTATTAAAACCTTATTAATTCAAGGGATCCAAGCAATAAAAAATATAGTGAAACAAGATAATTGGATGCAGCCATATGGTTTAGTGCATGGGTGTACTCTGGTTTAGCCGATCTTCATAAGTGCCCAGGAGCTAGATAACTATGGTTCAAGGTTACCATGCTCCGCTGTCTGTGCATGTGTTTCAAGTTATATAAGTGTAGCTATTTAGATTACTCCCTCTTACAATAGTGTAAGAACTTAATGGTTGTGACACCTTAAGTAAGTAGAGTTTCCACTTAGAATAGGAAAATTCCTCTTTTCATTGTGTTTGGGAATATTCACACTGATTGACATTTAAAGCTAAAAGAAACATAATACTAATTTATTATTGAATTGTGCTTTAATGTTCAATATCAGTGTAGTTTATTAATGTTCAATATCAGTGTAGTTTATTAATGTTCAATATCAGTGTAGTTTATTAATGTTCAATATCAGTGTAGTTTAACACCCGCAAATATCTTAATGTCACATGACCAAAAATCCCATAATAACTAGATTACATAGTTATATTCAAAATTAGTTATATACTCCATGCAAAACAGCTTGGCTATAAAAAAGGGCACGTCCATGAAAGTAGAGTAACTGGAAACTAATAAAAGACTAATATCTGAAGTGGCTAAGGTTAAATGTTAATACAGCTAACTACAAGTTTTAACATCTTAGCATATCATTGACTCGTGCTAGTCTTGTAGCATTCTAGTTAATTCCTTTGAACTCTAATTGGCTAGTATAATTTGGTCACCTTATTCAATACAGTGGAACCCATCTAAGACAGATGCCATTGGGGAATTTATATTTATCCTTTGCAAAGAGGTGTCCAAGGGGTGTATACATGCTACTAATACGTACTATTGACTTGGGACCTAGATTGATACCCTTTATAAAGAGGTTGTCCAGTGTTCTGGGGTGTCCTTAAAGATCTAGAGGAATTCCACTGTAGTCAATGTGGAGAGAAAAGGGGGTCAAATTTCTAGCTAGCCAGATAGAGGAATTATAATGAGGAATGTAACAAGACTGAATGTGGAACAGGAGTGAATGATAAAGGCATATAAATAAATGTTAGCTGTATTAATATTCACTCAAGATATCAGTCTTTCAGTTGCCAGTTACTTTTAGCTACTTTCATGGATGCACCTTTTTATGGCCAAGCTGTTTTTGCATCAAGTCATTTTTCGTGAATGAAATATGTGACTGGATTTGCGAAAAGGGGTCTTCCACACACATCCAATCCTATGAACTTGGTAGACCATAACTTAGTGTTCAAGTACCATATAAGCCTGAAATTTTCTCCACCCTTTAACCTATGTTGGTACTGACTGCTGACCAAATTGCAAGCCATTAGTATTTTCTGATCTGAAGTTACGGATTGTCAAAGTTGGTACATGGGATGTGTGTGGAAGACCCCTTTTGGCAAATCCGATCACATATATATTTATATAATTGTAGTAGTGTGATGCGTGGGTGGATTAAGACCACCACCAATGTTACAACTGTTACTTGTATCCTGCATGGGTATGTGATCCAGAATGTAGATACAGTTTTTGTGTCTTGGCAGCAGCCAGATACCTAACTTACTGGCAAACATTTTACTGAATAATGCACAAGCAACATTTAAGATGATTTAGCCTAGAGTATGCCTATGGTCTTCATAATAAATCACAACTATATAGTAGCTCGCTTGCAATTTTTAAATTTGCATATATTTTTATCTAGATCAGTGCCATACAGTGATAACTGTATAATATGTAAACTACGGCACAAGGGTATCGTACTATTTTCATTGTACTACAACGAATTTAGCAGCAACTTGCAAAACTATGTGAATATCCTTTAGAGCATATAGTTGGCTGCTCTATTAGACTATTGATCTGTTGTATATATACTCTGCTCTGAAAACTTCATACATAAGTATACTAACCTGGCACTTGTCAACCATCAGCCTCTTGACAACATCCAGTATCCAAATAAATTTGCACATGCATTTCTTGCACTGCATTTGTATGGTGATGTCAGTTCTAATAGTCTAATTCAAAGTTGTTGTTTGTGGAGGAATTTTGAACTGCCAACTCCATGGAAATGCCTGGTACCACTTTTACTAGTATTTTACTAATAATCATATGGCTTCATAATCCAGATGAAGAAACAATGGCTAACTGGCTGGTCGCATGTAAATTGCCCTATTTTGTAGGCAGTGATTTGCCTCACGTTATATTGGGTGAGTAAATACAAGTATTTTTTGTGCATGATATCAAGTTAAAATCTTGTCATACATCTGTGAGCTGAGGTGTTGAAATAAACATCATGTGAATTGCGGTGAGAATCAGAAAATCATTGCTACATGTAACACTACTGGATGTTTTGTCCATGAAATTCCACTCAAAAAAATTTTACAACTTGTGAAAAGTAAAGTTTTCACTGGGTGGCACCAATGAAATTTTATTTTCATAGCATTTTAATTGGGCAAACCAATGAAAGTTTAACAATAACAATTCTATGAAAAGTAATTTCACAGAGTTTTCAGTAGTAATTTTTCATTGGGTTTTCACTAAATTGTCCTATGAAAACACCAGGTTGAACATTTTTTCATTGGGTTTTCATGGACAAAAAAGTAGTATACGTAGTTCCAGGCTGACTCTCATTTATTTGAGGCATCTTAGGCATACGCTGTTCACTTTCTTGGCTGTACAACTCACTACCACAAGTCTTGATATACATATAATCCCCATCCAAAAAGGGTGTGTCCACAAAAGTGAAAGTGTTGACAACTAAAAGAGTCGACCATGATATCTGGTGCTGCTAAGAATGAATGTTAATACAATTAAAATCTAACATTGGTCCTTAATGATTAGCAGTCTTGCTGCATAATTATAGTGTGTAGTGTGGTAATAAATGCATATTATTGCATATTATTAATTTTATGGTACTAGTAGATTGTACCATGTGCAGTCACCATATTATTGACTTTAATTAATGCTTATCAGAAATTGCATATCTTGTTTCATTTCAGTGTCTATGCATGCAGCATATTGTATGTGCTTCCAGTCAAGTATTGAAGTATCTACGTAGCTAGATTTTTGTGTCGATCAATAAATGGATTTTTTAAAATGTACATAGCTACATATTAAAAACTAAAACTTCATCCTTGCAACAAGAAGGGATCACTAGTGTAATCAACAAGGTTCATGGTTAGATTGAGCAAACGCATAAACCTCTATTTTGACTCATTTGCTAGCATCATGCAAAGGTTTATTTGTGGGTTTACTTAATCTAAGTTCTTGTTTCATAGGTTTTCAGCGATCCTTATTTCAAATTTTCAATATGTATAGTCATTTCGCGAGCTATTGCTTGTGCCTTATGTTCACAGAATTAAGGCTATTAAAGTGTAGACCAAACATTATAACCAAAAACCACATAAACGCCAACCAAGCAATATTATATGGCTTCACTATGAACCATTTCAGTCAAGAAATAGTAAAAATAATAAAATTCTATGGTTTTTTTGATATGAAATGCAGTAATATTGTCTAGTGTGCTCTGCAAATTGTAATCAGTGCCTGATACCTTTGCTAGTATATTATGTTCAAAATCACGCTGGCATGATTGGTCAGGCCTATCAAAATTTTTTTTAAATTAAAACTGAAATCAAAAAATCCAGGAAAATTTTTAAAAAACTTTTAAGAAATTTAGGAAAATTTTATACAATCCTACTGACATACCTATTACTATGTAGTAGGAAACTTTGACAGTATAAAGCTTTGATTATATATCAATCAGACTGTGCAATTCACTACCACCTGATCTACCAATTTTTAAGTTCTATATAACTGAAATCGGATGGCTGCAGGATCAAGTCCAATCATAGATTTTCCTCCTTTCTGAAACTTCTCAAACATATATTGCATAACATCTTTAAACAGGCTGTAGGACCAAGTGTCTTACAGATCTTCAGTAAAGCCTCAATAAGTAAAACAAAAAAATACAATCCATTATATATATAACCAATCAGTAAACCCATAATTAGTAATATAACATTACAAATGTTTAGAGACATAAGAAGATATTTGAGGCTGGGGTGCTAAGGTGGAAGGAAAACTCACCTTCAGGGGATGTGGGGGTGTAGCCCCCAGATGCTTACAACACTTTTAGAATTGAATTATATGCAAAATTATAACTACGCTTTTGAAAAATAATGATTCAAACAAAGCAATACAATGAACGCATACATACACATGGTACTCTATTGCTGAATACAGTATCCATATATAATATAAAGAATTTTAAGTTTGGTTATGTAGGGATCAATTCATACTAAACAGTTAAGCAAGGGAGGTTGCCTACACATGCAGATATACTAGTGGACATTTAATCTCTAATTCAGTCTATATTCACAACTGAATTAATTAGGGATTACATGCTCACTAGTAGCTATATCTTCAGGTTTACTTGACCTTCCTTACTTTACTACTTTTTATTTCAATGATCCCTATGATTGAACTTAAAATTCTCAATTTTTTCTTAAACTTGTTTGCTTACTTTTGTAACACTATTATGACTGCATGGTGAACCCACATGCACATACTGCATTAGAACAGAAGGAATGGCACCAGGCTTATTGTTTTCATCTGAACATGCACCTCAACTATCAATTACCGAAATAACAAATTGACCATTACACTTTGTTTTCAGCTATGTTCAGCCCATTACACAGTGTTACAAATGAAGAACACTGGGAGAAGGATCTCTGCAATCAATCCAGTCACAATGGAAAACTCCATTAAAACCATCACGCGATTCTACAGTAAATCAACATCTCTATTTTCTACTGATGACTGCCGTGGCTGACTGACTGATGACTTCAGACAAATATAACTTGATAATGGCTAAGGTTACGGGCTTGATTTTTTCACTGTTTGATGTCACTTTAACCCGACACGTGCCTTTTGGCATCATACCACAGTACATACAAGGTATGCTTATGTACCTGTGTCCTCCCTTGTGTCCCATTTATCTTTGCTGATAGCACATCCTCACAATACCTTCATGGTGCTTTGGCAGTATTGGTCAGGTATAACCAAGCAGAAAAGTGCCTTCAGTATGACCTGAAATGCTTCTAATTATTTTGGTTAGCTATAGGGTGATATTTTTGGCCAGAAAAGCCCAAACTTTAATTTCATCATCCGTAATAGCAGTTTTCTAATGTTTATTTTAGTAAATGGTTTGGCAAATCATCACTTCTGCTCTGATGCACATGCACTATCAAGTTGTTCTGTTAGCAAACATTCCCAGATAAGCCGCTATAGCTTTAACTACTTGTACACTAACAAAAGACCTCTCTTCTATTGCAACAGCAACAAAGGATCATCAAAAAAGGAGGGGCTGATTTGAAACACTGAAATTGTTGCATGTGTTCATAGCAGAGAGTAATACAAGCTTTTAGTTAAGATTGCTAGCTGTACCAGTGGTGTTAGCTGTCTCATCACTTTCTTTGTCCTCAATAAATATTATAACTGCAAAGGGAGTTCAATGGGTTATCAGTGCCTCTGTAAAACCCCCAAATTGAGTAATAGAGTCCTAATATTTTAGGATTTCAAAAAATTTCAATAGTTAAAAGTTTGATATTAAAATGTTATCTTGATTTTTACCAAGATGTTTTCTCTGCTACTCAGTTGTACGGGAAATATGGAATAGCCAACAGGGGACCACAAAAGACACAGGTGTAGATTATAATGAAACATTCTACAATCAATTAGATAGTTCGGCCAGCACCATTGCCAAAACTATCCTGAAAGCTTTAATCAAAGCCATCTTTTTCGTTGAGTACTTTGTTGATTTTAGTTGGCCTTGTATTCTTCTTTTACATGCATTGCATACAAAATAAACACAATTACATGGAAAACAGAATCTCTGACTGAATTAAGCCCACAGGAGACTTTATGACATGGCCCTGTGAAGACCAAGCTCTTTTAGTACATTGTATAGCAGAGCAAAGCAAACAAAGAGAAAGCCAACACTCAGTATAGCTGTGTATGGTTCATTACACTTATTAGACAGCAAACTAACCAGTCTCTTATACAGTTGCCTCATAACCCATTTCTTCAGTTTCTGATAGAGAAGAACACTAATAGAGTAAAAGTGCTGTGTTCCCCACTTTCCGTATTCTTGAATCATATAAGCCCACTTAAGCTTCTTCACCAATTCATGTTTCCAGTAACAAGACTGAAGGCTGCATGGATACACTGTTGGAAGAGGGAAGCGGATTAAAATCTTGAATATCAGCATAACACTTTTCATAAAGACCACCCCAAAAGCTACTGAATTATTGAGACATCCAAATGAGCTCCATCCTGTGAGGTCTTATACCTCACTGTAGCATATTGATAGAAATTGGGCATGAAAGAGCATGATCAACTGAGAAACCAGTGCCACACGCACAATGAGAAGGTGTTTGAGATGGGAAGCCATCCATATATCAAAGCAATAGCATTCCAAAAGGCAGAAATTCTAGCATACTGAGTTCTAGTCTCATGCTCTGATTGTTTTTTTTTTCTTCTTTTGGTGGACGTCTCCAATAGTATTTTGTGTGGCTGATTCTACACTTTTGGAGATCATTGATTAGTGCAGATGAATACCCAAAGGCTTGTTAATGAAGAGAGAATGGGAAAAATCTTAACTCTGCATCCCAGGAATGTACACCTACCTATTCTTGCTTTGTTTAGAGGCCTTTGCTATTCATCAGCACTAATCAACACAATTACCAAAAGTTGTAGATCTAGCTGCACAAAAATGCTATTAGAGATTCACCAGACTCTTTTTTCACTGGCCCTACACAAAAGAAAAACAATGGTCTGGGAATTTGAGCTCATAAATGGATGGAACAAAAAATAATCGATGTTGTAGGATTTCAGGATATATTATGATAATCATTGCTCATGTATTTCTCAGATACTGTACAGGAGTCCCAGGGCATTGGCAACCCCTTAGGGAGTCTGAACTCGAATCGAAATACTCTCTGCACATGGAGGACATGTGACATCATCTTCAGTTCCACGTTGCTACAAATCCATCGTTTTCTAAATCGCAAATAATAATGGAACCACTTTTATTAGACGTAATTATTCCATCTATGCTGAGATAAAACAACAGAATCGTCATTGTAGTTGGTTGTGTCTTGTCTGATCACATGATCACAGTGTGTACAAGTAAATTTAAATCTTGTGTATACACTGTTATTCATTTGGAGGGTCCTTTAAGAGAGATTCTGCTGTAGACAATAGCTACTCCCTTCCAGCTTAGCTATGTATGTGTAACAAAGTGATAGTTAGTTGTGTGTTGCAACTTAGAGGGTAGAATAAAGCAGTTGCACTAGGATATTTTCATAGGTTAAAGTTTAGTTGTTGCACTGATCTGTAAGAGTAGAGACTGTCATGTTTTACAATCTATAGTAGGATATATTGTATAGATCTTCATTGTTGTAGCTGACAATGCACACACTTCATTGTAAAATAAGCATAGTACAAATATACAGTCTCTACTATTACAGATCATAAGGTGTGTGCAACAATTAAACTTTAACCTCAACACATAATTAACTATCCCTTAGTTACACAGCCCCCCCCCCTCTCAGTTAGAGTCTGTCCCAGACTCTGCAACACAATAATCTAACAATTTTGCACTCACAGGATGTGATGCTCAGTAACTATAGCAACTATAATCACTATCTAATACTCACTAACTACAAAACAGGGTGCTGCTTACAGATGTAGTACTCTACAAAAAGTAACTATAAGTGATGTATAGCGCACAGATGTGGTACAATGCAATGTGTGCATTGTCAGCTACAACAATGAAACTGTAAGAGCATGATCTATACTATCCATCCTACGCCAAAGCTTAAAGTAGCTATATAGTGCTGCTGCAGCTACAATTGGGGGTAAAGTCTCCACTCCAGGAGAGCCTTCCCAGCTTGTTACTAAGGCCACATTACATATGTTCAGTAAAGCAGTCATACTATTAAATGATCTAATTATAATAGCTCAATATATATATATACATAAGGCTAAAATATGCAGTGTACATTTTGGCTTCTTGTATGGTTTTAGTGGGGTGTTTGAAGATAACTACATTATTTCCAATTTTTGCCATAGGCTTCAATGTATTTTGACATCACGTTTGATTAACTGTTAATCCAGTATACTTTGGTGTGGCAATTAGTGATATGGATTTTCAGAAGCTTCTGGAACCACTATACATATTAGTTGATCCTAGCACTGGGATCACAAATAGAATAAATATTGACAACCTGTTAATTATGGCATTATTTTGTATGCAAGTTGTGTTTGATAGTTCTTTTGTGAGGCAGGCACTTAATGGTGGAGTATTTAAATGATTTCTAGTCTTGTAGCTATTAACAAGCATTGTATGTATTGCTTCGCCAACTAGTTTTTACATGTGTGATATGCATAGCATTGATAATGGTGCTTCCCTTAATTTAACCATCACATCTTACAGTTCAGTGATTGTAATTGATGTTTTCTTTGTACCATTGTTTCTGGTAACATTTCAGTATAGTGGTATAGCTTCAATACTATGCGTTTCATATGTGAGCAGTTATTTATACAGTTGCATATATATAGCTAGCTACATTTAAAGAAGCAAAAAAGACATTATTGAGCTTATAATCACTGAAACAGTGTAAATTTCACAAACTAACCTGCAGAGCTAGTTCCCAACACTTTGAGTGTAACACTAATGCAGTGAGGGTTAATGAGTGTCAAGAGGTTAGAATGACATTAGAGTATTTAGTTCCAAACATGCCTGATTTTCAATCTCAAAATGATTTCCTCAGATTTCCTCCTGTTATTGCTCATTCAAATTGCCATTCGCTGTTCTTTCCAAATCTATAGTCTGGAATCTAAGTTATCTTGGGTTTTTACGCCATTGACCCCAAAACACCTAATACAAAATGTATGGATGAATTTGCTACACCACATTGGTTTAGGCCATTTGAATGCCAAAATTTATGTGAATTAACTGGGCTTCTTCTAATATAATTGTGCTCACAGTGAGTTGCTCTACATGTATCACACCCTGAAAGTTGTTAAACGGACATGAGGTAGGCAGTACACAATAATTAATTCCATTTTAATAGTTTTTCAATGGAATGTATTAATTGTTCCAGCTGGCATTTTTTGCCATTGAACAAAGTAAGGCAAACGTCTGCAAACTTCATCATAATTATGTCAATGTCATAACTAGCTACTTCATGGTAGCTATTTGTTGAACTCAGTACCACCGCTTAAAGAGTACTCTTTAAAGTTTATGCATACGTAGCAGTTACCAATACTGCATGTGCTGGCATTATAAAATTATAGTCTATATGCCTGAGTCAGCCTGCAACATGTGTACAAAGAGAAGGCTAAAATATGTACATTGAATCTATAGTTTCGTGGTTAAAAGCTTTCATCAGCATTCTACAATTGAATTTTGTTCATTCTGAGTTGCTAATTGGGTACAGTCTTCCATCAACAAATGTCTAGACAATGCTGCCTCTGCCACTATATTGGCTTCTAGAAAGATTTTTCTGGCAAAGAATTGTAAGAAGTGGAACACTAATTATTATAGGTTAGGTATAGCTATATCTTATATTGTGTCTTACAGTTTTATTTTATATAATTTTTGCCATGTCCACATTAGGTTCCATTCGTGGTCCCGGCTATTGGTGGTCGCATGTTGTCCGAGGACTCACATGCTTACACTGATTTTTGTTGTTATTGTTGTACATATTTTCATCATTCATGATGGTTTTTCTCTCTTAAAAAAATACCCATGCATGCACGGAAGACGTACAGCTAAACTTAATGATTGCGAGTTTAATTGCACTTTGGTCAATAATAGCTATTGCATGCTTATCTCTTTAGTGACTGGTAGCTAGCTACTAGCTAATCAATGATCATAATTATTACCATCATATATATAGCTCTACATGCTTCAGACGGCTGTAATATAGTCTCGTACCCAGACCGCGGCTTTTTTCCCTTTTTGTATTTGGGTGGGGGAAAAAGGGGTCTTCCGCGGGTGTAACTCGTTTTGAATCCCCAGAGAGTGGCAACCCCCCACCCAAAGTACAAAATGGAAAAAAAAGCAGTCTGGGTACGCGAGATTATAGCTGTAATACGCCAGGATAGCTAGCTAGCTAGCTATAACGGCCGGGAATACTGAACACAATGTAATCAACTAAAACTTACTCACCTGGTGGCAAACAGCTGTATAAGTTATGACCAGCCTTGCTGTCCGTCACGTAACCTGTTGCGAGGGGTCCGACATGCACTGAGAGAAATCTCGTACTGTAACGTCCGTGTTTCTCTGTAAATTAGAAAGATCTTCCGTAAACTATAATTTTCGTCGAGTGGAAATCAACTTGGAAGAGCAAAATAAATAAATAAATAAATTTCACCGAAGACTGTATTACATATAATATATTTAAGTATTTTTTTGAATATACCAAGAGTATAAACTCTTGGTAATAATGCACCTATCAATGTTAAGCCCCACCCCCCCCAGTACGGGGAGGGTGGGGATATAGTGGGGATTTGATCAAGTGGAAAGTCAAATTCCCCTACCTGGGGGTGAATTATCAGGTCAAATCCCCACATAGTCCCACCCTATGAGGTGGGGATAGGAAGGGGATTTGAGAACCAACGTGTTGTAAAAACAGAAGCCACAGTGGCAAAGGTACACGATGTGCTGCGGTTTTATCACGTGTGCTCTCGCGCTTCACGTATAAACCTACTGTAAAGGATCTATGCTACTATAGAGCGCTTGTTCAAATTCCCCACCCCTGGGGGCAAAATTTAAGTTCAAATCCCCTCCTAACGCCCCACATAGCCCGTACTGGGTGGGGTGGGGCTTGACATTGATAGGTGCATAAAGGACTTGCAGCGTGACGTAAATCATCGTAATTGCTAAGCAACCCTAGCTGTCGGCCATGTTTCTGGACAGTGTTGTGGCTGAAAAGCGCTTTCTCAGGATTTGATACTGACTGTAATGACTCAGTGTTGATTTGTGTTGCAAATATCACCCAGCTCGTTAAAAACAGCGAAGAAGTTAGAATTGGTGACTAACGTGGTATCGAAATTTTTAATTAACCACCTCTTTCACAAAGCCAATGATAAGATCTTCTATTTCAAAACAGCCCCGCTTCCCAGTGCCACTATACTCAGCGCTTAGTAAATAAATCTCGTTACCTTCGTTCTGACCCAATATATATATATATTTTTTTTAAAGAAAGAAGAACCGGCCCAAGTTGGCACTCCCGTCCACCACATTCTACTCTACACTAAGATGTTCTATAAAATGGGTTTAGCCTATTCCTACACCTACAGAGCTGCTGAAACAGAATCTACAGAACATAGAATAGAAAAAAAAGGAAATGGGGCTTAAATGGCCCCAAGACGCCCCTCCCCCAGTGCAAGGTCAACTGATGCTGGAACATGACCCTTAAAGGGATGACCAGAGGAGGAGCGAGAACCCCTTATGCACATGATGGCAGAGTGCAATAAAGAGAAGCCAAGACGGCAGTGAAGCCAGCTCATCACCCTACAGTAGGGTGATTTCCACTTACAAGATAGGAGGAAGGCCAGGCGCTTGTAAGCCACAGTGGTGGAGGCACCCATGCCTCCAGAAGTTGAAAAAACAAGAGGACTAAAGTTACCATGTTCCACCTCTCGCACTCTCTCCTCATACTGACGGCGCTTCGAAGTTTCATGCTGGCGATAGGGATTACAACGGTTTGAAGGGGCATAAGGGTTAAATATTCTAACATCAAAAAAAGTAGGTTCAAACCGAGAACCCCAGAATCCAGAAGCCTTGATGTCCAAGCGAGCACCGACATCTTGGTTAGCTGTACGTAGGGAGAGAGATTCACCACTCAAGGGCTGAAGGGAAGGTTCAGTAGATACATCATGACAAACCTCTGACATTAATTCTGCAGTCAAATCTCGGATGTCATTGTGGCGGATGGTACGGAAAGCTCCGTTCGGACAGCTGAGAGCATGTTCAATGTTGTTGGATCTGCCACAGACACAGCTGACAGGAAGATTCTTAGGAGACCAACCATAACGGAAAGCTAGCGCATCACAAAAGCCACCTTTGTGGAGAGCAAATCCATGACATTCCAAAGGCAAAGTGGAAAGCCAGGAGGATGCACCCTTCTCACCAGCAAGTTTCAGGGACAGTTGGAGATTGTTGGGCAAAGTCGAGAAAAACTCTGAAAATCTTTGAGAGAGATTCTGACGTTTGATGGATAGAGCTTCTTGTTTAAGAGCACGCTGTTGTTGTAGGATGGAGGAATCAAAGCAAGAAAGCTGATTCAGGATGGCAGATGCTAGGAGGGATGTAACAGATGTGGAAAACTGATAGTTGTCTTGGGAAGATTTACAAGGGTCAAATACACCAAGACCCCCTTGACGTATTGGCAAAGCAAACATAGCCCGTTCAGAGTCATTAGGGGCATGGAGACATAACTTCGGCAGCAAGTGCAGACGAATAGCCTCCTCAAGGGGAGCGAGTTGAGAGGACAAATCACACACAGTTCTAGTTAAAAAGGTCCAACGAGATGACAGGCCATGAATCATAGCGGAATATGCAGCATGTGGCTGACTGGAGGCAAAATTGGAAAGCTGAATAACGTCATTCCGCCATTGACATACCCTTTCCTGAAGAAAGATGGATTTAAATTCAGGGGAACCAAGAGGAGCTCCCAAGTAGGGACGACCTTCAGTTGTAATGCGCAGGGAAGTACCAGCAAATAAAGTGCAGGCAGTGTCATAGTAATCTTCTTTAACGACCAACCAGGACTTGGAAGCATTCACGTAATACCCATAACCAGGACCCAAACCAGACAACTGTTTCCACCAGACCAGCAGGTCAGCAAGAGACCCGGCAGCAGCAGCATCATCTGCAAACCATACTTGAGTGGCCAAGCCATCCAACTTTTGTATAAGAGGAACAGTAGAGAGCGCATACATGGCCATAGCCAAGGGATCACCCTGAGTGGTCCCCTCTTCAGAGAGTAGACATTCACCTTCAATAAATAAAGAGGATGCCTCCCTATACACATTGGTAAGAGTAACAGCAAGTGGAGGGCAGATAAAGTGTAAATTGTGTAAAGAAACATGCCGATTTAAGGAATTGAAAGTGTTGGAGGCATCGGCCAAAAGCACAGCCTGGGTGTTAGAAGAATGGAAAAGGCTTTGCATAGCATGGACTGCAGCTTCACAGCCAGCCTCTTGACCAGCACAAAGTTGGAGGTTGCCTGCAGCCTCCAAAATGTCAGTCTTCACCATAAAAAGAATAGCTTTGGATATAATCCGACGACTCGTCTCACCTATACCAATGGGACGAACGCCTGGATTCTTGTCGAGGGCAATAAGGCGGCAAGCCAAAAGGGGTGAAAGGCCATGAGGATTTATGTAAGTGGATGCCATCCGTCTAGCAACAGAGGCAAGGGAATCACACCAATCAGCAGATGTCAGCCAAAGGGGCCTCTAACTGGCTTACCACCCGGCCCCTACAGGAACATGGCTTTGCACTGCATAAGTCCGCGTTTCACGATGCCGTGGCACTACGTTATGGGTGGTCTCCTCAGCGGACTCCTGCTCACTGTGCATGTGGGACTTCCTTTTCAGTGGAGCATGCTTTATCCTGTCCCAAGGGTGGCTTACCTTCTATCCGACACAATGAGATCAGAGATCTAACTGCTACCCTGTTGACTGAAGTATGCTCTCAGGTAGCTGTTGAACCAGAGCTCCAGCCGGTTTCACAGCAGGACTACCCTGCTTCTGCCAATATCCAAGATGGTGCCCGTCTTGACATCGCCATGAATGGTTTTTGGGGTGGAAGAAGTGAAAGATGTTTTGTGGATGTGCGGGTGTTCAACCCTCTGGCTGCTTCTAATGCGTCCTCATCACTGGCCTCCTGTTATCGGAGGCACGAGAACATTAAGAAACGTGCGTATGCTCAGAGAATTCGTGAGGAGGAGCATGCCTCTTTTACCCCCCTGGTAATGTCTGCCTCTGGTGGTCTGGCTCATGAGGCTTCTGTTTTTTATCAACGCTTGGCTCATCAACTTTCAAACAAGTGGGGCGATGATTACTCTGTTGTCATGGGGTGGTTAAGGTGCTGTCTATCTTTTTCTCTCATGCGGTCCTCCATACAATGCATCCGCGGAGCCCGCTCATCCATCGGTCACTATGTTAAGACTCCCCCAATTGTGGAGCTGATTCGGGCAGAGTCTCAGTTTGCCGTGGACTAAGAAAGTCCCGGTTTGTCCAGCACAGGCCATTTATGTGCTGGGGGTGGTAGGCAAGGGCAGTCCATCAAGCCCGGGTAAAAAAAAAAAAAAAAAAAAAAATCTGCAGATGTAGACTGGAAGGAAGTACACATACGCCGCCAACCAGCAGCATCAATGCCAGAGGGACCAGCAGCCCCATCAGTTTTGAGGCAGGAATTGCGAATGACTACTCCATCATATGCGTATTTTGTACCGTACGCGTATGATACCGTACCGTACGCGTAAGCCCGGAAAAAAAAAATGATACCATACGCGTACGGTACGATTTTCCGTACCATACGCGTACGGTATAGGCATACGCGTATGGTACGTACCATAGTCTCGTGCCCAGACCGCTTTTTTTTCTTTTTGTGCGGGGGCGGAGAAAAAAGGGTCTGGTGGATCTCCAATACATTTTTTTTGTGCAGGCGGATCACGAAGCAACAATAGGAAATACGGCGCGCGTACCAAGCAAACGCGCGCCGTATTTCCTATTGTTGCTTCGTTAACAGGCCTTTGCTATTCATCACCACTAATCAACGATCCCCAAAAGTTGTAGATCCGGCTGCACAAAAAATGTATTGGAGATCCACCATGTAGACCCTTTTTTTCTCCGCCCCCACACAAAAAGAAAAAAAAGCGGCCTGGGCACGAGACTACCCAATACACGCCACAGAAAGTTGTCCCGAAACATGTCCGCCAAGCAACCGTTGCTTCACGCGTGCAAGTCCTCTATACCAAGAATTCATAATAGAGGGAGGAACTCTATCGGTTAGCTACCACGAAAGAAAGGCGGGCGGCGCTCCTAGCTAACTAATTAGTGTACACGGTTATTGCACCAAAATTACGGGTATGCGGAGATTTACGATTGGATGTTGGATGACGTTGAAAGATTTAGTTGGATGAGATTGTTAAGGAGTCCACAGTACGCCGAGATTGTGAACGAGTTGTGGCGGACCCTTGAACTTAGCTACAAATGAAATATAAGGCCAAGCAAACTTGATTAGCTACTTGTTTCTCATCCACAAAAATTATTTCCATGCGGGCGGGGGGTCATTATTTGTATTTGTATTTTAAGAATAAAGGCTTATGCCTGTACATCCATAAACAAATTATGTACTTAGCAATTCTAATTACTATACAAAATCCAGTAAGCAATTACTGTAATGTCTGTCCAGCAGTGTTTTAAAATCATTGACAGAGGGAGAATCAACAATAGATTGGGGTAATGAATTTCAGTCATTGATTACTCTGCATGTTACTATAAAAATTAGATCTTGTATACGAATTAGTGTGATGTTTGAATAATTTCCTTGTGTGACCTCTTGTTACAGTAGAAGTAGATGGGGTAAATAAAAATGATTTTCTATATCATAACTGCCTTTGAGAATTTGGTACAAATAGATCAAATCACCCCTTCGTCTACAGTGTTGTAAAGATGGTATGTTTAGATGTCTTAATCTGTCGTAGTATGATAAATGGTTGATAGATGGAATCATTCTGGTTGCTTTATGCTGTATTCTTTCAAGTTTTTGAATGTCAAGTGTGTAAGAAGGTCCCCATATGACATTGTTATATTCAACAATTGGGCTAACAAGTGTTTTACCATGACATCAGAGTCCTTACACTCAAATGATTTACAGACGAGACCTAGAATCCGGTAGGCCATTTTAACTACCATATCTGTGTGAATGTGAAATTTTAATTTTGAGTCAATTTGTATGCCAAGATCTTGAATGTTATCCAATAGCTCCAGCTGGATTCCTGCTATAGTATAATTGCCGGTGTATGGAGCATTGCCAATATGTAAGACCTTGCATTTTAAAATATTAAAAGATAATAATCAACGTTTTGACCAGTCAAGCAAAATATTTATGTCATTTTGCAGTACAAGGCAGTCTTCAGAAGAACGGATGGTACGATAGAGCTTTATATCATCTGCAAACATCAGTAACTGACTGGAGACAAGTGACGGCAGTTCGTTAACATATAGAGAAAACAATGACGGACCAAGTATTGAACCTTGTGGGACACCGCTGAAAACCTGTACCCAAGATGACAAGACACCATTAATTTTAACACATTGACATCGACCTGTAAGAAAACTTTTGAACCAGCTCACCGTTAATTCCATATGCTTGAAGTTTCAATAAAAGTCTAGTATGTGGGATGCTGTCAAATGCTTTTGAGAAATCAAAATAAACTACATCAGTAGAGAGACGTTCATCGAGTGATAAGGCCCAATCATTTAAAGCATGTAGTAGTTGAGTACAACATGATCACAGTTTCTCAAGTTCTAGCCGCAACTGTTGGTACTTCAGTACTTTTGCCAGCTCCTTAGCAATCAATGATATTAATATCAGCTGGAATAGCAACATCTACAATAATCCCATTCCGATGGTTGTAATCTACAATAACATATTATTATTATTATTAATATTAGTATTATTACAGGAAAAAAAAGGCATAAACCTGTGGGTCCTGCTCATGTACAAAGAGAAAATAATCATTAGAGATAATAATTATCAAATAAAATCTTAAAGTTATTTACAGAGATGCTAAATGTCCATCATTTTTAATGATCACAAAGCAATAGTAAAAATGAAAGTGAAATCAACAGTTGCTGTCAAGAAATGTCTGCAATGATACTAATGTCAATCATTAATGATCCTCATCATTAAAAATAATTAACATTATAGTGTCATTGCAGAAACTAAAAATTGTTGACATTGCAGACATTCAATTTCTTGATCGCCACCTTTGACTTCAGCCAGGCTTTTTTGGAGGCCACACCCTTTTTCACAGCTGAGTTTTTGTATAGATATCACTCCTTTTTGCAATTACCCAAAACCGGCCATAAGCCAAATTTGGGACCTACTTTTACTTGTTTTTTCTTTACTGTAGGAAGAAAAAAAAATTTGAACCGACTTATCTAGTAGTTGTGAATGAAACATTGTCATGCACAAAAGGCAACTTCTTATTCATAACTCCTATGGAATTCTCTACAGAATGACTTATTTGTAGCTGAACCTTCTACTTGGAGACTTGTAATGTATAGCTGAACTATCTACCAGGAAATTTGTAATG
Organism: Dysidea avara; assembly: GCF_963678975.1. NCBI lineage: Eukaryota > Metazoa > Porifera > Demospongiae > Dictyoceratida > Dysideidae > Dysidea > Dysidea avara. The sequence goes on from NC_089279.1 coordinate 32,685,234, forward strand.
TATAGCTGAACTCTATAGCTCTACTGGGAGACTTGTAATATAGCTGAACTCCCTACTGAGTGACTTGCAATGCAGATGAACTCTCTACAGGATGACTTGGCATAGTGAACTCTCCTACAGGGTGATTTGTGATGTAGCTGAACTCTCCACTGGATAACTTGTAATGCATGGGACTGAACTCTCTACAAGGAGACTTGTAATGTAGCTCAACTCTACTTGTTACTTATGTGGCTGTACTACTCTCTACAGCAAGACTTAATGTATGTAGCTGAACTCTCTACTGGGTAACTTCTTGTAATGTAGCTGAATTTGGGACTTGTAACGTAGCGAGTGACTTGTTACATAGCTGAATTTTCAGCTACAGGGAGATTAGTAGTGTAGCTAAACTCTCTACAGGGAGACTATAGTAGTACTTGTTATGTATAGCTGAACTCTCTACATGCAGCGAGATGTGTTTTGTATATATCTGAGCTCTCTACTGGGTGACTTAAAATGCAGCTGAACACTCTACAGGATGACTCAACAATAGTTGAACTCTCAGAGCAAAAAATGCTATCTCATAATGAGAGGTTAGCATTCTTATTAATAGTGAATATATGCTCTTGAGTGCATGCAAATGTTAACTTCTTTTTTTAAGTGGTATAAGGTTTGAACAAGATTATAGTGTGTTATGTTTACCATAAGTTTAAGCATTTAATTTAAGCTTTGAAATGTGATTAACATTATTATTATAATTGCAAGACCTCGTACAGCGAGTATAACATAAGATGAAAAGTATAAATATAAGCTTTCTTAGCCTTGGCATTAGAAGTTAGACTTGTTTGTGGAAAAGCTACTAGTTATGTTATGTCAACATAAATTCTAAAAATTAGAACAATTCATCAAGTATTATTATACTAAGTCAACAAGTTGCTCTTGTTGACTTGTCCCTTTTGGACCTTTTTTCTATGACAGTATCCACTATAGTGGCTTTACTACATTATTAATAGCAACAACTCTAGAGGATGGTACTGTTTCTGCTTACGAGCCTCTAGGATTTGGCAACATATTACTGGTAGTGGTATCTTCTGATCTAAAATACGTTGACAACACCATTTTGATTGAGTTCTGACAGCTGTAAAGCAAAGTACAATCATCTACATAACAAAGCTAGATCTGCTATTAAATTTGAGTTCAAGGCATGTGTTGATTCTGTAACCAAAAATCTTCATCATGGACAGGAAATTGGATTAATAAATTTCAACCATGTTACAATCTCATTCTTCCTATTCATCATGACAGTGAGGTTGTTACAGATGATTCAATCAAGGCCAAGGTATTATATTTTGTTTCTGTTTTTACCAAGGAAGGTTACTGTTCTATTCAACAAATCATTTGCAGATGGTGTGCTTCCCATTGACTGGGTTAAACTTTGCATCTTGTGATACACTACATATTTTATAAAGACAACAATGTTGCCTCCAGATTCACAGTGTATCTAGCAATGGGATACTGCATTGAACATTCCACAATGGTAGGGTTTTTTGTGTAATGGTTGATTTTTGGATTGTGGACCCTACCTACTTCAGTCATGGCTACATAATCTGTATTATGTGACTGAAGTAGTGTACACAAGTATTATTTATTTATTATTTATTTATTAATTAAAACTTCATAGCATAAAAAATTGACGGTCTAAACAAATTAAACTACGTATACAGATATGTATGTGGTGTGTACATGACTGAATTACAAGTAAATTGTGTTGAGTCATTGATCAGAGTTAATTGTGTTAAAAGTGTGAAAGTTAGTTGAAACTGGAATGATAACAGGGACAGACAGTGTGAAAGGTGCAGGGTAAATCAGAATTAAAGTTGATTAAGAATTCTTCTCAGAGGTAGTTTATATTAATGTTGTTTAAGTTGATGAACTGAAAGGGATGCGTCAATTACAGGTAGATGGTTCCACAGCCTGACAATTCTGCTGAAATAGAAGCGCTGATGTATGGAAGAAGGTGATTTGGAATGAACTAACTTGCAAGGGTTTCTGGATCTTGTAGCAAATTTTATGCTGATGGATGTTAAAATGATCCATCTATCTGTAATGGCTGTTTAAGGCACTTTACTAGAAACATTAAGTTGTTGAGTTCATATGTGTATATTAGTGGTAGCAATTGTAGCTGCTCAAGTTGAGTTTTGTAAGGTGATTCATAGTCATTTATTATGAATTTCATTGCCCTGTGTTGAATGCATTCCAGTGTGAGTATGAGTAACTGTGGTCTCCATAGCTGAGAACAATAAAGCAACTGAGATCTGACTAAAGAAATGTATAACTATTTTTCACTAGGATATTGCTTGCCCTAAAAGTACGATAAGAAGTCCCAGGGTTTGTTAGGCTTTTGCTGCAATGATCTTATAGTGTTCTGACCATTGCAATTGGAGGTTGTCAGTAAAAGTAATGCCGAGGTCTTTGTGCATTGATTTTTGAATTTCTTTACCATTGACCTTGTGTGTTATAAGGAGTAGTTGAAGCTCTTGGCCAGAAACGTAGATAAATAAATTTAGCTGTATTGAAAAGAAGATTAGTGTTGCAGCTCCGGTGTGAGATGTTGTTAATATCCTCTTGAAGTTGGTTTATGTCATTGGATAAATTGATAACCTGCAGGCATTTAGTATCATCAGCAAACTGAAAAGGAATTGAAGAGTGAATACACTATGAAAGATCATTGATAAAAATGACAAATATTAGTGGCCCAGGACACTACGTGGTACTCCTGAGAGAACATTGCATAGATCTGAACAGCATTTTCTGATTTTGATACACTAAGATTGGTACTTTATAAGATGTAAGCCATTGCCACAGGCTACCTGTTACTCTGATGTTCTGTAATCTCTGTAGAAGGCTGTCATGAGATGCACTGTCAAAAGCTTTTCTAAAATCCATATAGACAGTGTCAGCTTCAGCATGAGGAGAGTTTCTGTAACTATTAGTAATTGTTGTAAGGCAGATCTTCTGGGGAGGAAGCCAAACTGATAAATTGTGAAAGACTCTTTAAGGTACGAATACTAGGAGATTATTGTATACAATTCTTTCTAAGATCTTGGAAAGTATACAAAGTAATATGAAACTGGGCAGTAGTTACTTACAAAGGACTTGTCTCCAGATTTATAGATGGGGATGACACAGTGTGTATGCCATTCAGCTGGTATATAATAGCTGCAGGTGTAGACAACCTCCTTGGTTTCATTGTATGCTTTTCATTTCCATGACCCCTACTCAAATGTAATATCCTGTATGTTCCAAATAATAATTATTGTGATGCATTCCTAGTATATATACACTCACTCTACCTTAACTACGTAGCAACTAGCAATCATAATGAATCAGTGCACTATAGCGATAAATTATTGTATCAGTACTAGTATACTGTACACACACTACACTGGATGTACTTTATAATAGTGCCTTGACCTCATGTTGATAAACTTTATTTAAAGTATAAAACATATATGTATTTTTATATACTTTAGTTGTTTCATTGATTTGTTTGTTGTTATACTGTGTCTGAAACTGATACTAATCACCCATGAAGACTGCATCTACAATTACATTTTGGATGATAATTAATAGGAAATGTAGCTTTGAAAATAATCAAACACTTTTGAATATCCTAATGGTCACACTGTTTATAACACTAGCAGTTTTAGTTCTTTGGCCAACGTAGCTACATAGCAAAAAGTGAGCTATAACATATAATTTTCTTTAATTTTATAGAGTATCCTTCATTACTTGGTACAAACTACACATGATAATTCTCTGGTGTCATAATATGGGGAGCAAGGAGGTGATCCACATCTTCCCTCAATAAAGTGGAATGCTGGACCATGCAATAAAAAAAGGCATCATGTTTTGCTGCTGAACCAATCATTGTTCTGAAGGCAGTACCTATGCAAGTAAACTGCAAAGGAGGATCATTATGATATTCTGACATCAAATATCCATAGTATTCCCTGTGGGGGAAGTGTATTTAGCAGGGACCATGTAGACTGTTGAACATTGAGTGGTATAAAAAAACTGCACATGGCACATCATGGAAGTGTATGCTGTGAAGATGACTATAACTGTTGGTATAGTGTAGTATTCAGCTCCATACATCAAACCTCTGTGTTGTGCTCCACTGATTGGAGTTAGGAATATGGGATCCAATGACAAACATTGAGGATTGCTAGCACCACCTTGATTCCAGTTTGATCCACCAGTTCTGCCACTATAATACTAATTGTGCAGTTGATGGACACTGGTCATGTCCCCATCTTACATACACAGTTCCAGTGGCGGATCTAGGGGGGGGGGGGCACAGGGGACACGTGCCCCCCCTTAAAAAATGTATATAAGATCGAGATACTCTAATAGAGCAGTCAATCACCAATCACTTTAATAAAGCAGTCACAGTGTTCATGGGGAAGTGTAGCTTACTTAGGAAGCTATAAATAGGATTTTATTTTACATAACATACGTGATATAAATATAATGTATTTGGTAAAGGATAACTAGCTATTATTGTTGTGACCTTTTTTTTTTTTTTGCTCTTCAACTTTTTTCAGCAAGGTGCCCCCCCTCTTTCCAGACTCTGGATCCGCCCCTGAGTTCCTCCACTCCTCTCTCCTTTTACACCTTTCTGTCCTGTAGGACCAGTCAGTCCTGTTGTTCCTGGTAATCCACTACTACAACCATTCTCTCCTTTATGTCCTTTCATTCCCTGATGTCTCATTTCTCCTTTCAGACCTCTTGGTTCAGGTAAGCCATCATTACCCTTTGGCCCAGGTAATCCAGTGTCTCCTGTATGATATGAAACTAAACAATGATGTGTATATACAATTGATCCTCTTGGTCCCCTATCACCAGGGTCTCCTCTGGGTCCAGTAACTCCTTTTGTGCCATCCTCTACTTTTGGTCCTGGTATATCCTGGGTCTATAAATGTTAGGAAGTCACTACATGCCGAACATGTCTGATGTACTCTCATTGTATAGAGGACAGTTTTTTTGCTTCCATTGATAACGAAAACAGTTTCACCACAGCGTGAGGGACAGATCCATGTAGGGGAGGGCACAACCAGGCACAAAATGTAGGTGATCATGGGAATAGTTCATCAATTACATAATTGTGACCAGATTTTACAAAAGCAGGCTTCCACATGCATCCAATTCTTTGATTTTAACCACTGGTAACTTGATCACTTTGTGTGCTATTGATCTAAAACTTTCCCACACTAATTGTACAATAACATTTCAAAATCTGAAAGCGATAACATACTCATACATTAAGTTATGGTCCTATAATGTGTGAAAGCCTGGTTTTGTCAAATTCAGTTACATATTATAGTGTTTAATGCATGCTCAGTTTTATATTTGAATTCATATGAGTGGCTATATTTGAGTGGCTATAATAGTTAATACGTTGTATACATCAGTTGATTAGTTGAACAGTAAAACAGTATTCAAACACACGGTATAGCAAAGACTGTATTTGAGTTATTTATTCAGAACTTTTATTATTATTATTATTACTAGGCCCTGGGCACATGCAACCAAGTACAACCACCAATGGGACAATCTACTAGGGCATGTGTGCTCACATATTATTGTGAATCTCATGCCTGCAAGCAATGAAACTTAAACATCCATTAAACAGTCCATAAAATTTAGTATCTCTACAAACTTTGTGTCATTCTCCACATGTAATACCAGTTCTTTAACAAGGATGGATCAGGGTACTGGATTAAGACATGGCTGCTGGAGTTGTCAAGAGCAAGCCTTAATGATAAAAGAAGCAGAATAATTCAACTGTCTATCACTGGCAACTGTTATCTGAGTTAATTTAAATATGAGCTGGGCCATATGACCTAAAATGATCACATGATGCCATAGATACACTACAAGATGAAATTAAATTTTGGAGAACAGACAGTTGCATGCAGCTGATCACGATGGCAGTGCCTTCAATAGGACAAAAATCTAATACCAAAAAATATAATGGATATGCCAACAAGAACAAGTATAATTCCAGCTGCAGTGTGTGGTAGCATTGTAGACTGTAACTTCATACAGACACAATAATATAGTTTAAGGAATGCGGATAAATGGACAGCAGCAAGCACAACCACATAGCAATTATCTACCTAAGGGTACATTTTGTGTATGTTGTGTTTGTTATCTCTTTCTGGTTGCATGGAATGTAATTATGGCAGTGTTTATATAGTTTCGTCTCAAAGTACATGCAAGTGATCGCATGATCTCATTTGATCCTGGCACTGAAAGGCTTCATGCAACTTGAGAGCTATGATTATCAAATACTCACCTGAAAACTGTGCCTTCTCCCCACAATTGCCTGCCAGGCCCAATGGCCTGGACATGCAAAACTACTGGTAGCTGAGTGCTGGTACATCAATGGTGTAGCAATGGCATAATAATGTGTAACACAATACTGTACAACATACAGGAGATGCATATTATACTGTAGAACTGTATGCAACAATGTATTATTGGCAACACCTGAAGATTTGGATTTGCATTAATTACTGTGTAAGACAGCCATATGGCTGATACGACACAGGAGGATGCAACTGTACAACCCCAAATAATACATTGTAAAATTATATGATTGTCTTAATGTTTGGTCCAGCTGCTAGTCATACATGATCTTAAAAACTTAGGCAATACAAGAATTCGTCTATGGTACCAGGTGAAGGTTGAACAGAAGTATATAAAATAATATAAACAAACAAATACCCAACAAACAATCATGTTAACATGCAAACATACTCTTAATCTTGTTCATCATGTAATACAAATCACAACACTTTATATACATATGTGACTCAGTCTGACAAAACTAGTCTTATATCCCAATAAGCCCATCAAATTCTGACTATGCCTGCCTTATATTTTGAAGTTTAATAGATGGTGATATATACCTAAGTAATATTTTTATTGCTTGTGTAAAAACCCCTTGAATTCACTTTACAGAATTGTTTGTATATACAGAATTGTTATAGCTTATATAATATAATCTCAATAGGGGCAGATCCAGCATTTGGCAATGGAAGGGTGCACCAGGGTAGTAGGCAGCAGGGGGTCTGGGGGGCACACCTAAGATACTCTATGTGTTTCAGGACTGAGAAGTTTTATGCACAATCATGTAAATGTGGTCTGCATTGATCAAGAGTTGTAGGGATCATCAGATCTGCAAAAATGGGCCATATAGCCTTTCTAAATTTCCAAGTTTGATAAGTCATAACTCATCACGTGTTTAACCTATTGTTAGATCTGGGAATATTGCTATGTTTGGAGTGTAAAGTGACCAAATGTCAGGCTGGTACCGTACTCACAAGTCAAGTTATGGGTTGCCAAGTACATACAATCGGAAAGGTTATAAGACCCCTTTTTGCAAATCCGATCTCATAATAATATAGTTCAGTCAAGTCTTGAGTTCAGGCATTTATTTTTAGTTATGAGTCAATTGTTCTTTAGAATGGCATATTTTTATTTGCAAAATTCTTAGCTGGCTATTATTACTGGCTAAATGTGTCCATGGGATGGTGCTGCAGATGCAAGTTTTTCATATATACTCTCAGCTACATACTCTTGAGGACTCTTAATGGTGTTGCATGCATTGATTGTTCTATTAGAATATTTGACTGACTGCTCTATTAGAGTATCTCAATCTTGGTCAACATTTTTTGTTTTGTTTGTTTGTTTTGGGGGCAAGTGCCCCCTGTGTCCCCTCAGATCCACCACAGCAGAAAAGGAGATACACAATTATTAAGCCAACATAATATTCATTTTCAGACTATAAGATGGTTTTGTTAGACTTGGTCGCATATATATGTCACACAACTAAGTTAAAATTAACATTAAGCATCTTTCCATAAGAATTTGTCATCATTTAGTAACTGTGCTAGTTTCAAATTGAATGGTTCGAAGAATTCTTGTAGTAACTCTCTTCTTGATGGTAGCATTGGAGGTTTTTTAATTGATAATTCATTGATGTGTTGATTACTCACCACCTTTGCTAACTGGGCATTGGTGAGAGGTGATAATTCTAAAAATTTGTAAAGGTCTCTCATAACATCAGTAGTATTTTCTCTAAGTTCCTCAGATTTCACAAACAGTATCCTCTCTCTTGGAATTACTTGAAGCCAGATGGATACCATGATGTAAGGATGAATGAAGGTAATGAATGATTCACATGGAGGAGCTTCAAGATCAGAATATTTATTGTACAAACATTCCACTGTGGAATAGTTTTGTATACAAGATTTCCAATATTTTAAACTGTTTTCTACGAATGTGTGAAATGTTTGTGGGTTAAGGTATTTCATTGCAATTTTCTCACCACAAATATAATAAAATCCTGAGTACACTTGATCAGGTGGGTTACGAATTGCAACAATATGCTTAGTACCTGGTTGTATTGATTCAATAAGCAAAGGTGTTTCACAAGCAATACGGTCTTCCTTGTGGTGCACATAAGTAGGCCTATTCCATATAATGGTACTGCTTTCATCACCTGTAATAAATGTTCTTGGAGAACTCTTTATCTTTTGAGCAGCATCATCAAAACACTTGAGATAGTATAACAAAGAAGCTGTATCCCTATCCTTTTCATCAAATATTTTGTAAAAAGACCACCAGTGTGGTTCTTTTTGGCAAGGGTGAATATATTCTGGATGTTGTCTGATGTATGACGTAAGTGCAGTTGTACCACACTTTGAGAATCCAACAAGATAGAAGTATGGTAAACATTGCAGTGTTTTGACTGGCTCACCCTCTGTTTCTGCATAAACATGTTTAAGCAATTCTAGGTCACTACTTAAAGGTAGCTTCTGTCGTATAGTGCAATACAAAAAGTTAAACTCCTTAGGAAAGGTATAATTGGCATACCAACATGGGTTTTTAAAATCTGCAAAAAACTGTTCTGAAGGTGGTACCAGAGTCTTCAAGATATTTTGTCTGTACTCATAGCTTTTGTAGACAATTTTATTCATATTCAGTGCCGTGTGTTTACATATGTTGAGGTCTTTCATAAGCCCTGGCGTGAGGTTTACCCTCTCTTTACCCTTAGAAGAATTGAATTCAAATACTTCAAATTCATCATCGTTAGGAATCATCCTGTTTATTCCAGTCATGGTTGCATTACTACCAACTGTCAAATCACTAATGAAATTGGTTGCATGAGGAGAACTTGAGAATGCATACAACACAATTACCACTGTTATAAGTGCAGCCAACATTATATAATAACTTCCTTTCAGATCCATGGGTAACATAGTAAGGTAAACACAAGTCTATACAGGTCTATAGATAAACACATTTATAATATCATGAGCTAAAATTTATACAGGTACATTACAGTACATGAATATAAATGTACACCTTCAAATTAGTTGCAAATGTTACTCAAAACTTATTCTAGTGCTTAAATCTCAGTATCATATTTTAGGACTGCTGCCATCCTAAATAGATGGCTGATAGCTAACCACTTCATTGTCTCACCAAGAAAAAGTTAAACAGAAGGAAATTTCAAGGAATGAATATAGGATTGTATGGTTCTTGCATTGGTGTTTATATATATATAATATAATTCACAGTTATAATGTAGTTTGTTTGCAATATTTAGATTTGCATACATCAAGACTCACAGTAGTGAGTCACGCAGCCAAGGAAAGTAGGGCACATGACTACCATGAGTTATTTACACAAACGACTAACTCTATTAGAATGCACACTTAAAACCTACCTTTAAAATTATTCTTTTGTAAAATAAACCTCGCGATACAACAAAATTTTTGGTATATTGTTATGTACGCATATTACTAAGTAAGTAATCCCTGTTATATTTTAGTAACAGTGCATTAAATTTTGGCGAAAACGTCATATTCTTCTCCTTCCCCTTGTTCGCATACTCGTTAGCGTGAGCCACTCATTTTTTTGACTCATATCTTAGACTGTGATAGTTCCACAGCCTTGGATTTACTATCACAAGCTTTTTGGCTAGTTACGTTTCTTTCAGTACAAATCTTGGAACTCCACCTCTCTTGTGAGAGCCACCATAAGCGATTTTCTAAAGTTTGATCCATTCACTCTTGTGCTTCATGGGACAATCATTAAACATATGGAGTAGTTTCGCTCTATTATGACCTGCCATTTTTCTGGGAAGTGGTGAGTTAATTTCCATAAGTGCACTCATAGAATAATAACGTCACCTACGCTAATTGCTGATTTATTTTGCGGTCTTTTTGAACCCTACCTTAAATTTAAGACACCTCTAACTACAGTAGCATTTATTTACAGCCGGTGAACTTGGTGAAAATTTGGCCGTAAGCATCAATGCTAGGTGAACATGATCAGTGTGGTAAACTCAATGAACTTGCTATCACATACTATTCTCATAAATGTTTGTTATTCAGTTGTTATTTAATAATGGGTCAGAAGTAATTCTAATGCAACCCACAATACAGCTTAGTTTGTGCATTCCAAGGGACAATCCAGTATATAATAAGAAGTTTGAGGCGCATTCTCACCTGCCAGACAATGGCCTTTACTCAATATGTTCACTGATGGTTTTAATGGTGCCTAGAAGCCATACCCTATTGAGGTTGCAAAACCGACAAGTACCTGCCTACTTGAACCAAACTACATTCTTTGGTTTTGCCCAAGCTATGATGCAATACACACAATAACTGTTGTAATAACCAAAGGTGGCTTGTATGAAACTATCAAACAGTACAGTAGTACTGTTTAAGTAGGGATCCCTCCAAAAATGATGCATGCTGCCTAAAATACTGCCTTTAAAAATCATCCTACAGACATCTTACACCACGAAAATTACCTTTACGGAATAATATTAGTCCATCTAACATGAAATACAACAAGAAAACACTTAACGGTGATTGGATATAGAAATTTTTTTAAATTTCCAAAACTTGAAATTTTGTCTCACTCACTCACTCACTGACCACAGTCACAAGCCTAGAGCCCAAATGAAGTAGCGCACAGTCACCATTTTATGCCACAACAAAAACTCACCGGTGGAATGTGCCATTTGGGGTTCTAATGAGTGTACGTCCTGTGCACCTTGTCATTCCTTTTATCTTCAATCAGGTTGGTTGTCTTCTTCTTCTTCAAGCATCGAAACCATACTGAGGCATTAATTTTCTGTATCAACACTTTTCTGTAGACGCCACAAAATTATTTCAGAAAGTGCTTATGCTGCTGAAGAGCAGGGCACTTATAATTTCAAGTGTTGCACGTAAAACATTAAGGCTGCTGAGTTGTCACTTCAACTTTTGCTAACGCCTGGACTGCAACTTAATAGACAGACTGATACTCAACGGCTTGTTCCTCTGAGCATACTGACTCAGCCACTCAGTGCCGTGGTCAGACGGTGAAATCAGCGAGTGATTGGATAGTACTCACAAGAGTACTCGGGTGGATATTGTATTACTTCATCCTGTTATTTGAGGCTAAGCTCCAGATAACTGAAAGGGCCTGTTCGTTCGAACAACTTCCGGCCCTGGCGGTAGAATGCAGACTATCATACTGAGACAGGTCATAGATCTGAGTGCCACTGCTACTACGATCAAAGGTAAGCTATGCACGCTACTACGGGCCTATGTGCTTCCAATTTTGGCTCAGTACATACTTAAATAAGCTCTACAGGAACTTAATAGCTAGCACACAAGTTACACTGTAACTAGCTGTGCTACAGCAAAAAATAAGCAAACTAGTATTTTTTACCAATTGTTAATTTAAAAATGAAGTAGGGATCTAGCTACGTATGCAATAAAAAGTAGTGAAATAAGAGATGAGTGATGGTATTACAGCATAGCTTGATGGGAAAGACCCTACTTTGGCACATTAACTATAATTTTGCTCAATGCCAAAGTAGGGGACTTTCCCACTGAGCTATGCTGTAATACCATCATTCATCTCTTGTTTCACTACTTTTTATTGCATAGCTAGATCTCTATTTCATTTTTAAATTAACAATTTAAAAAAAATGCTATTAGCTTTATGCGTTAATTTTTTTGTCTTGCTCAGTGACAAAAATTATGTCTTTGGTATCAAGTTGTGGTCTGGAAGGTCAAGTCTGCTGTGTGTAGTCTTATTGTTATCAGTGGGTGATCAAAGATACTTTTCCTTAAAGTGCGCACACATTTGATATGATGTCTCAAAGTTGGTGTGAACCTTCTTGGTTGTTGATTTGGGCCAAGTTTGATCATGGGAACACATAGCTCTATATATAGAAGAAAGTACAACAGACTTTATGAATGACCAGGTGTATTCAACATCACTGGAATGGTAACAGACTGAAAAGTCAGTGTTACATAAAATTACATATTTAGGCTTTCATAGTCACCTCTGGAGTAGTCATAGATATAGAATGGTTCTCTTCTTTAGTGATGATTCGGATTGGTTTGTTTAATTTTAAAGGATATCTTATGATGATCCGACTTAAGGGAGGAAGAAGTGTTATTGATTTCCAACATACACTACACATAACAACTATACAAACAATTTGCACATAATCAACCAGAAAAATCTCAAGTGAATACAATGTGGGTGAGTGGGGGCTTAGCCGAAATAACAATAAAGAAAAATTTTGGAGTGTCCATCCCAAGACAGCCACTGGAAAAAACCTGATAGGCTTTTTTTGCCTATCAGGAAAAACCATAAAGTAGCTCTCATGTTGTGCTTATCATAATGCCTAAAAATACAATTGAAATTGTCCATGTCCTGTCATTCTCTTGATCCGGCAACATTACCTAGAGATTTAAGGAAAATCAAGTAAACCATATCCACCCCAAAAACACCTTCGCTGTAAAAAAATGTGCGTCCAAGAAACTACAAATACCCGGAATTAACCCAATGTAAAAAAAATTTTAAAAAAAACAGCTCAGCTGAAGAGAAAAATAACTGGTAACTTAAAGAGCTGATATCTGGAGCGGACAAGAATACAACTAACTACAACTACCAAAGTTTTAATCCATACAACAACACCTTGGCTGTAAAGCAGGTGCTTATACAATTACATGAAAGTAAAACTAACTGGCAACTGAAACAGCTGATATCTGAAGTGGCCAAGAATGAATGCTCATATACAACTAATTCAAAATTTTAACATTGAACCTTTATCATTCAGCTGTGCTCTAAATTCACTCTTGCTGCATCCTTAAGTAATCTCTTTTAATTCTATAATTGGCTGGTAATTTGGCCACCTTTTTTGTTCTATATACTAACTATTAAAAAAGGTGGCCAAATTACCAGCCAATTATAGAATTAAAAGAAATTACTTAAGGATGCAGCAAGAGTGAATTTAGAACACAGCTGAATGATAAAGGTTCAATGTTAAAATTTTGAATTAGTTGTATATGAACATTCATTCTTGGCCACTTCAGATATCAGCTGTTTCAGTTGCCAGTTAGTTTTACTTTCATGTATAATTGTATAAGCACCTGCTTTACAGCCAGGTGTTGTTGCATGGATTAAAACTTTGGTAGTTGTAGTTAGTTGTATTCTTGGCCGCTCCAGATATCAGCTCTTTAAGTTACCAGTTATTTTTCTCTTCAGCTGAGCTGTTTTTTTTTTGTTTTACATTGGGTTAATTCCGGGTATTTGTAGTTTCTTGGATGCACCTTTTTTTACAGCGAAGGTGTTTTTGGGATGGATATCACTTATTTTTGTCAGTGATAGGCTCTACAAATTGGTGAAAAAGATAATTTTTAGATGATATTTAAAAATGAGCAATGCAGAATATTATCTTGGAGAGTCAAAGATGCACCTGTCATCTTGTCTGACAGTGTTATAAAAGCCATACATTCTAATGACTGTTTCATAACACCGTAATTCAGAAGTATGAATTAACAGTGTAGTATGACTGTTCTATTAGAGTAAATCTATCTTTACTGCATGTGATAATTACTGTATCTCATATCTACATGCTTCAGAGACCTTATGCTCAAAAGTGAGCTTGCAAGTGCATAATTATCACATGCAGTTGTTATATACACAGCTAAAGATACATATTATAGTCACTATTATCAAGAGTCCTTAATAAGAGTACAATATGGACTCTTAATTGTTATTATTTTTTTAATACTGTGGTCACAGCTTCAGGATTGGAGCTGCAGAGAAAGGAATAGAGGACTCATGATCAATCATCAAGACTCAGGGAGATGGAATAGTTATGGATATGCAATGCCAGTACTATATACCCCTCAAGGGTGTCACAGTGCAGTATAGATGCAACCAGCTAGTGCATAAGACCAGAGCCTCGATCATCACCTTTTGACTGAAATTAAACAAATTTTTATACCTGATGAAGCAGTTAAAACTAAAAAGTAGCAGTACTTATACTTTCCTGAGGGAGCAAGCCCCCAGACACCTTTGCCTGTTTAGCAGAATAATACTTGAAAGATTTCATTCCAAGTATATTTCTTCATGTACTGATTCATCTAAAGATATTCTCTAACTGAATGACGAAAGTTTCATACTATTATGCAAATTTATAAAATACTGCATAAGTCAGCTCCAGTGTACCTCCATAATATGTTTGAGTATGCTATCAGTGTCACAGGACGTGACAATTTTTATGCTAATAGAGATGCAAAACACTATTTTTATACCATGTTTGCTCGTTTTTGCATCTGAGATAACATGAGATTTGTTAATATGACAAAATCGTTTTTACTGTGTAGGATTGAGCCTTACTAGCTACCACAGTCACCTTTATTCTGGTGGCCCGGACTATCAGCTGCATAATACAGTAGCTGTAGAAAATGCTAGTTAATTCCCCTAGGCAGAGCTATAAGGGTGGAATTTTCCCTACCATCACAGTAGTTCTTCTCGCAGTTCTTTTCCCGGCCATCAACTGCTGTTAAAACATTAATCTCGTCCCTCAGACCCTTCCTCAAGCGTGTTTATCACACAAAAATAACCTAGTTTAGCAGTGCACGAACAATTCTTGACAGTTTATACTATATTCAGGGCTGGGGGAAGGATCAAATTATTGGTCAGGCAAAGCTATCAAAATAACTTGGTAACTTTTCATGGATAACTTACTGTTATAGTAAAATATTGGTCAGGCTCTTGCCTGGGCTGCCTGGGCACTTCCCCCAGCCCTGATATTAAAGTACACATGCATACCACCAGAATCCAGATTGACAACTATAAGAAGTAGTATGTGCAGCATCAGTTGATGATTTTAAGAAATTGATTGACCATGCAGTATTCATCTAACACTACAAGTACAAAGAAAAAATTGGAATTTTCAACTAGAGTAGGGACCGTAGCACATTGATAAAAAGTACTGAAACAAGCTGGAGTAGTACACGATATTAAATTGTATAATCACATTAAAACAATAAGAAGTGTTATATTCCTACTGTGCTCAAGATACCATGCATATATAATGGGAATACACAGTAGGGATATAACATTTCTTATTGTTTTACTGTAATTTAAATATCGTGTACTACTCCAGCTTGTTTCAGTACTTTTTATCGATGTGCTATGGTCCCTACTCTAGTTGAAAATTCCAAATTTTTCTTTGTACTTGTTTGTTAAATTTTTTTTATAAATAGCTAATTATTATGACTGGTGAACCCACGCATACCGCATCTGAAATGGCGCCGCACGCCCCAATTATCGTCTGAAAAGTAAAGTATCCATTACGCTTCATTGTCAGCTATATTTAACCGTTACGCAGCATTTTCGTATCAAGAGCTGTTCATAAAGCACCTCTGCACACCGAGACACTTCCGAAAGAAATGATGCCGCGCGCCACAGTTAGCTATATCAATTATCGTATGAAAAGTGAAGTATCCATTACGCTTCGTTGTTGGCTGTGTTCAACCCATTACACAACAGTACGAATCAAGAACTATTTGACAAGCACCTCTACTATCAAAATCATAGATATAGGCTCTAATATCTATGGTAGCTATAGCTATGTGTATGTAATTGGTCTACTTGTACTTTTTTACCTGTTGATCAGGTGTAACAGGCTGTTTACCCTTACAAATTACCTGTTAATAATAACAACTATCACGTGAACTACGTAGGGGAAATCTCGTGGAAAGTCCCTAATCACCTTAAGCAGACACACGTGATAAGCAGACACACGTGATAAGCAGACACACGTGATAGGTGGTTATAAATTGAATGTTTAAGAATAACTCGATAGTAAGGTGTACTTTAAAGAGAAACTCGTCCCTTGTGAGAAACTACACCGCTTGAAGAAGTAAGAGTCTGGTACTCGATGATATATGGCGGTCTTGAAGGCTAACGAAATGAGGAGTGAAGTTTGTGTAAAGTGTCATGGCATCGCCACACCATAGATTATAGAGATTCACTGCGCTTGTGTGATAGGGCTTTTGGACCTGTCCACCAGATGTTGAAAGGAAATTCATTCCACCAGATGTTGAAAGGGAATTCATTCCAACTTGTGAAGTTACTGATGTACTCATTCAGTATTGGGGTCCACGGGGACATCGATGATTATTTACCTGTCAGCTGTAAGTAATGTCACAACAGAAGGAAAGGAACCATTTTCATACCCCAATGGCGTACTAATTTTCTCAGTTTATATGCACTCAACCACAGAAATGTAGAACTTTGGTTGCAGGTGGAAAATAAACACCTTTTTACTCAGCTACAAGAGATTCGCCCATAAGGCCATAAAGGCCAGCTGGGATAATATGTTGAAGTGAATGTCATTAGAAGTGGAAAATAAACACCTTTTTACTCAGTTTAATACAGGAGATTCACTCCGCTGGGATAAAATGTTGAAGTGAATGTCATTAGTACCAACTTATTAGCCAGTATTGGACAATTGCAAGTGTCCAGATTATGCAGTTGTCCTCGTATTCAAGTTTACACATTTAGGTAAGTTCCACTACATCCTATGTACCATGAAACCACCTAACTTCATAGGAGAATTTCAGGGTAGATATCTCATAAACCCTGGCTGGCCATGGTACATTAAGTTAAACCATGGTTTAACTTAAATGTACCATGGCCTTGTTATCTGATGAGGTAACGTTGTTTGTTTTTATAAGAATCCTGGCAGTATTCGATTGTGGGAATTTATTATTGCTCACGTGATGAAAACCATGAACCCAATTTTGCTTTCTACAGTACTCAGACGGAGGCGATTCGACACCCTTACCACCCTATGAGTTGGCAAATGGAAGTTTAAGGTGATAACCAGTGTCATGGTTAATTCACAATCGAGTGTCCACGTGTTTGATTACATACCATGCCCACTTTTCGTATATCATGAGGTAACCACTCTACAGCAAAGCTTATCCCTCTAGATGTTTAGAAAATGTTGTAAACAGTGGTTAAGCGATGTAGCAACTGTGAAATACTTGTTAAATCACAAAATTGAGTGTTTCCGTGATATTCATAGGATTTACCTGTTTATGTTAACAAACGTAACTGCAGCTGCTGACCCATAATTGAATTTTACAAGACTGTCTATATAATAAATCCAGCGTGTTGCCTCGTATTGGCTTGGGTGATTAGTCACCCACCACAGTAGGCTATTAGCCTACATAGTACATATATATCAGTTGTATCACGTGCCCTCGTGATTTGCCTGATATGTACACCCATGCTCTCGGGCCTAACGGCCCTCGAGCTTGGGTGTACATATCAGGAAAATCACTTGGGTACATGATACAACTATTACATAATCTATTACTATATCAGTATGGAATAATGCTTATATAATATTTTTCATATTTTTCAATACCAGTGTATTGTATTTAACACCCGCTTGTTGGTTGTTACAGGTCATCTGGTCATACCGGTTTATCCACTAGTAGTTGGATGTGATTATGGTATGTAAGTTGCTGGAACAAAGATACAAGTGTCATGAATTTCAGGTCAGAGGAATTGTATTATTGCAATCGTTCTTTTTGTAGTTCTCAATTATCAGTGACCAGGTTGTGATAGTGTACTTTTGTTTGAAAAATGTCCTAATGTTCTGGTTTACATGCTTACCCAACAGTTATGTTATTTATTTAACCTGGGATATAATTCTTTGTTCATTTTGATTATCCATTCTATTATTGGTACAGCCTGACGTATAGATTTCTTGTACATTCTCTTCTTAATTCAGTGCCTGGTGTATTGTTTCATCAGTTATTGAAACAGGTGTCTTTGTGGTGTTGCGACCGATATTCCAGGTTAGTTGCAGGTGTGTTTAAAAAAGGTTAACTTCAGTGCCTGCTTATTCTTTTACAGGTCTTGGTATCAAGTGTCATGAATTTCAGGTTAGTTGACGTACAGAGGAATTGTATTATTGCAATTGTTCTTTTTGTAGTTATCGATTACTAGTGACATGAAGGATGTGAATTTCTAGGCCAGTCTACTCAGATGTATCAGGCATAGTGTGCTGATGGGACCAAACAAATATTCAGTGTAGATTGTAGTGACATCAAGGGTGTTAATTTCCAGGTCAGTTTACATGTTGTGATGTTAGTGATTTTTCCTAGTACCCAGATGTTAAGTGTATTGTATTTAATATCCACCTGTTATGTTTTTAAATTATGGCATATCAGTGTGGGCAATGCAACAGTAAGCCTTCTGCATTGTAGTAAGCATTTGTTTCATAATTATGCTGTTGTCCCGGAATGGCACAATTTTCGGGTAACCAGCTGCAGTGTGAATCCAGTAGCACAAACATTGTATTATGACCAGGTTGTGATAGCGTACTTTTGTTTGACTGATGTCCTAATGTTCTGGTTTATAGTATTTATTTCCTAGTACCCACATTTTGTATTTAATGCCCGTTAATGTGGACAGTGCAACAGTAAGCTTTCTGTGTTGTAACTATTTGTTTCATAATATGCTGTTGTGCCAGCACGGTCAGTTTTCGGGAAACCAGTGTGAAGTCCAGTGGTACAAACATTGTGTTATGACCAAGTTGTGATAGCGTACTTTGTTTGACTAATGTCCTAATGTTCTGGTTTACATGCTTACCCAACAGTTATGTTATTTATGGCCTGGGATAGAATTTTTGTTCATTTTGATTATCCATCCTATTATTGGTACAGCCTGGCATATTGATTTTTAGTACATTCTCTTATTAATTCAGTGCCTGCTGGATTGTGTCATCAGATATGATACAAGTGTCTTTGGTGTTGCGACCTATGTTCCAGGTTAGTTGCATGTGTTTAATTTAAGGTTAACTTCAGTGCCTGCTTATTCTTTTACAGGTCTCAGTATCGTCATGCTGACATACAAGAGATCATCACTATCGTTAAACTATTTTTAGTAATGTCTTGATGTGATGTTGATTAACATTGTGTTACGTGTTGTTGTATGTTTACCATATGGTAAGAAATTTTCATGGCCATCTTATCCATGAAATTTGAATATTGTGTAAGTGTGTGGAACAACCCCAACTCATTTATTTTATTTATTTATTTATTTATTATTAATACTGTGCAGACCTCCATTAGGGAGTATAAAGCACAGATACATGCAAGAAAACAAAATGTACAACATTTTAGACTATATAGCTGGGTTAATACAAAATAGTCTACAATCCTTTTCTGAAAGTCATCTACATTGGTTGCTTCAATTGCAGTAGCTGGGAGGCTGTTCCATATTTTGATAGTGGCAGGGAAAAAAGAGTGCAAATAAATGTTTAAGTGGGCTGATATCTGTCTGAATCTGTAAGAGTGCCCTCTTGTACATGTGGTTATTGGCATAGGAAGGTGGTAACTGGAAATGGATGTTTCATTATGTAATATTTTAAAAAGCATGATAACCCGTGAGATTTCTCGCCTACACTCCAAAGATGTCCATCCAAGTGAGCTTAACATCCCTGTGACACTAGACATAAAACCATAATCACCAGTCACAAATCTTGCGGCTCTACGCTGCATATACAGGGTCACTGGCAAACCACATTCCAGCTACAACACTACGACTGAACCACATTCGAGCAATCCATTATAAAAATTTGCTGCGCCATCTATGTGTGCATGAAAGCCACAACACAAGCTCCATGGTTAGGGACCCGCCGATTATGCTGGCATAATTTTGAGCATAATAGGTACCTAAAAGCATTGAGCATAATGCCAGCATAATAGGTTAAATATTTGTACGATGGTACAAATTCTTGCTGGAAAAACGACAATTGCAAAATAAGATCGATATACTCTAATAGAGCAGTCAGTAACTCTAATAGAACAATCATCAAACTGACTGTTTTATCGATCTTTTCTCTTACATGTAGCAAGAATTTATTATTTATGCTCCAGCCACTCATTTTTTTCTATACAGTGTTATGCACCTATCAATGTTAAGCCCCACTACCCCCCTCCCGGGCTTACTAAGGGATTAGTGGGGGATTTTCACCGATTTGATCAGAAATTTTGCCCCACTAGTGGGGCATTTGACCGTTCGAAATTTTAGGTGTTTGCTTTAGCTTGTGAGCTATAAGAATTGATCTGTTTCCTAAAGTTTATTCCAGCGATACTACATGGAGATTTGACCACTAGTTGTTCCCCAGTGGGTGGAGAATTTGATTTTTCATAAAGTCAAATCCCCACCATTTCCCCCACTCAGTACGCCCGGGAGGGGGGAGGTGGGGGATAACATTGATAGGTGCATTAAACTAGTAGCAAAGCATATGAACTAAGGCATGAACATTGAACATAATCGAGCATAATAGGTAAATATTGAGCATTAATTTAAGCATAATAGGTGAATTTTTGAACAGTGCAGCATAGCATAATAGGTAAAATTATGAGCATAATCGGCGGGTCCCTATCCATGGTACACACTAGTACATAGAGGTGGTAGATGGTAACCCCTAAAGGCTTGTTACCTTTTGTCTCGCCTTTCAGTGTATTCACCTTACCTTTGTGGCAAATCTATTGAAACTTAAACAGACAATTGAAGATTATGCTTAAACCACCTTCACTGGTGTCTTTCATATTAATTAATAAACGCTCGCTTGGGGTATGGCAGCAGTAGCGTAGCTACCATTGAGGCAACCGAGGCAGTTGCCTCGGTAAAAAATGCTCAGTTCAGCGAACAGACTGAGCAGGCCTGAGTTTTGGCACCCCGAATTTTCTACTCAAACGTTACTAGACAGGATTACTGTACCACACACCGATAGTATCCGATATAGCTGTAGCGCTAAGCAGGGCCAGAACCCATGCATGGTGACACAGTCCGGCATTCACTTTTCAGCTACTTGAATTTTGTAAAAAGAGCGAGATACTCTAATAGAGCAGTCATCGTAATATACTCTAATAGAACATTCAAGGCACAGTCTTTCCTATGGAATAGTGATGGGATGGCTGAGATGTAAATTGAGCTTCTCTTTGTTGAGGTCTGCAATTATGTGCATTCGCGGTGCCAGGTCCAGTTTGCGCTGTCCCATTGCTGAGGCACCGATTGCTGTGCAGGTTGCTGAGGCCGAGGCTTAGGCCCATATTTAAGATAATTTGTTTTTGTTTATTATGTACTGTTTTATCTTATGTCATTAATTTGTAAAAAAAACAACAACATAAGTTTAGTATGAAAAAAAAAATAGAACATTCAATACAGATTATAGCCACTGTTCTCATTACAGTGCTTGGTCTAAATCGTTTACATTTATGTTAATCAATGGATCATGCATATCATGCATTAACAGTCACAATAAAAGATAGCTTCCACATGCCATTCCAAAGCATATATTTTCAAAAATTTCCTTAAGGGAGCATCCCTAGCTTGAAATGCTTAGCACATGCAGTTGAGCATCACATCAAAGACAAAGAGATAATCTCTGACTTAAACATCACATCAGATCAATACTAAAAAAGTAGCGTGCATGACTATGACTTGCAGTCTATGATGGCCTGATCACTCAAAATATCTCTGGAGTAATTCTGCTTTTGTGTTGAGTGCAATTATACTAGTCTAATAATTGAAGCATGGTATACTGTAAGCTGGAGCATTATACTCATGACATGTAGATGCTCTGAGTCTTCGGAAACAATTTCTTCCATCTGACCAGAGTCAACCTGCAAATGTTGTACATACCACCCATGCTTGAAAGTGTGCATGAATCACTGAGTTGAGTCAGAAGCTGACCCTCTCAATTATTTCAATGTATAAACTTTGCCTCGGTAAAATTTTTTTCCTGGCTACACCACTGTGTGGCACTAAATGTAATCTAAAAGATTTCTGCTTAAAACGCCATCCCTAGGGAATTTACGGTTCTGCACACTGTCACAACTTGTTTATCAGACATTATGAATTGCTTACCCAGGTAACTGGCTCAGTTGAGAATGTGGTGTATTTTTACAAGTTACATAGCTGCCTGACAGTCAACAAAAAGTTGTTGAATGACCACCTTAATGCCTTATCATCTGACAATGCAGACTTGCCTTCACTTAGGTCACTACAAACTGAACAACTCAACTTACACTAAATTATGTCTGAAGTCTCTGCCAAAATTGACGACCTCTGCAATTCCAATGATAGCCTAAAACAATAGATTACCACTACATCAAAAACTATTACTAGTGCTTCACTTCAGTTTTATTCAGTATACCACGACCCCCTGATCCTCTGCTCAGGACATTGCCGATGAATTAGCTGATAGGGAGCGTAGAGAGAGCAACTTGATTGTTTATAATTTCTCTGAATCATCAGATGATAAGAAGCGTTTTATTGACCTTTGCAATACAGTTTTCAAGCTTGCTATTTCTGTAGTCTCTCACAGATGACTTGGTAAACAAGCAGAAAATAAACTTAGACCTCTACTCCTTTCCCTTGAAGATGTTGATGATAAAGAATTTATTACATTTTGATCTTACCTCCTTAGACGTCACGAAGAGTATAAAAATGTTTACATCTCAGCAGACATGACAAAGTATAAGAGAGCCAAACACAAGCAATTAGTTGAAGAATTGAAACGTAGAAAGGCTGCTAATGAACCAAACTTGACAATTCGGAATGGAGTAATAGTTACCAATCATCCTTATCGTGGCAACCAAGGAAACAACTCTCAACCTAATTCTAACCACCAACAGCACTCAGAAACCCAGAATTGACTAGCTTCTAGTACTTACTGTAATGAATTCAAATTCTGTATACAAACAGTGATCAATTTATAAATAATCGTGATGACCTCCTTATGCAGATTGCTGATAATCCACCAGATATTATTTAATTACCGAAGTTATTCCCAAAGCCCAAATGAATCCTATTGATGAAGTAAGATTGAATTATTCCAGGATTTAGCGTATTATTGAATTTTGATCCAACCCTTCACAATCTCGGATCTTCAAACTGTCGTGGTATTGCAATTTACGTATCGAACATGATAAATGCTACTGAACTATCCTTTGACACTCAATTTAAAGAATGGTGTCAATTCCCGTACTGAATAATGACTCGTTGAGTATTGGATGTATTTATAGGAGTCCTACAGCTGACTTCGTTACCAGTACAAAATCCCTATGTGACTTGCTTAGTATGGCAGCTGAATCTTGTTCTCACTTGTTAATCTGTGGTGACTTTAATTACAGTAACATCAATTGGGCCAACAACATAGGTCATACTGGTGATTCTTGTGCCCAGCAAGTTATTGACAAACTAAATGACTTTTTCCTCTACCAACATGTTAATGAACCTACAAGATACAGACTGAATCAGACTCCTAACACCCTAGATCTAGTTATCACCAATGAAGAACACATGATCAACCAAATATTGTACCAACCTGGCCTTGGTCTTAGTGATCATGTTTGTTTAAATTTTAAGTATTCATGCTATGTGGAGAGGAGCAATAGACCAGTTCCTAGGTTTAATTTATATCGTGCTGATTTTAACAAGCTCAATGGTTTACTCACTTCAGTTGATTGGGAAGAAGTTCTGAAGGACCTTGACATCAATAGTGCTTGGGATAACTTTTCTGGTATGTTTGATAACTATATAAAAGAATGTATTCCTATGTCAGTCCCAAGAAAAAAGAACAACCTTTACATTACTCAAGAAGCTAAAGCTTTAAGGAACAAAAGAAACCGTTTGTGGAAAAGATATACCAGATCACAATCTACTGCCGATCATGTTGCTTACACTCAAGCTTGTAATGCCTTGCGTACTCTTACACGCAACTTGCGTAAACAGTTTGAGAGACAGATAGCTAACAATGTTAAGGAAAATCCAAAAGCATTTTGGAATTATGCAAGAAATAGAATGAAGACATGACCAGCTTTAGGAAATATTGAAGGAATTGATGGCAAACTATACCTCAGATGTAGATAAATCCAATGCACTTAACAAGTTCTTTTCCAGCGTTTTTACAAATGAGGACCCAAGTACAGCACCAACCTTTAACATAGACAAAAGTGATGACGTCTCATTATACAGTATTACCATAGATCCATCTATTGTGTTTGAAAAATTGGCTTCTCTTAAAATTGGTATGGCACCTGGACCAGAGGATGGCCAGCAGAGGTTTTCAAACAGTGTGCAGATCAGTTACGCGTCCCTCTGTCTATCCTTTTTAACAAATCCTTAGAAAGTAGTGTACTGCCAGATGATTGGAAAATTGGTTACATAACACCTATATACAAGAAGGGTAACAAGACTAAAGTAAATAATTATCGTCCCGTTTGTCTAACGTCTACTGTCATTAAAATATTTGAATCTGTTATAAGGATACTTTGTCCAATTACCTCTCTGACAATAACTTTCTCTCACCTAATCAGCATGGATTTGTTCCTAGAAGATCATGTTGTACTCAACTACTACATGCTTTTAAATGATTGGACCTTATCACTTGATGAATGTCTCTCTACTGATGTAGTTTATTTTGATTTCTCAAAAGCATTTGACAGCATCCCACATACTAGACTTTTATTGAAACTTCAAGCATATGGAATTAACGGTCAACTTTTGAGCTGGTTCAAAAGTTTTCTTACAGGTCGACGTCAATGTGTTAAAATTAATGGTGTCTTGTCATCTTGTGTACAGGTTTCCAGTGGTGTCCCACAAGGTTCAATACTTGGTCCGTTATTGTTTTCTCTATATGTTAACGAACTGCCGTCACTTGTCTCCAGTCTTTTACCGATGTTTGCAGATGATATAAAGCTCTATCGTACCATCCGTTCTGCCTTGTGCTGCAAAATGACATAAATATCTTGCTTGACTGGTCAAAACATTGGTTATTATCTTTTAATATTTTAAAATGCAAGGTCTTACATATTGGCAATACTCCATACACCGGCAATTATACTATAGCTGGAATCCAGCTGGAGCTATTGGATAACATTCGAGATCTCAGCATACAAATTGACTCAAAATTAAGATTTCATATTCACACAGATAAAAAGGCCTACCGGATTCTAGGTGTCATCTGTAAATCATTTGAGTGTAAAGACTCTGATGTCATTGTAAAACTATATAAAACACTTGTTCGCCCAATTGTTGAATATAACAATGTCATATGGGGACCTTCTTACACACTTGACAATCAAAAACATGAAAGAATACAGCGTAAAGCAACCAGAATGATTCCATCTATCAGCCATTTATCATACTACGACAGATTAAGACATCTAAACATACCATCTTTACAACACCATAGACGAAGGGGTGATTTGATCTATTTGTACCAAATTCTCAAAGGCAGTTATGACATAGAAAATCATTTATTTACCCCATCCACTTCTACTGTAACAAGAGGTCACACAAGGAAATTATTCAAGCATCACACTAATTCATATACAAGATCTAATTTTTATAGTAACAGAGTAATCAATGACTGGAATTCATTACCCCAATCTATTGTTGATTCTCCCTCTGTCAATGATTTTAAAACACTGCTGGACAGACACTACAGTAATTGCTTATTTGATTTTGTATAGTAAATAGAATAGCTAAGTACATAATTAATTTTTTTTTGATGGATATACAGGCATAAGCCTTTACCCTTAAAATATAAATACAAATAGAGTTTGTGTCCACATCGTGTCTTTAAAAGTTATTGTAGGGATTAGAGGTTTGATTGAAGAAAATACGCGTATGGGCAAACCAGAATGGGAAAATGTCAGTGCTAGATGGACTGTACAAACACGGCTATGTTGACTGGTATAACGTGACAGTAGGTGTAACACAAGGTAGTCTGGTAGAGAAATAAAGTGAAATATGCCTATTTTTTATTTTGCGAGACATACTTTTTATTTTAGCGAGGTCGAAGAAAACTTGATGATAACGACTCCTGAAGATTTTTTTATCACGTATCGCAATACAAATCTATTGGGAGGGTGGGTGGGTAACCCACTTGCATGAAACACATGGTGCAGAATGAATTATGAATTACAGGGGCGGAGGAAGTAGTTGATATGAGCCTTAAACTACAGCATGATATCAACAAGTTAATGCAATGGTCAAGTGTTTGGTTGCTTAGGTTTAACACAGCCAAATGCAAAGCAATGCAGATTGGTAACTCTCTTCCTGCATCATACACCATGTACGATGGCACTACAAATGTATCTACTGACCTAGAACTAGTGTACGAGGAGAAGGACCTTGGGGTGTGGTGCACAAGTGACTTCAAGCCATCTCTACACTGCCAAAAAGCTGCAGTCAAGGCTACACAGGTTCTTGGGCTTATTAGGAGATCTTTTAGAATTGACTCTATTGATATGTTTATATTTTTGTATAAGATGTATGTTCGACCGCATTTGGAATATTGCGTGCAATCTTGGAGTCCGTACTTAGCCAGAGTCATTGACACTCTTGAAAAAGTTCAGAGACGTGCAACTAAACACCTTTGCGGATTAGCCCACCTGACTTATGAAAGTCGCCTTGAAATTCTGGATCTCTATTCTCTGTATTGCAGACGTCACAGGGGTGATATGATATAAGATACTTAAACGACATTATGACTTGGACCCATCTACATTGTTTACTTTAAATACTGCTACCACCAGGGGCCACTCTCTTAAGCTTTTAAAGAAAGATCAAGATTACTTGTTAGGCAGAACTTTTTTACGAATAGAATAGTCAATCTATGGAACTCCTTACCTGACTTTATCATTTCAGCACCAACAGTTGCAACCTTCAAGCTGCACTTGGATAATTTTTGGAAGCAATCTAGATATGGGCACCATCGAATGCCTGCGGCCTAGCCTGGCAAGTTAGCTTGCCTGGGCATCTACAAGCCCATTAAATAATAATAATAATAATGAGGGGGGGCTGGGCTGACCCAGACTTAGTCTCTGGTTTGGTAGCTATGGTGAGACCCAAAAAAAAAAAAAGGTCACAACCAGCTGACAATAGCTGCCCACCTCACCAGCTACGCATTCATAGCTGATAAACTACATAAAAATCCTTACATAGCTCGCTACACACTGCTCTAATACTGAGACTGCTTTATTAGAGTGACTGCTCTATTAGAGTATCTCGATCTTTATCGCGGTTTTCAGCCCCACTCCAACTTCGGCGTGGTATGATTCTGATGGGGGGGGGGCTAAGTCCCCCTCAGCAGACCGAGGGCCTTTCCGCCACCTATGATGAATTACCACACCTCACTTAACCTTATATAAACTGTCACGTGAGAAAGGCTCACGTGATCCCGATAGTATTCATGCGGGAGCTTATTTTCTGTCTAATCTATTACATTCAAATGACAGAAAATACACATACCTATTTGATCTTATGTTGCATGGGACCGACCGACGGCATTTTTCTTCAAATGAAATAATTTTGAAAATCACGTGTGCAGATCACGTGTTCTTTATTATAGACAACACGATGTCAACTTCGTTATATTACAGTCTCTTTTGGAGATTTATTTTTAAATTCATTCAACTAGAAGGGTATTGAAAGTGGAGATTTCACAGACCGACCAGTTATTGATCGCTCACGAGGTTAGTATTGAATATATTCTACTTTTTAATATATTAGAGCCTTGTATTGTAACCAGGCAGTCTAATGAAACCTAGATTTTAACTGTGTATGTAAAAAATAGTACTAATAGTATTATAGCTATATTCATTGTTTGCTAAAATTTTTATCATTTTCATTTTCAAACTGACCTACCTACCCAAATTTAAATAGTTTTTCCTGCGCAACACAAGATCAAATAGGTATGACCTCAGCTGTAATAAAAGTGAGACCATAATAGTGATGATCAGCTCAGATGTCAAAGTCAGTAGAAACAACTAATACATAATGTAACAAGACTTGTTTTGTCGTGTGTAAAGTGATTGGAAACTTCTTGCTTGACACCAGGAGGTAAAACATTACTAAAAAAAGCTAATCCCACAATTAATGTTTTATTACTAATGACAACTAAATCCACAATCAGTCATTTGTTTTTTCGATCCACTGATTTGATTATCAGGGATGCTGCTAATAAATTGCAAAGGCAATAGCCAGTAAGCTACAAGCTTGATTTAAAAAGTGTTCCATTCTGTGGTTTAGCACCTGATTCTGTTCCACCTCATTCTATCGATTAGACCCCACCTTTAAATGACATGTTCAGAATTTAAATGGCAGCATTGTACCTGTGCATCAAGAATGGCACTAACATTAGGTATTATAACTAGAGTCTAACTGGCTATTACGAGACTGAACAGCTAGCCATACTAGCTGTGAAGAAAAGGGTGCAGAAAAAATGAAGTAGTGAAATCAAATATTACATATAGCTATGTATGCATGCACTACAGGGCTGGAACCAACAGTTCGGCATTGGTCGCACTACTTTTCAACTACTCATGACTTTGTAAAATGATCGAGATATACTCTAATAGAGAATTCATCAGAATATACTCTACTAGAACAGTCATTGCAATACTCTAATAAAGTATCCAGTATAGAATATAGTCAATGTTCTACTTAATTGAATCTTTGTTAATTGTCTTCAAATTACTCAAAATATTTGGTGTATGTGAGTCATGGATGCATCTGCTTGGGCTGATTGACCATGAATGCCATCAAGCAATTACAATCCCAATGACTTCTGTATCTCAAAGAACTAAGCTTTCACTGAATTTTGTATCATGTATGAAAGTAAAATTAGCTACTAGTTAGAATAATCGGTACTGCAGTACATGAAAAAGTACCAGGATATATCCTTGATGTTAACAAAAATTAATGGAGAAAGAGGCTTTGCATGTAAAGTAGTCTCTAGATTCCATTTCAGAGCATCTATTTCCCTAGAGAAGAACACTCCCAGTCCCCCGGCCCCTAGTTTTGACATGATGTGTGTGCTTAGCACATGTGGTTGAGTATCACATGAAAGTAGGCAATCTCTAATTTAAAGATCATAATATTAGATCAATAAAAAGTAGTGTGCATCGTATATGACCTCCATTGCAGTCCCTGGATGACCATCAGTGATACCCAGATCATATCACCCATTACATTTCATCATGCCATCTGTATCCACAAGGTCATATCAGAACATGTACAGTGATTTCTCCAGATCTATTAAGGAATGAAATATCTTGCCACTTAAAATTATTGAAACCTCTGCATGAATGATTTATTTATGTCCCTTTTATAGTAACCCTTTTTTTCCCTGAGCATACCAGCAAGGCTGACTATACTCAGAAAAAACCTGAAAAAATGTGAATACCTATATAAGAATCAAACCAAGTCTTATACTTTCTTGGAGAATTGCTGAACTTTTCATACAAAACATCTTGGGGGGGTTGGGTCTGAGTCACCATTGATCAGAAACTATCATGCATGGAACGTATAGCTAGTTAGCTTCAAGTAGAATTGTAGGTAACAAGCATCACAGTCTTGATGAATCAGCTGTAGGTGAAGGTTGTGTGTTCTTATGATGACTTATTTATTTCCAAAAATTGTGCAGCATCAGTTTGAGAATTAACATACATGTGTAATATAGTATAATTTACAATATGGGGTTACTGATTGGAAAGTAATAATAGTTTCAGTTGTGCTAGAAAGTTTGTAGTGATTGTTGTTGGATTAGGTTGGGTGGGAGTGAATTCTGTAATCTTATTGATCTAGGGAAATTTAAAAATAAGTAACTGTACTGATTTGTCCTTGTAAATATACGATGAAATCTTTGGTCATGACCTCTGGTGTTAGAAGTGACAGGGATTAAGTCAACAGGAGATATACCAATGAGATTATGTTGAATTTTGTAGAAGAGGGTGCATAATTGTTTGCAGTGTTCTAGACTGGGGTAATTAAGTGAGCATGTTGGTTACACTGACAAAAAAGAGGAGTCAACTGATGAATCTGGCAGATTGCCTCTGTACTTGTTCATGCTTATCAATGTCTCTTCTGGTGTGAGGGAACCAGACAGGGTTAAAATTGGTCTTATCATGGCATGATAACATGTCGATTTAATTTGAGTTGGGCAGGACCACAGATTTCTCTGTAAGAAATGCTTTGACTGAGGATGTGATGTTAGTAATGTGTGCACATGGACCATGACAAATTGTAACTCCTAAGCATTTAGTGGATGAAACTTCTTTGATAGAGATGTCATTAATGGAGTGGTTGTAGGTGATGGGATTGTGTTTACAGGTTATTCTCATGAATACACTTCTATCAGGATTAAAACACATACAAGATCTGACTTGGATAGCCACCGAATACTGTAAATGTGACAATGTGACAATGTGAACTTGTAAACATTTGCACAAAAGCGAAGACAATGAACAGATGTTGCTTACGTATGGCATGAAAGGAGTGCAGTCATTAGTCTATATATAACTATTGTCTCAGCTTTTAGCATGGCTTCATGATGTCTGCTGATGGCTTCTAGCCAGCTGCTACAGTTGCTTCCCTCCTCCCAGTGAACAGCTTGGTGAATGATAAGATTCCTTGTAGCACAATGCACAGCAGGGATGTTGTGGTGAATATAGTGCCTTGTATGTTGTAGATTAGCTGTTGACTTTTGCAGATAGATAGTCTAGGGCTGAGAGTGCTCGGACTATTGTTGTGATGAACTATTAAAAATAATAAACTGCAAATTTTAAGGTAGGAACTTTCACAGATTAGAAGCAATCTGTGAAAACTGCAAAAAATTTCTGAGGATTAAAATGTTCCAAGGAGTTAAAATTTTCAAGGATTAGGAGCTCCTATGAGCATATTCATATAGCACGTTTCCAAGGATTTCAGGAAACCCCCTTTGAAATTTACATTATAAGTTTACAGCAGGAACTAACACACCATTTAATTTAGCAAATCAAAAGTGAGTTAGTAGCAGCATGCAAAACAGCACACTGACAGTTTATAGTAGCAGTAAAAGAATGAGATACTTTAATTGATCATGAGCCACAGGTATATTCTAATAGAGCATTCATATAACTATAATAATACAGTATGAGAGGAACTTCATTGTTGAAAATGTAGCGTTG
Source organism: Dysidea avara (assembly GCF_963678975.1). Taxonomy (NCBI): domain Eukaryota; kingdom Metazoa; phylum Porifera; class Demospongiae; order Dictyoceratida; family Dysideidae; genus Dysidea; species Dysidea avara. The sequence continues at coordinate 32,716,643 of NC_089279.1, forward strand.
AATTTCAGTGCTTTACATTTCCATATTTCTTGACCAAATACGTAGTTATCATAAACATACAGTAGAAGGCCAATTCATGTGCAGAACTGATTGTGAAATTGCAGTGCTAGTCTGCAGTGTTTTTGGTGATGGGATATAAAACCGCCTGCATATCTCCAAGATGAATTTAATTGCAATTAGAAATCTAGGTAATGTTTGGATTCTTTATGTCATTCCATTTGAGTCAGTGCATGGGTGCATGCCTGTATTTGTTGCCCCACTATATATCTATCTGTTTTCCCAATGGCGTTGCCCTGATTTTTCAAAGGAGGTTTCAACTGGAGTGCTGAGATACCTGGGAGCACAACCTCCAGTCACTGAGACCTTAAGTATTTAAGTAGTTCAAACTCAACAAATTTCTATACATATTTGTATGAATTAGCACAATAATGTAATTGTGAATCAATTTAACCTCTGGACAACCTTTGTCCTCTTTAGTGCATGTGCCATTTTTCTTTGTTGATATCACAAGGTGTCAATTCATGGTACGTAGCACATTATAGCTAGTTCCCTACATTTGTAACAGCAATCGTCTGAACATTCCATAGTGACTGGATTGATTGCATAAGTGCTTTCTCGTACTGTTCTACATTTGTAACACTGCAACAGACTGAACATAGAAGTGTAATGGCCTGCATTTCACTTTTCAGCAATTGATAGTTGGGGCATGCATTCAGATGAAAGCATTGAGAATTACGTATGTTGCACAAAAGTAAGCAAATGAATACAAAGTAAAGATTAGGAATTTTAACAATCACTGAAGTAGTGAAACTAGGGAGCCCCCTATACCTGCATATATACTAGTGGACATTATTTTGATTCCTAGCTAATTCAGTATTGGATTATTAAATGTCCACTATAGAGTTACTTGACGTGTGGGTAACCCCCTTGTTTCACTACTTTCTATTTCTGTGATCCCGGCCTAATTGAACTTAAAATTCCTAATTTTTACCTGTACTTGTTAATGTGTCTGTATATGTTCATCTTTAAAGCAATAAATAAATGAACTTTCCTGAATCTTTATAAGTAGCAGTATCAAATAAAGAAGACTCTTTTTCATCCGGTCTATCAAATTACTTTCTATAGGTGCTTTATACAGTGCATGCGTGTTGGTCAAGCTACATAATTGGTCTACTGCATGCATGAGCTGTATTAACCATGTACTAAAATGTTTGCTGCTGCTTGCTACACTTGCTGCTATACTAATTGACATTTTATCCCAAGGCTATACTATTAGCAGGCTGTATGTGACTGAAGTAGGAGCTAAGGTACACCCAAGTATAGCTGCAGGTGTAGACGACCTCCCTTGTCTTTTCATTTCTATGATCCCTACTCAAATGTAATATCATTACAAATAATATTATGATATGCCATCCCCTTGTGATACATTCCTATAGTATTCACTCACTCTATACTTTAATTATACTGTAGCAACTATAGTGATTATTGCCATATAGTGACCATTGCACTGCAGTTATTATAAAAATTATCAGTACTGATTTAATTTTTCTATACAAAATTCTTAATGACTACTTCAGCTTTGACTTTACTAATCTATACACCTACTCCACTACTACTACCAGGGGGCACCAGTTTAAATTGTTCAAGCAACATTCAAGATTATTATGCAGATCAAATTATTTTATGAACGGAGTGATTAATGATTGGAATAGTTTACCTACCTCCGTTGTAGAAAGTACTTCAATTAACACTTTTAAATCGCTGTTAGATAATTATTTATTAGATTTTAGATTTACTTTTGTATAATGTTAATGCATTGATCGGGTATTCAGGCTTTGCCTTTAATCATAATCATTTTTGATTCAAGCTGGGTGGAGCTCCTGGTGAGCTGCTGGTATACTGCATCATATAAAATCACAGGACCAACTGCTACTACTACCAAACTTTTGGACCATCATTTATCATCATTCTAAACAAATGTAGGTGCATCAGAAGTATTGGAAAGATCTTTGGAACCATTGAGAGAATCTCATGGAATGATGACCAAACATTTTGACGCTCTTCACTCAGATGGTGAGAAGTCTCAGATCCTTTCCAGACTAACAGCATAGACAAACTATGCATCCAACCTTATCACTTCACTATGAGAAACAGTTGGCTTTTCTTGTCTTGGCTGGTAGGGCAGTTTGAATTCAAAAATTCTTGTTTCGTTTTCTGATTTTTGAAAGAAAACAACCCTGTACTGGGAACCCAGTGGATCATTTGCTTATTACTGTACGTACTGTTTAACTACAATAACTCTAGATAATATCTAGCTAAGTAGCAAGTTTTATCTGGTCTTTTGTGTAGAGTACAAAACTTTAAAAATAATTTTGCATCTTGTAAAATACTGAAATCAATATTTCTGTGAAGGCAACAATTGTGTGTCTGGTTTCATGGTGGATCTAGCAATGGAATACTACAATGAACATCCCACAATGGTAGGGGGATTGATTTGGATTGTGGACCCTAATGTATGCATTTTTTTGATACTTTAGTAGTTGTTTCATTTATTTTTTGTTATCATGCTATGTCTGAAAGTACTATAAGTGAATCACCCTTGAAAATTTCATCTACAATTATTACTGCTGGATGGTAAATAAGAAAAGTATATAATTATACTTAGCATTGAAAATAAGCAGCATAAACACTTTTGAATATCCAAATGGTCACATTGTCTATATATAACACTAACAATTTTAATTCTTTGACCAATAACTAAAAGTAAAAATTTCTTTAATTTATAGTGTATCCTTCATCACTTGGTACAAACTGCACATGATAATTCTCTGGTATTATCATATGGAGGACAAGGAAGTGATCCACATCTACCCTCCACAAAGTAGAATGTTGGACCATTATGTTTTGCTGCTGAACCAATCACTGTTCTGAAAGTAGTGTCTATGAAAGTAAACTGTGAAGGAAGATCATTGTGATATTCTGACATTAAATACCCATGGTGTATCCTGCAGGGCAGGTGTATTTAGCAGGCACCATGTAGACTGTAAAACGTTGAGTGACATAACAAACTGCACATGGTACATCATGGAAGTGTTTGCGCCATGAAAATGACTAACTGTTGGTATAGTGTAATATTCAGCTCCATACATCAAACCTCTGTGCTGTGCTCCACTGATTGGAGTTAGGAATATGGGATCCAATGGTAAACATTGAGGATTGCTAGCACTACCTTGATTCCAGTTTGATCCACCAGTTCTGCTGCTATACACTAATTTTGCAGTTAATGGACATTGGTCACGTCCCCATCTTACATACACCATTCCTCTCTCCTTTTACACTTTTCTGTTCTGCTGGACCAGTCAGTCCTGTTGGTCCTGATAAACCATTACTACCCTTCCCTCCTTTATGTCTTTTCATTCCTTGATGTCCCATTTCTCCTTTCAGTCCTCTTGGTTCAGGTAAGCCAGCTTTACCTTTGGCCCAGGTAACCCAGTGTCTCCTGTATATGATATGATAACTAAATAATGATGTGTATAATACATGATAGTGTAACCTATTACTCCTCTTGGTCTCCTATCACCAGGGTCCCCTCTTAGTCCAGTGTCTCCTTTTGTGCCATCCTCTCCTTTTGGTCCTGGCAATCCTGGGTCTCTTGTGTGAAAAATGTTAGAAAGTCACCACATGCTATACATGTCTGATCTACTTTAATAGAACTAATAGTTGGTCTGTTGCTTCCATTGATAGCAAAAACAGTTTCACCATAGGGTGAGGGACAGATCCATGTAGGGTGAGGGCGCAGCCAAGCCAAGATGCAGGTAATCATGGGAATGAAGTAGAGAGTTCAGCTACAAACAAACCATCCTGTAGAGAGTTCAACTATACAAATTACCCTATAGAGAGATCAGCTAGAAACAAGTCACCCTGTAGAGAGATCAGGAGGGTGACTTGGTCACCCTGGTCACCAAGTCACCCTCTTTAATATAATTATCAAGGCCTAAAAATGAGTTCTACTGTTGTTGTGTACTGCTTGCGAAATAACAAATGTTACTGTGATTGAACAATAATAAGTGATTTTAATAAGACACAACACATTTCCCTTTAGCCTCACACTGACTTGTTCCTGTAACGTCAACAACAGTTCCCTATCATACTCTACTTGTTGTTGTAGTAGATCCAGTGATGACTGGAAGTACCAAGTCACACCAAACAGTAGAACTAGACTAACTAGTGATAGTACTAAACTAACTACCAACACAACATCCTTGTTGGTAGCAGCCATTACTACTACTGTACTATTGTAACTGCTGACTACTATAAAAAAACCATTAATACTCTACCCTACTAAAGCCATATGCATACGTACATCAAATGAAAAACAGGAAGTGTAAGAAGCCCAAACAGTAGACTAGAAAACTTTGAGTATATAAATTTAACACAACAAAATTTCTTAACTGGTGGTAGGGCTTTTCTATACATAAGTATGTGAAATACCTTATATAATTCTAAAGCCATAGAATCTCTTCAGCAAAAAAATTATGTGTATTTTGGCTTCATGTTAAAATTGTATATTGTATGTACTAATGAAATATTATTAAGTGACATCATACCCAATAATTTATGTTGATCGGTACCTACTGTATGGAGAGAAACATTGACGTCAGTAAATGACCATGGATTCATAGAATTTTCTCCATCCCCAAATATTTTGCACACGAGGATACAGTGTGATAAACCACTGCATTAGTTTGTTTCAAATGTTTTAAGTGTGTGAGATTGCACTGAAAATTTTGCACGCACCATGTTTCAATTATTAGACTAGTTTATTGCATTCAACACAAAAAAATAAAACTGACTAGATATTTCGAGTGGTCAGATACTTTTATTGATCGATGTGATATTTAAGTCAGATATTATCTCTTTCAACTGCATGTGCTAAGCATGTCAAGCTAAGGAGTCTGGGTGCATGCTCCCTCAAGGAAAATTTTGCTTTGACTTGGCATGTGGAAGCTATTTTTTGATTGTAACTGTTAATGCATGATATGCATGATCAATTAGCTCAATGCAATGCCATGCAGTTTACTCATTGGAACTTTTGAAAAGTAATTTAAAGACAATTATAACATAAATGTAGATGATATAGACCAAGCAGTGTAATGAGAACAGTGGCTATAATCTGTACTGAATGTTTTATTAGAGTATATTACAGTAACTGCTCTATTAGAGTATCTTGATATTTTTCTGTGATACAAATTCAAGTAGCTGAAAAGTGGTCTAACCAATTGTCACTATCGGCTCCGGCCCTACTTCTATTGTGTGTAGTACAGTTATGTTGTTTAGTAATGTTTAAAACTCAGGCTTGCTCAGCTGAGCATTTTTTTGCCGAGGTAGCTGCCTCATTGCCTCAATGGTAGCTACACCACTGTTGTTCTAAAGGAGACGGGTGCCCCTAAGCAACAGCACAGTCGACAGCTGGAGGTACAGAGGGATGCTTGGGTCTAGAACACGATCCCCTGATACACATCATTAAATAGCGCAGCAAGGAGAACCCCAAACTACAGTGAAGCCAGCCCATAACCACACAATATGGGGAACTCCACTTCTCACTGAGCAAATGGGCAAGATGTTTATGGTAGCTGCCTTCTCCATATCTACAGATGTGGAAAATACAAATGGACTAATACAAGTTACATTGTAGCTACATGTGCCACAACAAAAAACTAAACAAACTAGTATTTAACAAAATCATTAATTTAAAAATGAAGTAGGGATCTCTGCAATAAAAGTAGTGAAACAAGAGATGAATGGTGGTGTTACAGCATAGCTCAGTGGGAAAGTCACTACTTTGGCACATTATATAGCTATTATTATTTTATTCAATGCCAAAGTAGGGACTTCCCACTGAGCTATGCTGTAATACTATCATTCATCTCTTGTTTCACTACCTTTATTGCATAGATCCCTACTTCATTTTTAAATTAACAATTTTTTAAAACACTAGTCATACAGTACAGTAGTACTGTATATTAGGGATCATGGAAGTTGCACACTTTATCTCAAAAAGAATATTGACCAGAAACCAGCCTCACAATACCTTCATGTTGCCTTGGCCAATTGGTAGTATTGGTTAGGCATAACCAAGCCCAAAATCAAATGTACCTTCAATATGACCAGAAATGCTTCCAATAGGTTGCTTCAAATTATTTGTAGTGGAATTTTCTACTGACCAACTGCCTTACTGCATGAGGTTTTCATAATTCGATAATGGCAAAGGTTCCAGGCTTGATTTTTTCAATCTTCAACATCGCTTTAGCCTGACAGGTGCCTTTTGGCATACTGCAGTGCCTACAATCCATTCTTCATGGACTACTTGGCTCCTTCTTTTGTGCCATTTATCTTTGCTGACAGCACACTGAAGGTGTCAATTCACAGTAGTGCTGCATGATGAATTTCCTGTGTTTGTGTCAGGAATTGTCCGAGTCTTCTGTTGTGACTGGATTGATTGCAGAAGTTACTCCTCCGGTTTGAAGTGTTCTTTATTTGTAACACTGTGTATTGGGCTGAACATACTGTAGCTGAAAATGAAGTTATCATTTGGGCAAACATTTAGACAAAAACAATAATCCAGGCACCACACTTTCTTCTAATTGTGTAATAAAACCAGTCATAATAATGTTGCAAAAAGTAAACAAACAAGTACAAGGAAAAATTAAGAAATTTATATTCGATTGATGTAAAGAGTGGTAAAACAAGGGAGATTGCTTATATCTGAATATATACAGTACTAGTTGACATTTGATCCCTAATTCAGTCATGAGTATAAACTGAATTAGGGTTTAAGTATAAAAATATTATGTATCTTCAGCTGAATGTGACCTCCCTTGTTTCGCTACTCTTTATTTCTTTGATCCGCAATTAAACGTAAATTCTATGGACATACTTGTAAACATGGATCTGCTCGTTATGTCCTCTGGGGAGTCCAAATAAAACATTTAGAGAGATAACTAGTCTGAGTTACTGGGCAGTAAGCAGTCTGCATGTATTCACACCTCTTATAGCAATTAATGGTTAATTAAACATGTGCACTTTAATAACAGTCCATCAAACTTTTAATTACTTTGCCAGCAGTGTTATTATCTTGCTTGATTTTCCTTCACCACAATTTCTCTCTGTATGGTTTTCACAAATGCTTCAGTAAATCCATACTTTTGAAAGGTCCGACACTGGAAAAAAAACTGTTTAAGACTGTACTGCTCTGCATCATACAATTTGATCCAAAGCACATATTTACTTCCCTACTGCAAGGGCGATCCCCCTCATTAGAAAAGTAAGGGGGAGTGCTCCCCCAAAATTGGCTTAAAACTTCACAGCATACTTGTGCGAAAATTAGAAGTGCAAATACATAGGTCATAGGAAGGTGAGGGAACTAGCATTAGTACTTGCAGCTCAGTGGCTGTCACATACGTACACAGATACACAGCTTAGCGCATCACATGATACATCTAATTGTAACCCATAATCGATTCCTATACTTTTTTGTGCATGTGAAAAATTGGTTTAAAATGTACTCTATAAAAATATGTGACCAGATGGGATGTTGTTTCCAAAGATAATTGATTGATGTAATAATGAATCACTAGATCTTTACTAAATGGCTTGTGGGTTTTAATTCAACTGGTGGCACAGGTTTTTTTCTTTTGGCATAATATTTTTTGCACACTTTTCTTTTTGCTCATAGTTTATACTATCCTAGTATGTATATCTCTTGCTCATCTTCTGGTTGCTTTGAGGTTTATTGTAAGCATCTATGTGGTTTTGTTCATTCACTGCAGTACTTTGAACATTGTGGTGTAGAGAAAACTTCAGCCATATTCCACTAAAATAAAAGCATAATTATATAATTATCACATTGACACCTATATATATAATGTATGGACTCCCTTTTATGCGTCATCCAGCATGATTATGTTTCTATGCAGTTGGACATAAAAGGGTACTGTATAAGTGCCAAAGGAGGATAATATGAGTGATTTCAACATTAATTTTGACTAATTACTTTAAACCTCAAGTCCATATAGGGCCACTGCTGCTCAGTGGTTTTCAAACTGAGGAAGTCATGATTAGGCCTGTGTCGATTATGCCAGCATAATTTGGGGCATAATAGGTAGCCAAAAGCATCAGCATAATGCCAGCATAATAGGCAATTTTTTTGTGCATTGGTTATGTGAGAAGCTGAAACTCTGCCTATTTTGCATGATGCAGAATGGGATAGTGGGCAAACATGGTAAAAATCAAATTTACAGCTACGTTGTGAAAACTGATTAGTTAAAGATCAATATACTCTAATAGAACAGTCACCGCATTATGAAATATCCTAATAGAATGTTTACAGATGCATTAGGTACTCTAATAGAGCAGTCAAGACACAATTTTATATGAGCATATTTGGAGCATAATGGGACACAACTGGGCATAATTGGAGCATAATAGGAGAAATTTTGGAGCAATGCTCAAAAGCATAATAGGCTATTTCAAAAGCATAATAGGCTCAGGCCTAGTCATGATGAGTCAAAGTACTTGTGTGCAATTTGTAAACTAAAATAGCCTGTGTAACAATGAACTAAGTAATCATTTTTAAAGGGTCTCTGTGCTGTAGAGGACCAAAAACAGAACTTTGTTGAAATCATTCTTTCAGTGACTACCCTACTAGTATTATTGACACTCTATGGCTGCATATTACCTGCTATATAGCACCTGTTAAGGACATGTGGCTGCAAAAGCATGCATATGAAGCACAGCTATATCCTGGAGTGTTACGCTCCTTTGCACCTTTGTGGTGCTTATGAACTAACACAAATTAATCACAACGTAATAAATTATTATCATACAGTATGATATGTATCAATGTATATTAAGGATCATAAAAGGTCTGGACCTTTATGGCCAAAAATATCATCCCAGAACCAACCTTCCAATACCTTCATGGTGCCTTGACAGTATTGGTTAGGTACACCGAACACAAAAGTGCCTTCAGTGCAATCCAAAATGTTTCCAGTAGTTTGCTACACAGATAAAACTGATTTGTAACAGTAACACATTCTGTTATTATGACATATTGCCAAGGTAACAAACGGTTGTGACAATAGCATTAGGTTGTTACAGTGACAAGCAAGGTGCTAACATGACAACAATGCATGTCAATATAACAAACCATGTTATAATAACACCATGAAATTTAATGAGTAAGTATTTCAAATTGTTAAAGTAACATATATCTAATCAAAAACAGCAAAGCTGTAAAAAAAAGGTGCGGCCCCCAAAAAGGCCATGGTGAAAAAAGATGTGAAATCCAAGGTGGCGGCCAAGAAATGGCTGTGATGGTAGGTTAATGGTTACATTTTAATAACAACAATTCAAGTGAATTTGGTGCCAAGACCAAGCGGCACAAAATTCACCTGAATTGTCGTTATTAAAATGTAACCATTAACCTACCATCACAGCCATTTCTTGGCCGCCACCTTGGATTTCACATCTTTTTTCACCATGGCCTTTTTGGGGGCCGCACCTTTTTTTACAGCTTTGCTGTTTTTGATTAGATATCACTTCTTTTTGTATTTGTATACTGCAAAGCCGGCCTATGGCTGGCTTTGGGGCTTTTTTAACCCATGTGTTTTTTTCTTCACTACAGGAAGAAGAAAAGAACTTAAAGAAGAATTTTAGTGCTTCAATTATTTTTGATTTTATTAGTAATTATACAAATTATATACATATATTTATTACATGCCCATTATGCCCCACAAGATATTTTTTTGCAGCTGATCTCTCTACTGGGTGACTTGAAATGTAGCTGAACTATATACAGGATGGTTTCTTTGTAGCTGAACTCTCTACAAGGTAACCTCTTCTAGCTGGTCTCTCTACAGGGTATTTTGTTTCTAGCTGAACTCTCTACAGGTGATTTGTTTGCAGCTAAACTCTCTACATGGTGGTGTCTTTGTAGCCGAACTCTCTACATGATGGTTTCTTTGTAGCTGAACTCTCTATAAGGTGACTTCGTCTAGCTGAACTCTCTACAGGGTGATTTTTTTGTAGCTGAACTCTCTGCAGGGTGATTTGTTTGCAGCTGAACTGTCTACATGATGGTTTCTTTGTAGCTGAACTCTCTACAAGGTGACTTCGTCCAGCTGATCTCTCTACGGGGTGATTTGTTTCTAGCTGAACTCTCCACAGGTGATTTGTTTGCAGCTAAACTCTCTACATGGTGGTTTCTTTGTAGCTGAACTCCCTACATGATGGTTTCTTTGTAGCTGAACTCTCTACAAGGTAACTTCTTCTCTACAGGGTGATTTGTTGTAGTTGAATTCTCTACAAGGTGGTTTGTATGAGGCTGAACTCTCTACATGGCGGTTTCTTTGTAGCTGAACTCTCTACAGAGTGATTTGTTTGCAGCTGAACTCTCTACATGATGGTTTCTTTGTAACTGAACACTCTACAAGGTGACTTCTTCTAGCTGATGTTTCTACAGGGTGAATTGTTGTAGCTGAACTATCTACAAGGTAACTTCTTCTAGCTGATCTCTATACAGGGTGATTTGTTTGTAGTTGAATTCTGTACAGGTGGTTTCTTTGTAGCTGAACTCTGTACATGATGGTTTCTTTGTAGCTGAACTCTTTACAAGGTGACTTCTTCTAGCTGAACTCTCTACGGGGTAATTTCTTTGTAGCTGAACTCTCTATATGATGGTTTCTTTGTAACTGAACTCTCTACAAGGTAACTTCTTCTAGCTGATCTTTCTACTGGGTGATTTGTTTCCAGCTGAACTCTCTACATGGTGGTTTCTTTGTTGCTGAACTCTCTACAAGGTGAATTCTTCTTCCTGATCTCTCTACAGGGTAATTTGTTTGTAACTGAACTCTGTACAAGTGCGTTTTTGTGGGTGATCTCACTGCAGGTTGATTTGTTTGTAGCTGAACTCACTAAAGGGTGATTTTGCTTGTAGCTGAACTTCTTGCATTGTATCTAGTTTCTAGCTGATCTCTCTACAGGGTGATTTGTTTGTAGCTGATCTCTCTACAAGTTGATTTGTGTGTAGCTGATCTCTCTGCAGGTTGATTAATTTGCAACCGATCTCTCTACAAGGTAATTTGTTTGTAGCTGAACTGTCTATAAAGTGATTTATTTGTAGCTGATCTCTCTGCAGGTTGATTTGTTTTAGCTGAACTCTCTACAGGGTGATTTACTTGTAGCTGAACTCCTTACATTGTGTCTAGTTTCTAGCTGATCTCTCTACAGGGTGATTTGTTTGTAGCTGATCTCTCTACAAGTTGATTTGTGTGTAGCTGATCTTTCTACAGGTTGATTTGTTTGTAGCCGATCTCTCTACAGGGTAATTTGTTTGTAGCTGAACTCTGTACAAGGTGCTTTTTTGTAGGTGATCTCACTGCAGGTTGATTTGTTTGTAGCTGAACTCACTAAAGAGTGATTTGCTTGTAGCTGAACTCCTTACATTGTGTCTAGTTTCTAGTTAATCTCTCTACAGGGTGATTTGTTTGTAGCTGAACTCTCTATAAGGTGATTTGTTTGCAGCTGAACTCTCTACATGGTGGTTTCTTTGTTGCTGAACTCTCTGCAGGGTGTTTTGCTTGTAGCTGATCTCTCTACAGGGTGATTTGTTTGTAGCTGATCTCTCTACAAGTTGATTTGTGTGTAGCTGATCTTTCTACAGGTTGATTTGTTTGTAGCCGATCTCTCTACAGGGTAATTTGTTTGTAGCTGAACTCTGTACAAGGTGCTTTTTTGTAGGTGATCTCACTGCAGGTTGATTTGTTTGTAGCTGAACTCACTAAAGAGTGATTTGCTTGTAGCTAAACTCCTTACATTGTGTCTAGTTTCTAGCTGATCTCTCTACAGGGTGATTTGTTTGTAGCTGAACTCTCTATAAGGTGATTTGTTTGCAGCTGAACTCTCTACATGGTGGTTTCTTTGTTGCTGAACTCTCTGCAGGGTGTTTTGCTTGTAGCTGAACTCTCTACAGGGTGATTTGTTTCTAGCTTACAGTATCTCTCTACAGGTTGATTTGTGTGTAACTGATCTCTCTACAAGCTGATTTGTTTGTAGCTGAATTCTCTGCAAAGTGTTTTGTTTGTAGCTGACCTCTCTTCAGGGTGATTTGTTTCTAGCTGATCCCTCTACAGGATGATTTTTTGTAGCTGACCTCTCTTCAGGGTGATTTGTTTCTAGCTGATTGCTCTGCAGGTTGATTTGCTTGTAGATGAACTCTCTACAGTGTAATTTGCTTGTAGCTGAACTCCTTACTTTGTGTCTAGTTTGTAGCTGATCTCTCTACAGGGTGATTTGTTTGTAGCTGAACTCCTTACTTTGTGTCTAGTTTGTAGCTGATCTCTCACAGGGTGATTTGTTTGTAGCTGATCTCTATACAAGTTGATATGTGTGTAGCTGTTCTCTCTGCAGGGTGATTTGTTTGTAGCCGATCTCTCTACAAGGTAATTTGTTTGTAGCTGAACTATCTATAAGGTGATTTGTACATAGCTGATCTCTCTGCAGATTGATTTGTTTTAGCTGAACTCTCTACAGGGTGATTTGTTTCTAGCTTATCTCTCTACAGGTTGATTTGTTTGTTGCTGATCGCTCTAAAGGTTGATTTGTTTGTAGCTGAACTCTCTGCAAAGTGTTTTGTTTGTAGTTGATTTCTCTACAAGGTGATTTTTTGTAGCTGACCTCTCTTCAGGGTGATTTGTTTCTAGCTGATATCTCTACAGGGTGATTTTTTGTAGCTGACCTCTCTTCAGGGTAATTTGTTTCTAGCTGATCGCTCTACAGGTTGGTTTGTTTGTAGCTGAACTCTCTACAGGGTGATTTGCTTGTAGCTGAACTCCTTATATTGTGTCTAGTTTCTAGCTGATGTCTCTACAGGGTGATTTTTTGTAGCTGAACTCTCTACAGGGTAATTTGTTTCTAGCTTATCTCTCTACAGGTAGATTTGTGTTGATTTGTTCATTGCTGATCGCTCTAAAGGTTGATTTGTTGCAGCTGAACACCCTGCAAAGTGTTTTGTTTGTAGCTGATCACTCTAAAGGGTAATTTGTTTGTAGCTGAACTCTCTCCACAGTGACTTGTGTGTAGCTGAATTCTGTGTAGCTGAATTCTCTAGAGAGTGACTTAATTGTAGCTGAATTCTCTACACAGTGCATGACTTGTTTATAGCTGAACTTTCTTCAGTGTGACTTGTAATGTTCTGAATCTCTATAATAGTGATATATTTGCTTAACTCTCCACATGGTGATTGTCTTCTTGCTGAACTGTCTATAAGATTAACTGTTTGCAGCTGAACTCCCTACAGAATAACTTGTGATGTAATAAAATTCTATAATGGAGTAAATAAACTAGCCGAATGCTCTATTAGGGTGACTGTTCTATTAGAGTATCTCGATCTCGCATTTGCTACACAGAGTTGGCTTTCGAATCATAACTCAGTGGTTTGTAATCCGATTCTTCTGTACTACTGCAAGGACTTTCTATGAAGATTATTCCAGCTATGCACCGATTTTCAGCTCATTGCTCTAAGCGGTTTGCCTAGTAGGCGTGAAAACTAATACTTTTTTATTCATAAAAATCGATCGCGTAATTGTGACACAGGTTGGGTTTTGTGTCATATCTCCGTGGTCTTTATCTCGATTCCTTTCAAACCACCAAAAGGCACTCCTACGATGGTTACTCCATCTACATAGCAATTTTCAACTCATTCCATGAAGCGGTTTACCCTGTAGGCGTGACAACAAATCGATCTTGTTTTACGCGAATAATCGGTAATAACTCCTGAACCATTCATCGGATTTGTACCAAATTTGATGCTAGGATTCGCCTTTGGACTCCCTTTCTGTGTGCCAAATTTCAAGGCGATCGGAGTACGCGTTTGCTTGTTATAGCAATTTTTGCAAGTGTGCAAAAAGACGAAGAAGAAGAAAAAAACGAAGAAAAAAAACGAAACTTTGGCAGCTCGTATCTCGGAAATGGCTGGAGCGATTTCCTTCAAATTTGGAATGTAGACTCCCTTGGCTGGCGGGCAACTGTGTAGCAAATTTGGTTCCAATCAGATAAGTGATCACCGAGATACAAAGGTGTGAAAATGACGTTTTCGTTCTTCCTGTCAATATACTCACGGGTGTGGCGCACCGGCTTCTTGGGCCGCACGACACACTACCGTGTGTCTTGATATAAACAAATGGTAGTAGCATTAGATTGTTACAGTAACAAAAGAAGTGTTGCAGACACAATAAACATGTAATCATAACAGAAACTTGTACCTACAAGAGATTACTGTCAAGAAAACATACTATTAATAATTATGACATTGAACTGTTAACTCACACAAACGTGCTGTTACTCGCACAAACATGCTGTTACAGTTACACAATCTTTGTGTAGCAATAGCAACAGGCTGTACTTATAATTTTTGTTTATCACAGCAACATGAAAATGTAATAATAACATCAAATTATTACAATGACATAACCCATATGTAATTATAGCAACAGGCTGTACTTATCAAAATCCTTTGTCATAGTAATATAAAATGTATTACAATGACACAACCCATATGCAATTATAGCAACAGGCTGTATACTTATCAAAATCCTTTGTCATAGTAATATAAAATGTATTACAATGACACAACCCATATGCAATTATAGCAATAGGCTGTATACTTATCAAAATCCTTCGTCATAGTAATATGAAATGTATTACAATATTCTAATAGAACAGTCACTACTGCTATGTATAGTTAGTGGTTAACAAGTCACCACAGTTACATCATCACTTTGGGCAGTGCAATAAATAATTTATATTACTACCATGAGCCCTATCATCAATAGCTATCTGTAATCAGCAATGGTAGCAGTATCTCATCATTCCAGTGGCGTATGTGACTCTTTGTCATTTGCAACATAACATACTTTATATTTTGACAATCTTCCATATCCATAATAATAATATAATATTATATATATATGCCCATATGTCAAATTTCTGTGTTCATATTTACAAGTGTGAATGTACATATTTGTCTTGATAATGTAGCAGAACAAGTGGCACTAAGCTTGCATCACATGCAGCCGATTAAACAAACATCAACTCACATGCACAGCTGTATGGCTTCTCATACTATTTATGTACACGATTCTGGTACCTTAACCTATTTTGTAATGGAGAAGAGAAATGATAGAGCAAGTCTAGTATGCTTAAAAGACATGGTCATTAATGGGTTAGCATCAAATCAGTCTTTTCTACACAAAACTAATTTTGCTCAAATCATTCAGATCAGCGTTGAAACCGGGTCACTACTGCTGACCCGGATGACCCACTGACCCGGATTTGACCCGGATGTGACCCGGATTAAATTAAGTCGAGGCGCGCGATAAGAGCTATGTTTCGGGTATTCTCGAGCGAGCGAGACTACGTTTTGAGCGTTCGATTCGTGTTGAGTAAACGAGTAGTTATGTGATAACTAAGCCGGTAAGTTTATAATTTAAAATCAGTCAGTGGGTTTGGTTCCACGTAGCTACTGGGAGTTTACAGACAGCAATTGGGTGTGGCTTCCTACATACTTAGTATTGCAATTTCCCAATATATTAAAATGGGTGTGGCTCACAAAAGCACTTATCCTGCTGCAAGACTAGACCTAGACTATATACAACTCATACATTAATTGATTAGTGGGCGTGGCTCCACGTAAGCTTGCAGACAGAAACGGACAGTTTCATGCTACAGACTGCACTTACTAATAAATGGGCGTGGCTGAGCGTGTGTTTGTAACACGATAGGTGGGCGTGGCTCACGAAAGAGCTACGCGACTAGCGTTTATAGGTTCCACGTCGTTAAACGATCAATTTCGTTTCTCACGTGATCCAATCCGGGTCAGACCCGGATGACCCGGAGAAAATGTGACCCGGTTGACCCGGATGACCCGGATGACCCGACCCGGTTTCAACGCTGATTCAGATTGGTACTAATCCATTCCTAGATCAGTAGCACAGTGGCACAGTGCATCTCTATCTGACGTAACACCATCTCTATCTGATGTAACACCATCTCTATCTGACGTAACACCATCTCTATCTGACGTAACACCAGGTGGTGGTTCCCATGGTTTTTTAAATAATACCCCCAATGCCAACCATAAACTGGCTTTGAGGTTTATTTTTACTCAAACCATTCTTCTATTTATCTACAGATGCAATGAAGATAATATAAAACAAACTACTACTCTACCAATACAGAAAAATACCTACTGATCTAAACCAAAGCCAGTTTTTATACTTATATAATTTTGTGCTTGCTTGTTCATGGCTATGGCTATATTACAGTGGCTGTATATATTTTGATTTTATTATTATTACTAACACTTTACAGTGACCAGCACTGATGGTCTGACAGCAACATGTGCTGTAGCCTTAGGATTACCTAACCATAATTACAAGGACTCAGACTTAAATGACTTATAGCTAATAAGGTGAAGACAGAGTGTGGCCTCGACTAGACATTGGGTGACCTGCAGTTCAAATCCTGGAGTTGGAGGAATTTTCTTCTTTACTTTGACCTCCATGATTTGCAAAAAGGTACCTTATACACACATTTTACATACCAGCAAACAACACCTGACTCTGTATACTGATTAACTTGCCATATGCATGAATTTCAATGGCATTTAACTTCAAAAAGAGAATTATGCAAAACAAGTTGGGTTTTCGCTCAGTGGGTCACATATTCAATTCCTCCAGGAAGGATGGATTTTCTTCCTTAAACTAAAGTATTTAAGACCAGCACTAGCATAGCACTTATGATGATGACGATTCAATTTGGCACGAGTGGCCAGTCTTAATACTTGTGTACTACCCCGCCAATCTGTACCATAATGGCTATAATATCTAATTTGATTGAATACTAAAGAAGTTGTAATAAATAGTACTGTATTGCAGAGTTTATTTAATTATTTTTGTAGTACTCTAATAGAGTGCACATTTTTCAAGGATTTCTAACAGAATTCACATAGAATGTCTTAAAACAATTTAGATTTTTCATTGGTATATATATAAAATTATAAACTAATCTACTTAAGATATGCACATAACTACAGGGAGTATTACATGCTCTGTAGGTCAGTAGGAAGGTAGGTGGCATTATGTATTTGCAAAAAATTTACATGCTGCATGCATGTAGATTTACATGTTTAGACCCATTGACCAGACAATAGATATATGGTAGTCTTCTTAGCTTAGTATGTAGTCAATTTGTGTATTATGCAAACACAGGTATAAAATGTGTGCCACAGCAAGTTAGCTGTAATTATTGTATCATGGTAATGATTTTTGGATTGAACTATTGATAATATTGATCAGTACTAATACATACTAGCCTTGTGAAAATTTTATTAGATGGTCTAAATATTGCATACAATTGGGTACTACACAACAGCTACAAAAGTCATGTAAGTAAATAGTCATTTCACTTGGTACAAACTGCACATGACAATTCTCTGGTTTTATCATATGGAGGACAAGGAAGTGATCCACATCTTCCCTCTACAAATGATAATCGCATGCCATTGTGATTTGCTGCTGTTCCGATTACTGACTTAAATGCATTATCCATACATGTAAACTGAGAAGGATGATGACTATGTAATTCAGCCATCAAATACCCATAGTATTCTCTGGTCCATCCACTAGGACAAGTGTACTTGGCAGGGAGCATGTAGACTGTAGAACGTTGTGTGGCATAACAAACTGCACATGGTACATCGTGATTATGTCTACCATGAAGATGACTGTTAGTATAAGTTCTTGTGTTATATTCCGCTCCATACATTAAAGCCCTGTATTCTTGGTGCCCACTAATTGACTTAAGAAAGTTTGGGTCTACTGGTAGGCATTGTGGATTACTAGCACCACCTTGATTCCAGTTTGATCCACCAGCTCTTCCACTATACACCAATTGTGCCGTTGATGGACACTGATCATATCCCCATCTTACATGCACAATTCCTCCATTCCTCTCTTCTTTGTCACCTTTCACACCTTTCTGTCCTTTAGCTCCTTTAGGACCAGTATATCCAATGTATCCTTTCAGTCCTCTTGGTCCAGGTTCTCCTTGTTCTCCTTTAGAACCCATTGGTCCTGGTAAGCCATCATTACCCATTTCTCCTTTCATTCCTTTAGATGTCAGTTGTGTTGATCCAGGACTTCCTATTAATACACTTGATGACATTCAAGTACACACATAAATCCTTCATGTGTCACCTTTATCACCCTTGGCTCCTTTTATTCCAAGTTGTCCTGTTGGTCCATGTAATCCAGTGTCTCCTATATGATATGATAACTAAACAATGATGTGTATATACACGATAGTGTAACCTATTAATCCTCTTGGTCCCCTATCACCTGGGTCTCCTCTTGGTCCAGTAGCTCCTTTTCTGCCATCTTCTCCTTTTGATCCTGGTAGTCCTGGATCTCCTGTATACTAAGTCAGTTTATATCTGCTCAATCATTTAATATTTTATACAAGTAGTGTATTGCATGAACCAGACCCCAAGTAATTTACACACGAGGATACAGTATAAGTCACTGCATTAGTTTGTTTAAAATATTTAAGTGTATCATACAATAGAGTAGTACTGTATATACTGTATATTAAGGATCATGGAAATTTGCACTTTCTCACAAAAAAAATATTGACCAGAAGCCAGCCTCACAATACCTTTATAGAGCCTTGGCAGTATTTGTGAGGTATAACCATGCATGTCCAAAATTGAAATGCTTCCAATTGGTTGCTTCAAATTTTTTTAGTGGAATTTTCTGAATGCCTGACTGCTTGATTCCTTCAGACAAGTCTAACTTGATAATGGCAAGGGCTGTTGTTTTGATATTTTCACTGTTCAATATCGCTTCAGACAGACAGGTACCTTTTGACATATTGCAGTATGTACAGTGCATGCTTCATGGACTTACTTGTGTCCTCCTTTGTGTCCCCCTTTGTGTTCCATTTATCTTTGCTGACAGTACATGCAAGGTGTCAATTTACAGTAGTGCTGCATGATGACTTTCCTACATTTGTATCAAGACTTGTCCACGTTTTCTGTTGTAATGGCTGCATTGATTGCAGAAGTCCTTCTTGTAGTGTTCTTCATTTGTAACGCTGTATATCAGGCTGAACATATACACTGTAGCTGAAAATGAAGCATAATGGCCACTTTGCTATTTATGTAATTGATAGTTGGGGCACGCATTCAGACAAAAAGCCTGGTGCCATTCTTTCTTCTAAATAGTGTTACAAAAAGTTTACAAGCAAGTAAAAAGAAAAAATGTTCAATCAGGAATCAAAGATACAAGAAGGTAGGGAAACAAGGTTGCTTATACCTGAAGATATACGAGTGGACATTTAATTCCTAATTCAGTAACGAGTATATAGACTGAACTGAAATAGGGTTTAAATATCCTCTAGTGTTCAAGTGTAGGTAACCTCCTTTGTTCCATTACTCTTTATTTCCTTAATCCCTAAAACTCTATGTACGTACTGATAGACATGCTATGTGAAAGGAATCCCTAAATCTATCCTACAGCCACAAAGATTGTGGTTTTTACTTGTGTAATTGGTGGCACAGTTTTTTTCTTTTATACATGATGTTTTGTGCGCACTTTTCTTTTTGTTCATAGGTTATGCTATCCTAGTATGTATATCTTTTTGCTCAACTGCAAGCATCTCTGTGGTTTTGTTCATCCTTGAACATTATGGTGTAGAGAAAACTTCCGCCACATTCCACTGGTATGAAATACATATTGACAGCTATGGACTTCCTGTTGTGTGTCATTCAGTATGATTATGTTTTTTTATGCAGATGGATATGAAAGGGTACTCCAGCTATCACACAAAATAATGACAATACAATAAATTATCATCATACATTATGATAGCAATGTATATTAGGGTTTGGGCTTTTCTTGCCAAAAGTATCACCCCTAAACCAGTCTCACAACTGATACCTTCATAGTGCCTTTGAAGTATAGGTATAACCAAGCCCAAAAGTGCGATCCAAAACCCTTCCAATGGGTTGCTACAAATTTTAATAATGAAATTTTCCTCTGACTGATTGCCTGGTTGACTTAAGAAATTGGAAAGACTTTTAGACAAAAGTCCATTCTAGTAGCTTACACAATATGGATACTCACTTGTACCTGCCACACAGTTGTTGTAGCCACAGTGGGGATGTATGAAGCCCCATAAAATATTAAAAAGGTGTATTAGGAGTCAATACTGTGATGTCATATTTGATAGCAGTAACAGGAAATGCTGATCGACAAGTTATTATATACACAAAAACATGTGTACAGGTAGCTAGCTACCTGTACATATAATTATGTGTATACATAGTATAGATAAGTTTACACTTATTGTCACCAATGTAAATTCAGTCTTGGAGCATCTATATGTAACCTCACTTAGTGGCCACCTCATTAATAAGGCCACCTTGTTATAGTGGCCGGTCCAGATGTATTTCCATAGATTTGCCATCTCATTAATAAGGCCAGTGGCCACATACTGCAGGACCAAACGGGTAAATCTAACACAATATTCCCTTAATAAAAAGGGACAGCTGAACAGACAGTCAACATATCTACAAAAGTTGCTGCTCCTGAGTACCTGCCAAAAGTCAATAGTTTTAGCAATGTGCTTCATGTTTTAGCAGCCACTATGAATAATCCTATCTGTGCATTATGATGAATTCAAACCTGTAGTGTACCTATATAACTGTTACAGCAACTATAGCCAGGTGTTGATTTCTTGAAAACTTTAATAATAAGGCCACTTTGTTTAAGGCTGGATTAGTGAGGTTTTCATTAATAAGGCCACCTCACTAATAGGGCCACTTATTGTGGGTCCCAAAGGTGGCCCTATTAACAAGGTTTCACTGTATTTCAAAAATTTCTCTAGGGGATTTCCCTCACACCCCTAGAACATGCATGCTTCATATGCATGGTGAATCTGCTTCGCCACACACTCAACACTTGAAACCCCCTTTACATATTTTACTGAATTATACCTCATGATCATATAATAATTGTGCTTTTATTGCGAGACAGTGACTGCTACAACAGATAATGCTACTACTCATGTTACGGTCTCACTATTAATCTCACATTACAGAAACATGTAACCTTACAACAGCAATAGTTACGTATAATATTATGTGTAAACTACAAGATATAATGTGTGGTGTATGCATGAGATCCTGTACTGTCATTGTTACAGCATCCCCCTTTCTAATAAGATGTCTCATCTTCCACAATGTCATATCCACAGTATCAGGAGGGTGATATGTGTTCTCTCTTTGGATATATATAGTTGTTAATATTAGGTGTGTAGTGGCTGTAGTCCCTCCTGCCTCTTCTGCTTGGCCTGCCTAGGTTCATACCAACTATATTGTTATCATCACCATCTTCATCGACAATGTGTAAATTCTGCCCCACTATAGTGGTGATGATTTAGGTAGTTCTGAACTCTGTGATTTGTGGTGTTGAGCATGTGATGTTCCATTCAAGCATATGTTCTTAGTGCACCATTTTAACCAAGCAAAATGAACAATCTTCTTCCCTGCAGCTGTAGTTATATTTTATAATTTGCCTCTGATAAGTTCTTCGCCATGCACCTTGTATGGACCTGACCATGGATGGTAAAGTTTCTTGCACTTCTCTCTTGCCCATAACGACACATAATGATTAATCCCTTTCTAGTAAAGCTTCCCATGGACCTTCTACCATTCTGCTTCACATGTTTAAGTGTTTTCTTGCCAGTGCAAATACTTGGCCCATTTGCTTACTATTAAAGCTTTACAGCACAAGTGCTGATGGTCTGTAGGACACCTAGTCCTACAGCCTATTTAAAGATATCATATGTTTGAAAAGGTGCAGAAAGGAGAAAAAATCCATGAATTGACCTGAGCAGCCGCCAACCTACAACCATCCAATTTACGCTTGAACGCTTGAAGGAGTCTGCCATGTGGTCACGATGTTTCCTCCTTGTAAATTTTAAGCAGAAAAAATCCTGATCATCTGGAAGACTCCTGGCATTCAAAACTGGATCAACCGTGCAGCTGCAGCTAGGCGCTTTAATTATTCTTTGCGGTTGTAAGTAGCAACCAATCATCTGAGTACCTACCATGAACATCAACAAACTGTTTGTCTTTTAAATTATAAGCTTCATTATAAAAGAAGTATAAAAACATGCATACACATGCTTACAAGTGTAAGGTGTCACTTGGTACAAACTGCACATGATAATTCTCTGGTGTTATCATATGGAGGACAAGGAAGTGATCCACATCTTCCCTCCACAAAGTAAAACCTCATGCCATCATGATTTGCTGATGATCCAACTATTGACTTAAATGCCACATCAATACAAGTGAACTGCGATGGATGATGACTGTAACGTTCAGACATTAGGTATCCATAGTATTCTCTGGTCCATCCACTAGGACAAGTGTACTTGGCAGGCACCATGTAGACTGTAGAATGTTGAGTGACATAACAAACAGCACATGGTACATCTGTGTCTTCAACTCCATCGAGGTAACTGTCGCTGTGTGGTTTTGTGTTGTATTCAGCTCCATACATATATGCTCTAGATGCTGTACCACTAATTTGAGTGAGAGATTTGGGGTCCAGTGGTAGACATTGTGGATTACTAGCACCACCATGACGTGTGTGAGCTCCACCAGCATTTCCACTATACACCAATTGTGCAGTTGATGGACACTGGTCATGTCCCCATCTTACATACACAGTTCCTCCATTCCTCTCCTCTTTGTCGCCTTTCACACCATTCTGTCCTGTAGCTCCTTTAGGCCCAGTTAGTCCTTTTAATCCACTACTACCCTTCTCTCCTTTATCTCCTTTCATTCCTTGATATCCCATTTCTCCTTTCAGTCCTTTTGGTCCAGGTTTTCCTTCCTCACCAGGATACCCACTTGGTCCTAGTATATGTGTTTGACAACAATGTGATGTGTGAGAATATCAGTGTATTACCTTGTACTCCTTTAGGACCCATTGGTCCTGGTAAGCCATCATTACCCTTTTCTCCTTTCATTCCTTGAGATGTCAGTTGTGTTGTTCCTCTTGGTCCAGGATCTCCCTTGTCTCCTATAAACACACTTGATAACATTCAAGTGCACACATAAAACCTTCATGTGTCACCTTGATCACCCTTGGCTCCTTTCATTCCAGGTTCACCAGGTTGTCCTATTGGTCCACGTAATCCAGTGTCTCCTGTATGATATAATAACTAAACAATGATCAGGAACTGTGTGTTATGTGGCCAAGGAAAGCAGACAATGTGTATTTTACAGGAACAAAGAAAACATAATTTTCACGCATTCATACCTCAGTAATGGCTAAACAGAAATATCCCATTGTTCTGTAAAATATCCCTCAGGGTGGGACATCTTCCATACCAAACTTGATCAGTCCAGCCATTGTACCTTCAAAGTTTGTCTTGTTTTCCTTCTTCCATTAATTTTTGCTTTTGCAACACTTGGATTCTTTTCATATTTGGAGGGTATAAAGAGCATTTTATATTGCATTTATCTTCCAATCGAAGTGGTGCAAAGTTATGAGCAATTTTCAAAAATTGCAAGTGCAATCTTTTAGTATGATCAAAATACTCTAATAGTACAGTCACTGAGAAGTAAAAAAAAAAAAAACGTGCAGGAAAATCTTGGAAAAATTGTTCAAGGTTCAAACCAGAACCTCTACACCAAAATTCCCAAAATCTTTACCACTTTACTACTGCTTATTCCACCTTATAAATGGAAGTTCTAGTTTAGTACACCAGAATATAATTTCATAGATTTATCCATGGAAATTCTACATTGTTCTAGAGCATTCTATCTGTTGCATTAGAACTGCTCAGAAACAAAATGTGCACTGCATTAAAAAAATAGTCAAATAAAAAGAGGCAACACCATGCATGCTAAGAGTCACATATTTGAGATACTCTAATAGAACAGTCAGCCTCGTTGCAATTTGTTATCATGCCTACCATCTAAACTGCATATGCAAACTAGTTGAATTTTCATTGCATGTGTCAGGTAACTATCAAGGCAGGAAATCTTAGAGTATTAATTAGAGTTATAGTGTGAAAATCAACTGTACATGTATGTAACAAACACATTTCAAGATGCCTAAATAGGCCATATTCAATAAAGAAAATAATACAGTTGATTTCAAAATGGTACAAATGTCACCTAAAATCTAGTTCTTCCGCTTACCTGATAGACAAAAGCCAGCAAATACAAATACAAAATGATATGATATCTAATCCAAAACAAATAAAAAGGGTGTGGCCTTCTAAAAATAGGCTAGCATGAAAAATATGTATTATCAAAGGTGGAATTATTGCAGCTATTTCTTGGCTGCCACCTTTGATATCACATCTTGTTCCTTTTTTGCAGCTTGGCTTTTTTTGAATTAGATGTGTATATATACATGATAGTATTAACCTATTAATCCTCTTGGTCCCCTATCACCAGGGTCTCCTCTTGGTCCAGGGTCTCCTACATCTCCTTTTGGTCCTGATAATCCTGGATCTCCTGTGTATATCAAATGACAAATTTTACATATGAGAAGAATTATTGAAATAAAAAAAAGGAGATTGTCTGCAGCTATATTGGGGAACATTTAATTTCTATATTGGTCATATAGCCTATCAGCGTGACTGAAGTATGGATTAAATGTCCACTGCAGCTTTAGACAGTCTTCCTGCTTTTATTCTATGATCCCAATTCAAATGTAAAATTTTCCTTGTACATTTTGTTACTTTTTTGTAATAAAATAATTCATTACTGGTGAACTTGTACACACTGCATCAAAGGGAAAAAAAGGTGCCAAACGCTGAGTTAACTGAGCACACCTTGAAAATTAATTATAAAAAAAAGCTGTGTGACCTTTCCACTTTGTTTTCAGCTATGTTCTACCTATTACATAGCATTATAAACAAAGAAGTGTCTCTGCAATCAATCCAATCACTGAATATTACAGACAATTCTCATGGTAGCTAGCATTGAAACAATGATGCATTATACCACAAATCAATACCTATGCTATAGTTGAGAAAGCTGAAATGAGGACAAAGGTAATTTATGATGCATGCATTGTAGCTGTACAGTTGGCAAAAGGGCACATCTCGAGCCAAAACAATGTTCAATAGTCAAGAAATCAAGCCCATAGCCTTCAAGTTATGTTCAACTGGAGGCATCAGTCAGTTAGTAGAAACTTCAGGTATATATATTTTTAATTCCATAGAAACTATTGTAAGCATTTGGGGTCAGCATTTTTGGATTTGATTATGTCTAACCAATTCTGCCAAACTGTCATGCAGGAATATAGTGAAGCTGGTTTTTGGGTGATTTTTTTGACCAGGACAGCCCAATCCTCCACGATCCCTACCATACGGTACTACCATACTGTATGATCACTAAACTATGAGTGAGTACCTATTAATCCTCTTGGTCCCCTATCACCAGGGTCTCCTCTTGGTCCAGTATCTCCTTTTGGTCCTGATACTCCAGGTGTTCCCTGATCTCCTTTTTTACCAGGAGGACCAATGGGACCTGGTGTACCATCTTTACACTGACAATCATTTCCTGACTGTCTCTTCACATCATGATGAGTATTAATGGTGTTATCATAGTTGAATCCTATCTGTGGCTGAATGTACATGAAATTATTGGTGACAGACAAGGGTGGCCCCAGGAATTTTGGTGACTAGTTTCCAAACTTTTGCTATACGTAAATTTAAATCTAGGGGGGTATGGATGCAAGATTTTCCAAAAAATTGTGTAATTTGAAATTGAATCTGGTAGCAATATTGACAGTTTAAAATAGAATTATGTTAGGTATAATGCAGGCTGCTTAATTGCAATCATAACAAGGAACATAACACTACAATCATACTGAAATCAATCATAACAAGGAACATAACACTACAATCATACTGAAATCAATCATACTGAAATCAATCATAACAAGGAACATAACACTACAATCATACTGAAATCAATCATAACAAGGAACATAACACTACAGTGTTTGCTTATGGTACAGTATCAGGTGCAGACTAAAGAGTTAAGAGACAGAGCAAATTTGACATTTGAAGTATACAACAGACATGGATGTTGTTCTGGAGGTCTTGGGGCATGCCCCCAGGAAAATTTTCAGATTTTATCACTCTGTTATAAGATTTAGGACGATTTTTTTACTGTGTTGGTACAGGCAAATAAAGTAGCTAGCTAGCAGTTCTTAAGAGAAATACAAATGTGGCTGTTCTATTAGAGTGGTTGACTGCTCTATTAGAGTATTTCGATCTGAACTTTTGTACCGTTGCAAATCACTGTAAAATATACCTGAATACACTTGACCAGTTTCTGGAAACCTCAGAAACCCCCCTAGATCCGCCCCTGACATAACCAAACATCATCTTATAAATGACCTAAGGTGTTCAAGGCTTTCACTAAATGACTATATGATTGCCAATTTTACAAAGCATATTTTAAGTATCACAAAATGTCAATCCTATCCATCTATACTGGTACATAGGGTCCTTGCTTTAGACTTTTAATCTGCTTGTAACTATCTATGATTTCACTGTTACTTGTATACGTAGCATTAGCATTGCAAAATGAGAATGACTGATCAAAATTTCACAAGTGCAAAAATTGGTTGAAGCTACATACTGTGCAGTAGAGATCATTCCTTCACAGCACTCTTAGATTTAGATGCAGTTTTGTTCTGTTTATTGAACTCTTCTGCATGCTTTGTAATAATATTCACACCTTTCAACCTCAGCATTTAGCATTACTTAAAAATCAAGTTGCATGGTAGTGCGACGTGTGGCCGGCATACCACACCAGTGCATATAAACAGCAATAAAGAACAGGAATAAAGAAAACATAATTTTCGATAATGCACTTTTTTGTAGCTTGGCATGAATGGCAACATTTTCATTTCCCTATGTTCTTTCTATTAAAAATCTTTTCCATGTTGTTCATCCTCAAAGCCTAGGTAACCATACTATTCACACATATTATAAGTTGTATACTACATACACATTTCCCATTTGCCTCACATTGACTTGTTCCTGTAACTTCAACAACAGTTCCCTGTCATACTCTACTTGTTGTTGTAGTAGATCCAGTGATGACTGGAAGTACCAAGTCACACCAAACAGTAGAACTAGACTAACTAATGATAGTACTAAACTAACTACCAACACAACATCCTTGTTGGTAACAGCCATTACTACTACTGTACTATTGTAACTGCTGACTATATGCAATAGAGATACTACTAATAGTCTAAAGCCATAGACACACATGCAGTGACATCAAATGAAAAACAGGAAGTGGATTATATGGTATTAAATCCAGCAGTAGACAAGCTTTTGATTAAAAGGGTAACTCATCAGTTCTTTGTTCACCTTATTAATGTGTTATTATGAATACAGTGTATATACTTTTCAAACCATGGGATAGAATTCTGCTATCAATAAAAGAGGATGAAAATGATTTTAGGTGCTAAATTACCTAAATGCTCAGGTAGTGCTAAAATGTTAAGTGTGTTACAGATTTCACTAAGAAAAGTAAGCAGTTTTACAAACAAAATACATCATTTTAATACGAAGTGCAATTCAAATATCCCCCTGTAGCTCCCACAGTTAGTTAGTTTTGTATTGTGACTGTTGATGATCACATGAAATTCCAAGAAGACTATGTGACAGTTATAAATGGTCCTTAAGTGTTTCTGACCTCTGCAACACCTTGGCCTCTGTTCCTTTGTTGGGTTGTTACTACAACGACAGCCTAAGGTTTTGCTATTATAAGTATGTAATATGCCTTAACAATTAAATAGTTCTAAAGCCAATTGTCTGTATAATTTCTCCCATTAAAGTAGATGTTGATGTTTGTTAATGGCTTCATATTAAAAATAATTGTAAACTATATAATAAAATATTATTATGACAATAAAATATTATTATGACATTCACTAATTGAATATATCTATAAATATGGTCATGATGTGTGGACAATTTAAGGATTATTGAAACTGGGCTAACTTATTGTGTCAGTGAGAACTTTAATGAACTGAGTCAACTGAACCACAGTACTATCCAGTGCCTTGTGAATAATAGACTCAGTATCTCATGAACTACCATAAGACTTGTTGATATAACCTGCTGGCACAGAACCAGTGAATACTTATGACCCCATCAATTTTTGCTAAATGCATCTTCAGACAAATTACTGCAGTGCAGTGTAAACCATGACATACAGTGTTGAATATTGTATTGTGCTTTATTATACTTTATCCCAATTGTATACTGATCAGAACTTTCTATACACCAGGGTGATACAAGTGCCAAAAGTGTTGTAACAATGTCACAGCATAATGCACTCAGGAAAACAGTGGATTTAAGCTTGACTATTAAAATGAAACTTCATGCATCCTACAGGTCAAAGGTAACACTGGAAAACAAGTTATAAATACATGTTGCATTTTCATACGTAGCTGACAAGCAGTAGACTGGTATTCAAACCTCAAAGTATGTGTGAGGTATATCTTGTGTTACCACAAACCATCCTCAAATTGCTTAATTAAATACTAAATATTTCTACCTTTATAAGGGTAGCTACTCTCCAACAGTGACAACAATGGATTGCACAACAACGTTAACCCTTGCCACATTACATCATTCGATTTATTGTAAAACACATTTCATCATGCACTTCATTGCAGACCATCATGAATTACAAACACAGCGATAAATAAAAAATTTCAGAACTGCAAAATTACATTGATATGATACCCAATATGTTGCAAAGTGTTGATTGGTACATATGGAGAGAAACTTTTGCAATAATGTTTCTATCAACAATTTTATTGTATTACAGTATTAGCCACTTCTTCCTAACATAAAATCTGCTGCTGATGGAACCAAGTGGCCCATTGAGTATCTGTGTGTCACCAAGGACCATTGAGCTATCAAGCTATAGAGTGCTTCCATCAAGCTACTAAGCTCACTAGTTGGTACTTGTGGTGTCCTCTGGGGAGTCCACACAAAATGTGAGTGTTAACATATTCCAGAGAGATAACTACTGAATAGGACTGAGCAGTAACTGTCCATGTGTATTCACATCTCGTATAGCAATTCATTAAACACACACATGCACTTTTTTGATAGCAATTTTATTTTGCCAATGGCATTAAATTTTGCTTGATTTGCCAAATTACCCTCCTTGTTTCCCTCCTTACAGTAATATATTACCATTGTACCTGTAACTCTACATTTTTGTAGAATTGGAGCATGATCAAATTGGAGAGCAAAACACTTTGTAAGGGACATGATCATTGTTACAGACTGTATCCCTAAGTATGTATTAGTATGCAGCAGTTAATGGTCGCAATATGCATAACAAATCCTTGCTCCAGAAAAGTCATGGTGCTGCTTTAGTAGGTGATATGTGTGTCACTTAGTACAAACTGTACATGACAATTCTCTGGTGTTATCATATGGAGGACAAGGAAGTGATCCACCACAAAATGAAAGTGTTGGCCATGAAGATATGCTGCAGTTCCATGTACTACTTTAAAGGAAATGTTGATACAGGTATAATGAGAAGGGTATAGTCTAGACTATGTGCTGCCATCAAATACCCATAGTATTCTCTGGTCTATCCACTAGGACAAGTGTACTTGGCAGGAACCATGTAGACTGTAGAACGTTGAGTGACATAACCAACTGCACATGGTACATCGTGATTATTTTTTCCATGGACATAGCAGTAACCATCAGTATGTGTCTGGTATTCAGCCCCATACATCAAGCCTCTTTGTTGCACTCCTAGCTAATTATTGATCTGAGATATAATGTAGTATATATAGTTAGTTGTAGGATCAGGTGGCAGGCATTGAGGATTGCTGCCACCACCATGTTTGTGGTGAGACCCACCTACTCTCCCAGTATACCTTAATAGTGCAGTAGATGAATACTGGTCATGTCCCCATTTTACACAGCTCCTCCATTCCTCTATTCTTTGTGTAGGACCAGTTAGTCCTACTACTGCCCTTTATCTCCTTTCATTCCTTGGTGTCCCATTTCTCCTCTTAGTCCTCTTGGTCCAGGTTCTCCTTCCTAACCAGGATATCCAGTTGGTCCTAGTAAATGTGTTTGGCAATGACAGCAATTTTATGTCAGTGTATCACCTTATTCTCCTTTAGGGCTCATTGCTCCTGGTAACCCATCATTACCCTTTACTCCTTTTATTCCTTGAGGTGTCAGTTATGTTGATCCTCTCGGTCCAGGATCTCCCCTGTCTCCTATTAACACACTTGATAACATTCAAGTACACACATAAATCCTTCGTGTGTCACCTTGATCACCCTTAATTGGCTCCTTTCATTCCAAGTTCACCAGATTGTCCTATTGGTCCATGTAATCCAGTGTCTCCTGTATGATATGATATGATAACTAAACAATGATGTGTATATACATGATAGCAAGAGCTCAAAGCTTCTCTTTGATTAAATCAATACCTCCACTGGTGATAGAGAACTGTTGATTAGCGTTAATTGGTGCTGATAAGGTCAAGTCCTTATTCTTTGAACAGACTCAGGTGTAACTTAACCCCCACTACTACCATACACAAGGAAATTTGACATCAAAAAAATTTGACGAATTTGACGAATCGGTTTAATTCATCAAATTTAAATTCGTCAAATGTTTATAAGCGCCCTTAAAAGTACAGGTTTTTCCTACAATTTCTTGATTTTCGTCAACATTTTATTCGTCAAATCTGCTGAAGTCTGAATTCGTCAAAATTTCCTTGCTTACGGTATATTATTAACTCTTGATGATAGTGTAACCTATTAATCCTCTTGGTCCTCTATCACCAGGGTCTCCTCTTGGTCCAGTATCACCTTTTCTACAATCTGGTCTTGGTAGTCCACGGTCTCCTGTATTAGAATGTCACTTCTGTGTACATACCGGCAAAGTGTACTGCGTGGTCAGGCATGTACATACTGTACATACTGTACATATGTGACTGAATTTTGGAAAAACACCCATATGGGCACACGTAAATAATTAGAATTATCATGTTTAGTGGGTTGCTAATAAAAGCAGGACAGTTTTAAAAATATTTCAAGAATTTTCTTGTAACTTAAGGCATTGAGAATAGCTTACAACCATTAACAAGTAGATTTGCACTATAAAGAATATTTTAGGTGTCAAATGCGCCCATATGGGTGATTTTCCAAAATTCGGTCACGTACACAGTATTATTAAGAAGTTGCACAGTGATAAATTTGTTAATTTTGTAGCTATGTAAGCTTTTACTGAATACAAGCATGACAGCACATCATTGGTTTTATTGAGTTTAAGTGAGGGGTATGGTATCATTCTTACATTACAGAAAAAATATCTTTCAAAAAGATCAAAATGCTCTAATAGAACAGTCAACTACCCTGATAGAGCAAATTCCCACATTTAAATTGCTTGTGGAGACTAACAGTCTTTACTTGTATTATAATTGGCACATGGTGTAATTGTGCTTTCAATGAACAGCACTGCTAGGTGAAAAGTTTGTCTTGATTGTTTTGTCGTGATGTATACAAAGTCATGGTGGAAACTATGTATAAGCTTTTAGTCCAAGTCTCTGTTATTGTAATCAGTTGGTCCTAGAAGTTTGCTGCATTAAGTTTCTGACACATCACTATAATTTTATTCATGGCTAAAATTTGTTATAATGAATACCTGGCAGCACTACTTTTAACAGCGTTAAGCAAGTTGGGTTCTATTTAATTTGACGTCCTGTGTCCATTTGGTCACCGTATAATCACTTTTTGTATTCTCAAGTTGTTATGCATACATCTGAACTCATAACACAGTGATTCCTTGTCATTTTCTTATGTTGTTTCCAGATCCACTATCAAAATTCACATGGCCCAAAAGCCGCCCAATATAAATACACTCGTGAAGCATGCCAGCAGTTTCCTACACATGTAGGTCATAATAACCCATGTGGACATATTGGTTATACCACAGGCACTCGTGCTTTGCCTGGTATATACATAGCTATTACATATCCACTTCACCAACTTTTCAAACACACCTTAAGTAGTTAAAGTCTAAGTAGCTAAAGTCTTTGAGCAGGCTGTAGGACCAGGTGTCCTACAGACCTTCAGCACTTGTGCTGTAAAGCATTAATAAATAAATAAATAAAATAAAAAACCATTGTTGCTCATCTACAAAATCTTTTACTCAAATTTTTAAACTGTTTAATATGGCCATGAGGTCATATGAAAGTAGAAAAGTGATACTCAGATGGAATAGTTACAGTGCACTTTCCTAACACCTGCATAGAAGCTGGATGAAACATAAACAGCTGTTGATATGCTTTATTTTAATTTTCTGATGACTACAAAGTTCAAGTAGGTTAAGCAAAGAATAATACTCAAATTCATCATTTTAAATAGTGATGAACTACCTGTGAATTTGTCACATTAACCATTCATGTAAGGTTTCAGTAATGAATTTTCACATATAGTCATGAAGCCAATATGGTGGCTAAATTGTTTGGAGGACAATTTAGTAGCTGAATTTAGCCAAGGAATATTACAAGTAACTTACACTTCAAAGCTTTTCACATAATACTGCATGCATGCTCAGGCCAAACAATGATGCATGTATATACGCTTATTATATTGGTGCCTCAATTTTCTGAACACACATTAACCAAACAGTCAATTATCCAAACACCAATTGAATGCTCAATTAAAGTATTTTGTCAACAAGTGTGTGCTTTATTAGAGTAATTGAATGTATTGATGTTAGATTTTTGTACTTTTCAATTATGTGAACATCCTTCCCACAATTAGTTCAGATGATAGAGGTTTCACTGTATAAACTGTAGTCTAAATATTACACACATATTGGACAGATGACTACAAAATTAGTTCCATAAAAGTTATGGTGCCACCTAAATAGTCATGTTATTTGGTACAAACTGCACATGATAACTCTCTGGTGTTATCATATGGAGGACAAGGAAGTGATAACATCTTCCTTTTATAAAGTGAAATCTTGAGCCACCACGATCTGCTCCAGAACTAGGCACTGATTGTAATGAATGATCCATGCAAGTAAAATGAGAAGGATGACGATCATTGTATTTAGACATCAAATACCCATAGTATTCTCTGGTCTATCCACTAGGACAAGTGTACTTGGCAGGGTAGACTGCAGAATGTTGAGAGACAAAGCAAACTGCACATGGTTCGTTATATCATGTCTATGATGTCTTCCATGAAGACTGTACTATACTTGTTAGTATGTGAACAGTATTCAGCTCCATATATGTAAGCCCTAGATTGTGTTCCAATAATTTGGGCAAGATAGTTAGGATGTAATGGTACACATTGAGGACCTACACCACCACAATAATTATAACGTGATCCACCTGCTCTTCCAGTATAGACGAATTGTGCAGTTGATGGACACTGGTCATGTCTCCATCTTACATACACAGTTCCTCCATTCCTCTCTTCTTTGTCACCTTTCATGCCTTTCTGTCCTATAGCTCCTTTTGGACCAGTTAGTCCTGTTGGTAATGGTAATCCACTACTACCCTTCTCTCCTTTCATCCCATTTCTCCTTTCAGTCCCCTTGATCCAGGTTCACCATTGTTTCCCTTTTCTCCTTTCATTCTTTGATATGTCAGTTATGTTGATCCTCTTGGTCCAGGATCTCCCTTGTCTCCTATTAACACACTTCATAACATTCAAGTACACACATAAACCCTTCATGTGTCACCTTGATCACCCTTGGCTCCCTTCATTCCAGGTTCACCAGGTTGTCCTATTGGTCCACGTAAGCCAGTGTCTCCTGTATGATATGATAACTAAACAATGATGTGTATATACATGATAGTGTAACCTATAGCTATTAATCTTCTTAGTCCCCTATCACCAGGGTCTCCTCTTGGTCCAGTATTACCTTTTCTACCATCTGGTCCTGGTAGTCCAGGATCTCCTGTATTATGTAAAATGTCACTGTGTGTGGTTGGTCAGGCATGTACTATGGATGAGCCTATTTTGCTTTTTTTTCCACTTATTTTTCTTTTCAGCAATTTTTTTATTTCTTACCCATTTTGCTCAATATTTTTCTCCAAATTTCTCTATTCTGCTGAGCATCAATAAAAATAATTGCAGTATCTCAAGCTTACAAGCATGTGTGACTGCTTTATTACTACAGAATATTTCATACACAGTGACTGCTCTGTTAGAGTATCTCGATCTTTAGTTGCCAAACCTATTGAGCGTATTTATATTGTCCTAATACTATGCATGACTAAATCTTTTTCCTACAAAATGTGCTAAGTTGCCATTCCTTGGTGTGTAATCAGATGGTCCTAGGAATTTGCTACCTAAAATTCCTGGCATGAAACAATGATAGTAGTCGTCAGCCAGACATGTAGAAAGGAAG
This sequence comes from Dysidea avara, assembly GCF_963678975.1. NCBI lineage: Eukaryota > Metazoa > Porifera > Demospongiae > Dictyoceratida > Dysideidae > Dysidea > Dysidea avara. Next base: position 32,751,248 of record NC_089279.1, read on the forward strand.
GGTATGCAAGACAACTGGTGATGGAGTTTTTTGTTTGATAAAGGAAATTGCTGTGCTGTGAAAGGTGATTTATTCAAATAAGTCACAATTTTTTGCTGGACAGGTGCTGTTACGCATCACTATCAAGATTGTTCATTTAATAAACATACAATGTTCTTCAAAGCAAGAAAAGAAGTACTATACAAGAATTGCCGCCAATTGTTGCTCAAGGTGTATACTGTAAAATATGATAGTCACTTACAGCAATCAGTAGCTAATGGTTCAGTAGATACACGTGTTGCAATGCATTATTAATATGCTGTCTCCAGTACAAAGTTTAATTTGTCTAGCCAGGCTGTTCTTAACACATACCAAACTAGAGGTTGCTGTGTAAGGGATTTCACATTGCAAAGCTCAGATTTATTATTATTTACAGGAAATAAAAGGAAGGCAGGAGCCTGTAAAGTTTTGATCTGTGTCAATATATGTTCTTTACTGCTTAATGTGATGTATACAAATTATAGTACCTATTAATCCTCTTGGTCCCCTATCACCAAGGTCTCCTCTTGGTCCAGTATTTCCTTTTGGTCCTGATACTGCAGGTGTTCCCTGATCTCCTTTTTTACCAGGAGGACCAATGGGACCTGGTGTACCATCTTTACAGTGACAATCATTTCCTGACTGTCTCTTCACATCATGATGAGTATTAATGATGTTATCATAGTTGACTCCTGTCTGTGACTGAATAAGATTGTTATAAATATAACTTAATTTTTAGTTGTGCTAAGCCACATATAACCAGCTATAGGCAGCTGTTATGTAGGCAAATTTGGCAAAGGTGGCCAAAGGCAGTTACTATGGGCTCGTGTTTAGCAGTAACCCACATTGTTATGATAATTCGCAAGTGACTGGCTTCTTCATTAACCATCTTTTGATGCTACTATCAACTTGCCTTCTCTAAACAATGCCATTCTGAGATGGTGAGCTGGTTTCTACATGTAGCTACATACTTTACAAATCAGGGGCGCACGGGGGGGTTTCCAGGGGTTTCAGGAAACTCCTTTGGATTTTACACACTACTTATGCACTTGTCAATTTCATGCCCCACCCCCAGGCGTCCCCACACCACAGGTGGGGATTTGACATTGCTTCTTGTCCCCATCCCTGGGGCAATTGACAGTTGTCCAATTCACTGACCGATTTTCGGTAGTTGTATTTCTAAACAATAAAATCGCACATGCTATAATTTTACTAGTTACAAGGCAGGTTTATTACTAGTCGCATGCATGAAATATGCGCTTAGTCATCCTTGAGGTGTTGTCAAATCCCCTACTATGGGGGTGGGGCATGAAATTGACAAGTGCATTAAAACATTAAGAAATTGAAACTTCAGGTTTCCAGAATCTGGAATCTATCATGAAACAGGACATATTGTAAACTTTTATCTTAGTTAAATAATAGTTTCTCACACGATAGCAGATAGCAACACTTACAGCTTATGATTTTGGTGAAAAGATCGAGATACTCTAATAGTCTATAGCAGTCAGGCAATATAAACTACTCTAATATAACAGTCACTTAGCTCTAGTGGAAACCCCTTTTCAAAATTCCTACGTACGCCCCTGCAAATGCACTATCAACAGTTGAATTGGTATATTAAACACAAAGTAACGTTTACTACAATAATTTCAAGGCTGCAATGCACTAAATGTAGCTACTATATGGAGTCATGCAGCTACGTATTATATGAGCAGCAATGTGCTGTATCTTTCTGCATATAACCTCAATGGTAACCATGCCTCATTAATCACACAATATGTATTGCATCTAGCAGCATGCACATTAGGGATACTTTTAAAACAATTGTTGTTCTGTTAGATTACAAGTTGTATATATTATACACGACTTAATCCTGTAACTTCAACAACAGTTCCCTGTCATACTCTACTTGTTGTTGTAGTAGATCCAGTGATGACTGGAAGTACCAAGTCACACCAAACAGTAGAACTAGACTAACTAGTGATAGCACTACCAACACAACATCCTTGTTGTTAGCAGCCATTACTGCTGACTATACTGCAGAGATACTGCAGTAAATTTAAATTTATCGCACCCTTGGTTGTTTAGTTCTATAGCCAATTATCTAAATAATTTTTCATGGTAAATAAATGTTGTTGTGTATAAATGGCTTCATGTTAAAATGATTTACCAATTCTGAAGAACTTAATGATTTCAGCATCATCATATTCAATAATTATGGCAAAGCATTGATTAATTTAACCTTTAACTCATGCTTTATGGTAGCTATAGAATGTGTGAATCAGGTTGGAAGTATAGGACATGAATCAGTAATTAATTTTGTAGACTGTTCAAACACACATTGATAGTTAGCTATGTACATATCTAACCATGTACATAATGACACTAAATAAAGTAACTATAACTATAGTATAGGCCAACAATTGTAAATTCCTTGTTTCCCATCCTAGTCAGACAAAAAATACCATGTGGGCGGGCAGCTATTATTTATTATATTGTTAAAATCTATTATTTAATATCAAAGATGGAGCCCATTAACTTCAAATTGCTTTTTTCTCTTAAATTCAGGAGAGCTAGATTCAAGGTTAGTTATATCTTGAAAGATTTTAATAAGATTCAACCCTCTAGAATTTTAGATTTGAAGTATTGTAGTGTTTCCTGAGCATCCAGAAAGGCATTTAGCTACATATAGAGCTGCTGGGTTTGCTATGCTTGTGGTGACACGTGCTAGCTACTAGCCTGACTGTGTACCATCAACTTCAACAGTACAATTTTTTCAAATGCCATACACATTAATAACAGTTTGAGAATGGGACTAGTGTTGATGTGCATCTCAAGTTAACAATGGCTTTTTGAAGAGATTCACTGCTAGTATTAGGCCAGATACCATGCACCAAATAACATCAAAAATTCACATCAGAGTCCACCTATCCAATAACCTAGTCTTCATCCCAATGACACGACCACACAATTGAACTTTCTGTCAGTATTAATATTTAGGTCACATGACTATCTAATGTAATAATAAATTTGCATGCGGCTCTAAAATTACCATTCGGGCGGGTGACAGGAAACAAGGAGTCTACAATTGGTGGCCATATGTATAAAGAAGTAGGGATTTATGTTATAAAAGTACTGGCATGGTGGAGTATTACCTGATCAAGATTATAAAAGAAACACCTAAATCTTATAATTTCAGTGGCCCTTTCTACATAGCTACATAGTTAATGCTCCATCAGCTACTTGCTTTTGTATACTTTTTGTAGCATGTATCCCTACTTTTAGTATTGCTGAAACTTATACTACTAGTTTTTGACAATAGTTATGCACTAAACAGTATCTAGCTAGCCCGACCCATACAATGATACATTGGGGATTTGACATCTATGTCTTCCTTCTCCTGGAGATGTTTGTTAAGCTACAGTAAGAGTTACTTTATAAGTTAATCAAATCACTTGAAAAAGTACTTATATAATTAGGGATGCGGCGATTATGCCGGCATAATTTCGGGCATAATAGGTATGTGTGGAAATCAGGAATTATGCTAGCATTTTGAGATGATTATAAAGCTTTAACAGTAGGAAAATCTACAGATTGCACAATTCCGTTAAAAAAGATCGAGATACTCTAATAGAGCAGTCAGAAACTCTAATAGAACAGTCACCGACTATTATTTACTCTAATAAAGCAGTCACATTGATGAAATATTCTAATACAGCAACCAGCTAAAGAATTCAAAGCTTAAATATCAACGAAAATGGTATGATACAGCAATAAACTGGCATTATCAACCAATTATGGTGGCATAATTTTGGGAATAATGGGTAATTCTCAAAAGCATAATAGGTGGTTTTTTGAGCACTGCTCAAAAGCATAATGCTCAATTTTTGGAGCATAATAGCCTCATGCCTATATATAATAGATGGAGATATAGTGACTATGTTGTCTTGCACAGGCACACACTACACACACAGACACACTACACATGTGTGCACGCACGCACACACACACACATACATGCACACACACAGATAATACCATGAATGTCCACTCACACACTACACACACTACACACACACATGCACACCACACACACACACACACACACACACACACACACACACACACACACACACACACACACACACACACACACACACACACACACACACACACACACAAGCACACGCACGCACATACGACAGCTTAGTCAGCAATTTCAATGACTGCTAACAACAAGTCGATGTTGTTTTGGTATGTAGTTAGTTTAGCACTATCGCTAGTTAGTCTAGTCCTACTGTTTGGTGTGACTTGGTACTTCAAATCATCAGTGGATATCATGTTACCATTTCTGTGTAATACGTTTACTGTATGCCTTGACAAGTAAGATCCCCATGGACACTCCTTATTATCACACTCCAAATGACATACATAAACAAGTTATGCAACACAAAATAATGAAGTCCAACTAACTACTCAAGGGGACTACTATTAGCTTTTCCCAACTCAGATGCACTTTAGCAGTTAAAGAGCCTACTGTCATACTGCACCTACTGATTGTTCCTCAGGATTTCTACCAACTTCAGGACACTATTCATATCAACTATGTAGGAGACCCAATATATTTTCCCAGGCGGTAGACTAAGCAGAAGACAATGCTATTTGTCCAAGCAAAGATGTCATAGATGGCCATGAGGGCTGGTTGTGACTGCTGGACATTACAATATGAGTGCATGCACTATTCACATCAAGTCTGTCATCACCAACTAACATAATTAATAGGGTATTGATATCTCAAAGTGCTGGAGAATGATTGTAGCTAATACCAGTTATGATCTAGCTGTCCACCACTTTACTCAAGTGTTTCATGATGTGGAGCAGAATCACAAATTTTGATAGTTATTCCTCAGCTATGAATTCTTTGAATGAGTTTCTTGTCATCATGAGAACAAAATCATACTGGCCATGACAGAAAAAGGTTTGACTAAAGTGATACCATTCGTATGCTCCTTTGACAATTAATTAATTAATTAACTCTATGGGTCCTATCATACTCCTGTCATGCTGCAACCACTGGTTACTACTTTTACAAATCTTGTAATACCCTTATGCTGAAACATAAGTATGGTCTGGGAACACCAATGTCACCTCCCAAGTGGTGGATTCAACAGAGCTTAGGCTGCTGCGTACTTCAAGCTAAAAGCTGGCTTACGGATCACAAAATATGTTTCATGGCAATGTAACAGCATTACAGAGCTTGATAGCCACCAGACTCATAGAAAGTTGTATACCACTACTGGGAAGGGACCAGCTTGGTCAACAATCCCAATTGCGGCCATATACCCTAGCTATTTCCTGGGCCATTCCAGGAACTCTTTGAATGAGTTTCTTGCTATGATTGGATCAGAAACCTATACTTACCATGCCAGGGAAAGCCTTGTATACTCTTTCACAGTCACTCTCTAACTCCTGTCATACTGCAACCACTGTTTACCACTTATACCAACCTTAAGACACCAAACATATGGACTAGGAAACCCAATATTACCACCCAAGTGGTGGATTCAGCAGAGCATTAGGCTGCTAGGCTGGAAAGCTTGCATCCAAGTAGGGGCATCAAAGATGGCCTCCCTCTATCTATAGTGATCTGATCATGGGAGGAGACTGGTACCACATAGCCCAGGACTGGCAGACCCATGTACACATACACTATATAATACATCTGCATTAGTAGGATTTTCCACATAAAAAGTTTAATATTCCATTGTGCTGGAGATTGACTGTCGAGTGAGTGGTTGTGATCCAAACTTTGCCTGCATGTTATGTATATTGTTGCCCACTCAAGTGTCCCTTGATATGAAACAACATAGCAGAACTAAAATTAATAGCCATCAGGGTTGCAGAGTGTTATATGCCACCGTGGAGAAGGACCAGTGCAGTCAGCAATGCTTGACCATCCCTCACTGAACCCAAAGTGCTGTCCACAGATATGCCTTATCCACCAGAAATTCTGTGAATGACTTTCTTGCTATGATGAGATCAGACTCCAACTGGGCATGCCATGCAGGGATAAGATTGACTTGCATGTGCCCCTTGACTACTGCTTATATGCTGCAGGAAGTTGAGGGGGCTCTGAATGTCCCAAAGGTTGTTGGAGTATGTATTAATTAAGCTAGCAATCATAGCAACCACTTTCTGAAGAACTGCCAAGGAGAATTGAAGGGTTGGGGTATTGGTGTAGCATCTGAAGATACAGTACCTGGTGTTACAGGAGCAGAATACTTGTGTCACTGGCTGCTTATGATGATCAAAAATGAACCAAGCCACCAAGCCTTGTAGAGTCAGAAATTCAATAACCTGCTACAAGTTAGCACTGTGACACTTCAGAACTTCAATACTACAGCTCTCTATTATATTGCAACACTATTTATAGCCCAACTTGTGCAGCCTCCCTTAAACAATGCCAGAGGCAGATAGGTAACCCAAGGGAGACAATGTCTGCCCAAAGTACTAATATGTGAATGGGTGAGTGGAATCAGTAAACATGTGAATTTCATTATATACCACATATACATATGAGACCATTGTACCCTGTACCTGACAAGAGGAGGGACTGCACTGAAGGCTTGACAGAGGACACATTTTGCTACATGGATAATGACAAAAGCTCTTGCATTCCATGGTTAAATTAGCAGAGTACATCCCACCTGAACCTCTCTCTCTCATTACGTGAGACATGAACTCTTGACGGTTTATTACAAAGATAGTAAATATACGTACGTGTATTGCTCGGCAGCCTAAACTTTAATAAAACTGGGGAGGCTAGACATAACTTATTTGGTATTTTATGTGTTAATGAAGGTGACTGCACTCCCATACCTTCGATGCCCCTACTGTACAGTACTATCATACTGTGATTTTGTATTTTCACATAAATACTAGAAACATATGAACACATTAATGCATACTTGTAAAATATCATTAAGGATTAGCAGTCAGTGGCTCAGTGCATAGTCATAGTTAAAATCTAATTTATACATTGTGTATTGATGACAATGACATTGGTTTGACAATGTTACTTGGTACAAACTGCACATGACAATTCTCTGGTGTTATCATATGGAGGACAAGGAAGTGTTCCACATCTTCCCTCCACAAAAAAGAATTCCATACCATCCTGATCAGCTGATGAACCAACAGACTTAAAGGCAATATCAATGCAGGTGAATTGAGTGGGATGATGAACATGCTCTTCACACATCAAATACCCATAGTATTCTCTGGTCCATCCACTAGGGCATGTGTACTTGGCAGGGACCATGTAGACTGTAGAACGTTGTGTGACATAGCAAACTGCACATGGTACTTCATAGTGCTGTCTTCCATGAAAATGACTGTAACTATTAGTAAGTGTATAATACTCTGCTCCATACATTATAGCCCTCCGTTCTTGTCCACTAATTGGAGAGAGATAGTTCGGGTCAAGTGGTAGACATTGTGGATTACTAGCACCACCATGATTCCAATTAGGTCCACCAGCTCTCCCACTATAAACTAATTGTGCAGTCGACGGACACTCATCATGTCCCCATCTTACATACACAGTTCCTCCATTGCTTTCTTCTCTGTCACCTTTCTGTCCTGTAGCTCCTTTAGGACCAGTTAGTCCTGTTGGTCCTGGTAATCCACTACTACCCTTCTCTCCTTTATCTCCTTTCATTCCTTGATGTCCCATTTCTCCTTTCAGTCCTCTTGGTCCAGGTTCACCATTGTTTACTTTTTCTCCTTTCATTCTTTGAGATGTCAGTTGTGGTGATCCTCTTGGTCCAGGATCTCCCTTGTCTCCTATTAATACACTTGATAACATTCAAGTACACACATAAACCCTTCATGTGTCACCTTGATCACCCTTGGCTCCTTTCATTCCAGGTTCACCAGGTTGTCCTATTGGTCCACGTAATCCAGTGTCTCCTGTACATGATATGATAACTAAACAATGATGTGTGTATACATGATAGTGTAACCTATTAATCCTCTTGGTCCTCTATCACCAGTGTCTCCTCTTGGTCCAGTATCTCCTTTAGTACCATCCTCTCCTTTTGGTCCTGGTAGTCCTGGGTCTCCTGTTTGACAAAATCAATGTAAGTCATGATTATGTGCATAACATAGTATATGTATAGATGGCAATAATACTTTTATCATTATTCGATACACCATACATGCAGTACGTTTCAATTACTCTTTTATACAGTTGTGTATATACAACTGTTCTTCTTAAACACTTGCATGCATACTAGTGATACTACTGCTACATATTATACAGTTATATAATTATTATTGCTTTTTACATAAAATGCACTGAACAATGGGAATACAGTATATCTGAAGCGGCTAATGGTCTACCAGTATGATGCATTGTTAACTAAAGTTCTGGCAATACCCATGCAAACCAGACAGTTTCTAAAACTATAGAATTGCTTATGAGAGAGAGAGCTAATGATCATTATGAATGATGGGGGTCTCCTAGGATTCCAACAACGTCCTTCTGAAATTTTAATGTATATAGAAACACCACACTATCAAGGTTAAAGATAACAAAAAAGATAACTGCAGGTGCATCAACTCTGAATCCCCAGTAACCTTCCTTTTGTGAGGATTAGAGTTAGTGTTCCTATTGAGTGTGCCAGTACCCCATATGTATGGACAGACAGACTATTGTCTCTAGACAACTTTGGTTTGTGTCCCAGAGGAGCTCCCATAGTATTTTTATGTTTTGTGCATTTTGTTATTATTTCACATAATTATGTATTTAGCACAGAGGGTGTGCCTCAAGCTACTTTTAATGGATAAAGATAAACATTTTATAACGTACTATTTGTACCATTTTTTATGTGTATTGTCATTGCTATACAACTGTCAGGTGCTTTTATATTAGTGTTAGATAAGCATCAAAAATGAACATTCTATTATCGAGCAATACAAAGTGACTGGGTACTTTATTAGAGTATTAAAAAATAAGTGATGCTTACTGCATTACACTAATGCAATCTTGTGTTACAAGTTGACACATTTTTGTACATATAAACATCACCAAGGCTATGGGACAAGGACAGGATCGAGGCAGCCTTATGGTGCTTTCATGAGTCTGGTATTAAAGTGTACCCCATGGTAATGCATCAAAGGTTAAGTACTACAGTGAGTGTAACGTTATTTGCCATTAAACTTGTGCACTCAGGTTTGGCATAACCATAACACTCATGATAGGTGTATCAAACGATTACACTTCAAATGTGTTACTACTATACACCTTCACAGTGAAGGTGTAGTCATAGACTCATAACACATTTGAGGTGTAATTGTTGAGGTGTTATGGTAACACTGTGTGAAGGTGTAGTGGTAACACATTTGGAGTGTAATTGTTTGAAGATGTAGTGGTAACACATATTTTGAAGTGCTATTGTATGAAGTTTACAAGGCTGCAACAGCTGAGAGCTGTTCGTTTTTGTTTCCCTTACTTGATCAAATCCCATTATAAATCTAGCAGCTTTGGATTTGCACTATCAAATCCCTTGAAGCTCAACTTTAAGCTTAAATGATACTGCAGCATTTATGTTGTCATGATCATTGTGTGCTAAAAAGGGGTTAGTTGTGGCCAAAAATTAATTGTATTTGTAGACTAGCTGTAAAACAAATTATAATGATGGATGGATCCATCATTTTAAAAGTTAGATTGAAATAGCAGAAGAACGTCTAAAATGCCTCAAATTACCAACTTTAAAGTATTGGAGACTTTGTGGGGACATGATCATGACCTACAACATAATTAAATGGACATCTAAACGTGAATGAAACTACTTTTGTTACAAGAGCATGGACAGCAATTAGAGGGCACTCTTGCAAACTGTTCAAGCAATTTGCTTTTAGAGAGGTTCGACAGAATTACTTTTCTCACTGTGTAGTGAACAACTGGAACTCCCTCCTAGTGGTATTGTGGAGGCTCAATCAACTGATGAATTCAAGAAGTTGTTTGACAACTTGAACAATGACATTATGTTTAGCATAGATTTATTGTAAGATAGGATCAGGATTTACAGGCTTTGCTTTTTTTAATTCCTGTATAATAGTAATAATAATAATAGCAACCTACACTTCAGAACAGTGGCTACATATGCAGGTAGATCCAATCCTGTGTTTTAAATATTCTCTTTGACCTTACATTCAATTAACTATACACTCTTTATTCTCTTTGACAAGCCACTATTATATATTTTCTTAAAATCCAATAACAAGAAACAGTGTATAGTTCTGTTTTTTAATTAAAATTACTCCCAACTCAAATTAAAATTACTTCCAACTGAACTCATTTATCTTGTACCCAGATTTGGTTAAAAGTAGGTTCTAGATTCAATCTTGTGATAACCATTTTCCAAAAATTTCCAGGGACTCTGGGAGTATATATAATATGCCACCAGATCTAGAGCTCCCCTAGCTAGAGAATTGTATACAGCTGAGTGCACATGCACTCCACACACTGGTGAGTCAGTCTACTTGCCCTCTCCACTCCCACTTACCCTCTCTACTGTTTGGACAGCTAGTGTAGGTTGAGCCATGAGACTGTAAATTATGCTATACTAGCTTCAAAACACTAAATTTGATCATGTGCAGCTGATACCCAAATGTTTCCACTACTAGTTCTTTAAGATGTTAGTCTAAGATTGAATTTTAGCTACATGGCTGCGCCCTTTTTATATTTATTGACAAGCTGTATGGGGAATAATGGTATCACATAAACAAAGTGACATTATTTTCACTCAAAAGTACTACCAAATTCAATCTCAATAGGCCAAATTTGCAAAATTTTCCTGTGGGGGGCATGCCCCCAGACCGCCCTAGATATAGAGCATGCTCTGCATACTGAGTGTGCTTCTCACACTAGTTGTATCAACTTTCTTGCCACATATATAAATGTCCGTGTTAACACCCCCCCCTTCTGAAATCCTAGATCCGCCCCTGGTAGCTACAAACTTAGTACTTGGGTTAAACCTGATTAAGCTCCACACATTTTCTGAATTTTCCATAATTATAAATCAATAGCTTTAAAATGTGACCAGTGCATGTGTATTATATTACATTTGAAAGTACATTATACATAAGTGATATATGTATAATACAAGTTCTTTGTCAATATAAACAATGAAAATACATTATTGCCTTAAATTACAACTTTCCAAGGATGATTTTAAAATACAATAACCACGGGGACCATTAAACTCTGTTAAATGATTATTTAACTTTATAGCATTAATTGTAAACCCCATGCATGCCCTAGAACCCTTGAAATTCTACTTTATTCTAAACCTATAATTTTATAACCAACAGTTTATAAACTCTTGTTATAACATGTTATGCTGTACACCTCCTTCCCTGTATGTCAACTTTAGAATTACCACTGCTATGCTGAACCAGCGGTCTACTTATTTTCCACTTTATAACTGAGATCAAACCAACATGGCCCATAATACTGTATAATATTATTGTGTCTGGTTGACTTGATGTACAACTATAACCCAAAATATATCTATATAGATTGCATTTCTGCATTAATTTCAAAATTTTCCCAGGGGTGAGCATGCCCCCCATGCCTGAGTAGCAAGCTACACATGCTGTTGATGTTGACCGTGAGTGTGCTTTGCACACAATTGGTTTACCGATGCACTTATAGCATTGCTGCATTCTAATTTCAACACAAATAGCTACTATATAAGCAAGATATAAGCTGGGGCCCATTTGTTCTTAGGGAAATCCTAGATCTGAATAATTATACACATATAGCTAACCTATTAATCCTCGTGGTCCCCTATCACCAGGGTCTCCTCTTGGTCCAGTATCTCCTTTTGGTCCTGATACTCCAGATTTTCCCTGATCTCCTTTTTACCAGAAGGACCAATTGGACCTGGCCTACCCTGACAAGAACACTGTGATTCTCTCTTCACATTATCACCAACAGTATCATAGTTATTTCCTGCATGTAACTGAAGGGCACAAGACATGTGAATGAAAATCTCAATAAACCACTAGTGCCCCATATTATGTGTATATCACTAAGTGATATGTAGTATGGATTTACAAAGGTTAGTAATTTTAATTAAGAAAGCTGCTTTAATGGAGCAAAGATGCTCCATTACACTTTTACAATGGTAATTGTACCTAGAGTGTCATAACTATAAAATTAATATCATTTTACATATAAAACTTAGTGTATGGTAAATCAAGCTGAAATGCAGATCAGTAATACATGACTTCTTTTATATAGCATAACACATTTGTGACCCGGTCTGCAAAAAGGGGTCTTATAGCCTTTTCAATTGCATATATATGGTAACCCATAACTTGACTGGTGAATATGTTACAAGCCTACCATTTGGTCACTCAACAACCCTAACCTGGCAGTAGCTGTGGGTGTAATTACATGGTGATAGCTTTAGTAGATTAGGAGTTATGATTAGCCAAACATGGATAATTGGAAAGGCTATAAGACCCCATTTCGCAGACCGGGTCACTTTTCGATTTCCATGAGAAACAAAAAAAATGAATTCCCACCCTCATGCATTTTATTTATAATAAACTGTGAACCTAATTTTCCTGGCCTTAAATAGATCTGAAATGTGCTTTTTTGCATATTACAGCATTATTAACTGCAGGGAGATGATACTGTGCATGCATTATGGACCGCATATTGCATGTTGTATGTTATAATAATATATGTATATACTGTCACAGTTTTCCTTCATTGTTTGATTGCATTACAGTGGCGCATCCAAGGGGGCACAGGGGGAACATTCCCTCCCTTCCAACCACCTCTCCCCCAATGGAAACCGTTATACAAGATTGAGATACTCCAATGGAGCAGTCAGTCAAATACTCTAATAGAACAGCCACCACACATAATGCTACCTTCATAGTTACTGAGTACAACATGAAAAAAACTAGCATCTGCAGCACTATCCCATGCATGAGCACACTTAGCCAGCTAAGTATATTTTGCAAATGATATGCACTATGTAGGTCCAGAACTATTAGCTATAGCTAGCTCAACTACTCATGTTTGTCACTTATGCTATGTATGTAGTCCACTTAGAAAGCTATATATTTCTGTATAAAGTCACTCTAAATCACAATGTTTATCCCTGAAACATATTAAATAGTTTTAGCTTCTGGGGGGTGCAGCCCATCAGACCCTATATGCCTACTACCTTGGTGCACCCCCTTTGCCAAACCATAGATACCATAGCTGTAGGTAAGGCTATAGTATCTATGGCCAAACCCTGGATCCGCCACCTGCATTATGCTTTTCTGCTTAGCTAGGTAGGACGATGTACATACATAGGGTCCGCAATCCGAAAAATCAACTTCTACAAATCAATCCCCCTACCATTGTGGGATGTTCATTGTAGTATCCCATTGCTTGATCCACCATGAAACCGGAGGCACGATTGTTGTCTTCACAGAAAGATTGTTTTCAGTATCCGGCTCGCAAGATGCAAAATTTATTTTTAAAATTTCGTGCTCCACACAAAGGATCGGATGAAACTTGCTACTTAGCCAAATCGTATCCAGAGATGATGTAGTTGAAAAGTACGCACAGAAATAAGTAAATGATTTGCTGGGTGCCCAGCACAGGGTTGCTTTCTTTGAAAAACAGACAAAGAGATACGAAGTTTCGAATTCAAACTGCCCTACCACCCAGGGTGAGAGAAGCCAACTCTTCCTCATAGTGTTTTGATACAGTTGGGTGCATAGTCTGTCTATGCTGTTAGTTTGGAAAAGATCTGAGACTTCTCACCATCTGGGTGACGAGCGTTAAAATTTTCTGCAGCATCAAAGAATTATGCCGCGCTTTCTAGCCATTTCCAGCGCTTCTGCAGCCACAGCAACCATCAATTATAAACTAAAACTATGGCAAAAGATGTCCCTGAACGTTTGGTAGCAGCAGTTGTCAATTATTATTTCATCCACGGCTTCCACGCTTCGCTCTAAGGTATGCATCAAGGAGACAGCAAAATCGTCCAAATTTGACTTCACCTCTCACACTCCACAGCAGCTTCAAATCTTTACTAGATCATTCTACATCACCATTATGCTGCAAAACATCCAAAACCAAACCGAAAAAAGCACAAAATCTTTCATTTTTGATTCGAGCTGGGTGGAGCTCCTGGTGAGCTGCTGGTATACTGCATCATATGAAATCACAGAAACACCAACTACTACCACTACCAAACGTTTTGATCCATCATTTATCATCATTCTAAACAAAATTAAGTGACCAGTGTGGCATCAGAAGTACTGGAAAGCACTTTGGTACCATTGAGAGAATCCCTTGAAATGACGCACGAAAATTTTTACGTTCTTCACCCAGATGGTGAGAAGTCTCAGATCCTTTCCAGACTAACAGCATAGACAGACTATGCATCCAACCTTATCACATCACTATGAGGAAGAGTTGGCTTTTCTTGTCTTGGCTGGTAGGGCAGTTTGAATTCGAAAATTTGTGTTTCGTTTTCTGCTTTTTGAGAGAAAGCAACCCTGTGCCTAGAACCCAGTGAGTTAATTGCTTATTACTGTGCGTACTTTTTAACTACATCAACTCTAGATAATATCTAGCTAAGCAGCAAGTTCTATCCTGTTCTTTGTGTGGAGCACGAAATTTTAAAAATAATTTTTGCTTCTCACGAAATATTAAAATCGATATTTCTGTGAAGACAACAATCGTGCCTCCGGTTTCATGGTGTATCTAGCAATGGGATACCACAATGAACATCCCACAATGGTAGGGGGATCGATTTGTAAAAGTTGAATTTTCGGATTGCGGACCCTAATGACATACACAATTCCCAAAACTCTTTCAGAACACAGCCACTACGTTCTGGTCAACAGCAGTGACAGATTGCAGTAACAGCAGCTACTAGTACATGGCACAGCAATTAATGGACGCTTGCAACAGCAGTTTAGAGCTGCAACATGCAGAAGCAGAAGCAATGGCTATACATGTACCATGCAGCAACAGTTACAGATGTATACACAACGCGACAACAAAGTTCATACAAACAACATGCAGCTGCGACAACAGCAGTTGCGACATGCATGCAGTACAGCGGTCCTGCAAGTAAAACCTAAGGCTATAGTGCTAAATTTGTAATGGGATAAGCCTCGGAGTAAGCAAAAGCTAAATTGGTTCGATCTTGGTTTGCGACAAGAACAAGATGGGGAAAAGAAATTATTCACATCTCTGTGCATTTGTAACCCCTCCGTACTTGGGGTGGTGCCAAGGCGTGCTCCATGCAGTTAAAAAAATAGTATACACCTATAGCTAAATTTACTTTTATTAAATAACTACATAATTATATCATGCACATGCAGTGTCCGCCGTTAAATAAGAAAAAGGCTGGTGTAGCCACGCCCCCATTCCTATTCGAAAAGCTGGAAGACAGAGCTATACCGCATGGTACAGCTAGCTTATAGTTATTATAGTGTAACTAGCTGGAATGAGGTTAACTGCATGTTGCACTTATTCATATTTCACTTTAATAAGTTACAATGAAGGTAATCCTGTTCTGCAAGCACCTTAATTTGTCACAGTAATGTACAAGCCATGCACATTTCCCATTAGCCTCACATTGACTTGTTCCTGTAACTTCAACAACAGTTCCCTGTCATACTCTACTTGTTGTTGTAGTAGATTCAGTGATGACTGGAAGTACCAAGTCACACCAAACAGTAGAACTAGACTAACTAGTGATAGTACTAAACTAACTACCAACACAACATCCTTGTTGGTAGCAGCCATTGCTATTGCCATACAAAGTTGAAACTATGTAGCTAGCTATGCAGCTGTAATTTATGTATACTCAAACTAAAACTAAAATTTTAGAATGCACATAATTATACCTTATGCACATGGACATACAGTACAACATTAACTGAAAGTTTGCAATTGTGGCAACAATAATAATCTGAAAGACACTGAGTAAAGTAGCTAGTGGTTTTGTGGCTAATCTTGTTGCTACTTTACTTTTACTATCAGCCACAATTTCTAATTTCAGCTTCAATTTATGTAGCAAATTAATTTTGATTTCAGTTTATCTAGTGTAATACCACAGATAAATTTACCGGCTGACACTGAAATATATGTATACAGTAGCTATTTATCAATTTTGATAAAAAATATTACTCATCTGTATTATAGTTATAACATCAACGGTATATCAAGACACATGATAGTGTGTCGTGCGGCCCAAGAAGCCGGCGCGCCACACCGTGAGTATATTGACATCAAGACACACTATCGTGTGTCGTGCGGCCCAAGAAGCCGGCGCGCCACACCGTGAGTATATTGACAGGAAGAACGAAAACGTCATTTTCACACATTTGTATCTCGGTGATACTTCATCCGATTGAAACCAAATTTGCTGCAGAGTTGCCCGCCAGCTAGGGGAGTCTACATTCCAAATTTGAAGGAAATCACTCTAGCCATTTCCGAGATACGAGTGGCCAAAGTTTTTTTTTTTTTCTTCTTCGTCTTTTCGCACACTTGCAAAAATTGCTATAACAAGCAAACGCGTACTCCGATCGCCTTGAAATTTGGCACACAGAAAGGGAGTCCAACGGCGAATCCTAGCATCAACTTTGGTACAAATCTGATGAATGGTTCAGGAGTTATGACCGATTATTCGCGTAAAACAAGATCGATTTGTTGTCACGCCTACAGGGTAAACCGCTTCATGGAATGAGTTGAAAATTGTAATGTAGATGGAGTAACCATCGTAGGAGTGCCTTTTGGTGGTTTGAAAGGAATCGAGATGAAGACCACGGAGATATGACACAAAACCCAACCTGTGTCACAATTACGCGATCGATTTTTAGGAATAAAAAAGTATTAGTTTTCACGCCTACTAGGCAAACCGCTTAGAGCAATGAGCTGATCGGTGTATAGCTGGAATAATCTTCATAGAAAGTACTTGCAGTAGTACAGAAGAATCCGATTACAAACCACTGAGTTATGATTCGAAAGCCAACTCCGTGTAGCAAATGCGAGATCGAGATACTCTAATAGAACAGTCACCCTAATAGAGCATTCGGCTAATTTATTTACTCCATTATAGAATTTTATTACATCACAAGTTATTCTGTAGGGAGTTCAGCTGCAAACAGTTAATCTTATAGACAGTTCAGCAAGACAGTCACCATGTGGAGAGTTAAGCAAATATATCACTATAGAGATTCAGAACATTACAAGTCACACTGAAGAAAGTTCAGCTATAAACAAGTCATGCACCCTGTAGAGAATTCAGCTACAATTAAGTCACTCTCTAGAGAATTCAGCTACACACAAGTCACTGTGGAGAGAGTTCAGCTACAAACAAATTACCCTTTAGAGTGATCAGCAATGAACAAATCAACACAAATCTACCTGTAGAGAGATAAGCTAGAAACAATTCACCCTGTAGAGAGTTCAGCTACAAAAAATCACCCTGTAGAGACATCAGCTAGAAACTAGACACAATGTAAGGAGTTCAGCTACAAGCAATCACCCTGTAGAGAGTTCAGCTAAAACAAATCAACCTGCAGAGAGATCAGCTACAAACAAATCACCTTATAGAGAGTTCAGCTACAAACAAATTGCCTTGAAGAGAGATCGGCTACAAACAAATCAACCTGCAGAGAGATCAGCTACACACAAATCAACTTGTAGAGAGATCAGCTACAAACAAATCACCCTGTAGAGAGATCAGCTACAAACTACACACAATGCAAGGAGTTCAGCTACAAACAAATCACCCTGTAGAGAGTTCAGCTAAAACAAATCAACCTGCAGAGAGATCAGCTACAAACAAATCACCTTATAGACAGTTCAGCTACAAACAAATTACCTTGTAGAGAGATCGGCTACAAACAAATCAACCTGCAGAGAGATCAGCTACACACAATTCAACTTGTAGAGAGATCAGAGCGTGGCGCTTGGCCGGAATCTGGGTGGCCTGCGGATCAAGTCACGATGGGGTTGGCTTTTTTTCACCCCTTCTAGGTATTTGTCCCGTTTCACTTTAGGATATTTAGCTCAAAGATTTTCGCTTAGGCTCCTAGGCTATGGGTAAA
Organism: Dysidea avara; assembly: GCF_963678975.1. Taxonomy (NCBI): domain Eukaryota; kingdom Metazoa; phylum Porifera; class Demospongiae; order Dictyoceratida; family Dysideidae; genus Dysidea; species Dysidea avara. The sequence continues at coordinate 32,769,419 of NC_089279.1, forward strand.
CACCTCGAACAGGCTCTGCCTTCTGTGTACACCCTCCAGTGCCTAACTGGTAAAGTAGATAATAACATAACAATAACATCAGCTACAAACAAATCACCCTGTAGAGAGATCAGCTACAAACTAGACACAATGTAAGGAGTTCAGCTACAAGCAAATCACCCTGTAGAGAGTTCAGCTACAAACAAACCAACCTGTAGAGCGATCAGCTAGAAACAAATCACCCTGAAGAGAGGTCAGCTACAAAAAATCACCCTGTAGAGATATCAGCTAGAAACAAATCACCCTGAAGAGAGGTCAGTTACAAAAAATCACCTTGTAGAGAGATCAACTACAAACAAAACACTTTGCAGAGAGTTCAGCTACAAACAAATCAACCTGTAGAGAGATCATCTAGAAACAAATCAACCTGCAGAGTAATCAGCTACAAACAAATCAGCTTGTAGAGAGATCAGTTACACACAAATCAACCTGTAGAGAGATAAGCTAGAAACAAATCACCCTGTAGAGAGTTCAGCTAAAACAAATCAATCTGCAGAGAGATCAGCTACATACAAATCACCATATAGATAGCTCAGCTACAAACAAATTACCTTGTAGACAGATCGACTACAAACAAATCACCCTGCAGAGAGATCAGCTACACACAAATCAACTTGTATAGAGATCAGCTACAAACAAATCAGCTTGTAGAGAGATCAGTTACACACAAATCAACCTGTAGAGAGATAAGCTAGAAGAAGTTACCTTGTAGAGTGTTCAGTTACAAAGAAACCATTATGTAGAGAGTTCAGCTGCAAACAAATCACTCTGTAGAGAGTTCAGCTACAAAGAAACCGCCATGTAGAGAGTTCAGTCTCAAACAAACCACCTTGTAGAGAATTCAACTACAACAAATCACCCTGTAGAGAAGAAGTTACCTTGTAGAGAGTTCAGCTACAAAGAAACCATCATGTAGGGAGTTCAGCTACAAAGAAACCACCATGTAGAGAGTTTAGCTGCAAACAAATCACCTGTAGAGAGTTCAGCTAGAAACAAATCACCCCGTAGAGAGATCAGCTGGACGAAGTCACCTTGTAGAGAGTTCAACTACAAAGGAACCATCATGTAGAGAGTTCAGCTGCAAACAAATCACCCTGTAGAGAGTTCAGCTACAAAAAAAATCACCCTGTAGAGAGTTCAGCTAGACGAAGTCACCTTATAGAGAGTTCAGCTACAAAGAAACCATCATGTAGAGAGTTTAGCTGCAAACAAATCACCTGTAGAGAGTTCAGCTAGAAACAAATCATCCTGTAGAGAGACCAGCTAGAAGAGGTCACCTTGTAGAGAGTTCAGCTACAAAGAAACCATCCTGTATATAGTTCAGCTACATTTCAAGTCACCCAGTAGAGAGATCAACTGCAAAAAAATATCCTGTGGGGAATAATGGGCATGTAATAAATATATGTATATAATTTGTATAATTACTAATAAAATCAAAAACAATTGAAGCATTAAAAATCTTCTTTAAGTTCTTTTCTTCTTCCTGTGGTAAAGAAAAAAACACATGGGTTAAAAAAGCCCCAAAGCCAGCCATAGGCCGGCTTTGCAGTATACAAATACAAAAAGAAGTGATATCTAATCAAAAACAGCCAAGCTGTAAAAAAAGATGCGGCCCCCTAAAAGGCCATGGTGAAAAAAGATGTGAAATCGAAGGTGGCGGCCAAGAAATGGCTGTGATGGTAGGTTAATGGTAAAAATTTTAATAACGACAATTCAGGTGAATTTGGTGCCAAGACCAAGTGGCACAAAATTCACCTGAATTGTCGTTATTAAAATGTAACCATTAACCTACCATCACAGCCATTTCTTGGCCGCCACCTTGGATTTCACATCTTTTTCACCATGGCCTTTTAGGGGGCCGCACCTTTTTTTACAGCTTGGCTGTTTTTGATTAGATGTACTTATTCCAGGATATCCTGCTTTCCCTTTGGCACCTAGTCTACCATTTCCTTTTCTGGTAGCTCATATAACTTATTATTAATACCAAAGGCTGCAGAATGTTGTCTTTGGTTATACTGTATATCACCTGAATTATTTGTAACCATGCAGATTTGTGAAAATGGGTAGGGTCTTCCATACACATTCTATTCTGTGAAAGTGGAAGACCATAACTTAGTGTTCAAGAAACATATTAACCTGAAATGTTCTCCATCCACTGAACTATATTGGTGTTCACTACTGACCAAATTTCAAGGTAACAGCCTTTTCCATTCTGAAGTTATGAGACATCAAACTGTTGGTAAATTGGATGAGTGTGGAAGGCCTCTTTTCATAAATCTAGTCAATTATTGATTGTCTCTGTTGTATTGTGATCATTAATTTTTCTGTTGATGGAAGATGAAGATGTAGCACATTATTGTGTAAACTGTTTAACCAGCAATTATTTCAGATCAACTTTTAAGGCACATAATTATGCAAGACTTAACAAAGGTTTGATGGGACAAATTAAGGTTTGGTGGATTGTAGAAACTTTATTTAACTGTTTATGGCAGTATAATGTTCAATAAATGATAGCTGCATGCATGAACAATTTAAGGGTGCTCTGTACAGTTTGCAAGAGAATTCCCAAGTTACATGGCGAAACAGGTTATCTTTTTACATTGATGGAAATATTATGGTCGTTAATTAGTCTGTGGCTTATTACTGAATTTTTAGCACCTGTGCATTAGGTAACAGACACCCCCTTGCTATTCTACACCCTTATGTTTAAAATAGAACTAGTGTGTCATTTTTCACCCAAAAGGCATGAAAATGTTGGATGAACTACTGTAATAATTTTGCTAAAAAAGAGCGTTTGCAGTTTTTTGATAGCAACTTCTAGTGACAAATAGCATGGAAGTGAAAAGAAAGATTGGTGGCAGTGTCAAACCGGAAGTTGAGTATCTGATGATTGGGAAGCTAAAAGACAAAAATAAAAAGACACAATAGTTTGTACTGTTCTGTATAGTGTATCATGAAAGTATCAAGGCTCTAGTGTGAAAGCTGTAAGACTAGTTCTAGTTTAAAGGGAAAATTATAACTCGCATTCTACAGCAAATTAGCAGTTTAGTTTGGACTAAAGTGTGCTCTAGTGTTAGCTTATATCCAGTAAGAAAGTACAGTATATTTGCCCAAACCATTTGAGAGTTATGGTAATTTCATGGAATGAACTGTACAGAGCACCCTTAATTAACCCCAAAGTGATTCACCAAACTAGTAGTCTTGTGAAACTTTGCATGTCATGATTGTGTGGTAAGTAACTACTTCTAGATACAGCAGATTTCAGGAAATTTTTGTCAAAATTGTTTCTTTTATGATAAACGCATGAAATTTGGCACAATATTAGAACAGGTCATGCATGTGGAAAGATTTCTGGATATATAGAGCCATCCCAAATTTGACCTTTGGTGATTTTTATGGCAACTTTATGGCACCTTTATGGCACCTAAGATGTGAGCTGTCGTAGGGCGAGAGGATGCACATAACGTGTAGTATACGTCAGACTGAATGCACCATCGTCTCAAGTTAACTGCTGTTGGTAGTGTATCAGAAGCAGCTCTTAGTAAGAAAGACAGTTGTCCAGGATTGAACCCTGCTATCAGTCTGTTCCAGGTCTTACATGAATCCTCCAATTTAGCAGAGTCGGCAAATTTACACTGGACTGTTAGTGTCTGTAAATGGGTGTTACAGTTAGATTTGACATTGTTTGATAATAATTTCTTTGCTTTCATGTACAAGGATCGTGCAGTTGGCAATGAGGATAGTTGTTCACGAGCACACATTAGTGGGGAGTAGTCAGTATCACGTATTTGTAAAGCAACGTTTCCAAGTTGTAACTGTAATCCGCTCTTGAAGCCGGGAGTCTGAAGAAGCACTAACACAGGATAACAGGTTTAACTTGGCTTCTCTGGAAACTTGCATGATACTGGGGCAGCAGATACCAGGATAATAGAGTAAAACTCTGCTTGCACTGCGTGGGAGATTTAGCCACTTTTTAAGATATCGAGTGGCTGTTGATTCTAGTTGTGAAATTGTTGAAACAGAAACTGAGTCAACACAAAGGGTAAAACGTAGAAGTAAAATTATGTAATTCCTGTATATCCACAGTTTATATTCCCCACGAATCTGAAGAGAATCAGTAGCTGACAATAAACTAGTCAAGCGAGCCTTCACACGTGCACCTGCAACCTTCTTAGTGACACTTATAGATACATCAATAATTTTCCCCAAAAACTTAGTCTCTCCTTCAACAATGGATCTGGTAGCACCCTTAGACAACGAAATTCCCTGAGGAATAATCTTCAAACCATCAAATAAGTAAGATACACACTTAACTGGCTTGAAGGAGAGATCTAAATCAGCTGCTTTTTTATTAATTGATTGCAACACTGAGGTGTGGATAGTAAGATCAGTCGAGATCAGAGTGACATCATCTGCATACCCTTTTAATGAGTGTTCCAACAAAGGTGCAAACTTAGGTGATTGTTTCCAGTTGGTCTTGCGAACAGCTGGAGTATCCTGAAAGGAGACATATTTCCTTGCTCTTTTTGAACAGGGCTTCCATTCAACTTTCCTCAGGTCAACTACTTCATAAACTATATTCTCATCTCTATCATCATATATTATCTTGCAAGTTTCTTCCAAAAAATACTGGTCAATCCGAGCTCTGTACCAGCCTGGAGGCTCATCACTAGAGCCACTCCATTTCACATAGACGAAAGAGTCAATGGGAGGAAGATCATCACATCCCTCAATAGGTAACTGAATTCTATACCCGTGAGTAACATTCAAAGGTTTTGCCAACTTTAAAAGAGGGTTAAAGGCCAGCAAAAATATAATAGGAGACTGGGTATCTCCTTGGAAAACTCCTCTTTGAAATGGTATGGGTTCTGTTTCCCAATTTTTTGTTGAAATAACCACCAACAACAATGAGTAAAACGATTCCACATAACAAGAGAAAAAGTTGGGCACTTTAACTATATTTAGCATATCAAAAATTAGGCGGTGGGAGACTGATCCAAAGGCATTTTTAAGATCAAGAAACATCATCATCAGAGGCTTCTTGTAAGTTGTAGAGTCTTGTAAAATTGTAGAAAGAGTATAGATATGTTCAAACACACCAGGCAAGCCTGACACAAACTTTTTTGAATACTAGTATCCAAAACATTATTGACTCTCAAATACCTCTCAAGGCGATTACTCAGGATTTTGTGTAAAAGTTTCCCTACCACTGAGGTAAGAGCAATTGGACGAAAATTTGAGGGGTCACTAGTGGAACCATTCTTATAAATCAGTCTGATTCTAGCTATGCCCCAGCTGGAGGGGGCCGTTCCTTTCTTCAGAATCTTGTTAAACAGTGTTGCCATAAAGTGGTGACTAGATGATAAATGAATTAAGTGATAGTATGTGATTCCATCGATACCAGGGGCAGATTTCATCAAACAACGTTGAAGAGTAGCTTTCACTAGTGAGGGCGTGATACTTTCAACATTAAATAACGAAGAGTCACAATCAGGAATTAGCTCACTGGCCCATGAAGGCAAACACTCATATGTTACTGTGTTATCTGAGTATGTAGAAGAAAAATAAGAGGCTGTATCACAATCAAAGGTGGGCTCCCTGCTATCTGATGGCTGGAGCTTCTTGTGAGCATATTCCCACGGGTTCTTTCTTTTTTTTTTTTTTTTTTTTTTTTTTTTTTTTTTTTTAATGTTATTTAGACAGGGAGACAGCATCAGCAAAAGCTGTTTTTCAGCTGTGCCCTGAACAAGCATACAAAAACAATATAGGTACATATATACACACAATTAACTAAATATGACTTAAATAAGCTAGCTTAAAGCTATTTAATGAGTTCATCTCGGTGATTGAGGTAGGCAGGCTGTTCCATATAGTTGTGCCACGATAATATAGACTTCGTTTGCCATAGTTTAATCGCACAGCAGGTACATACAAACGATGGACATTGCGCCCTGCACGACCTGTGACGGATAAAGCAGACCTGAAGGTGGGAAGTAAGTAGGAGGGTGATAGCCTTTTTAAGATCTTGTATACTTGTATGGCAATATGAAATCTGCGATGTTCAACTAAAGTAAGATTAAATGCAGAAGATCTGGCAGAGTCATATGATGAAAACCGTGAATGAAGTCTTTCCAGTCTCTTAAGATGGCCAACATTAGTAGGTACCCATACAACATCACAGTAGTCAATTATTAGGCACTTATAGGCAAAATCTCTCTCATCTCTTTTGTAATCTGTTGATGACGATAGCATTGGAGAACCTTGTTGTGAGTCCGAACTAAAGTGAGAAAGTTTCCATCATCGGACTGTATACGTCTGCGTGAGTTATTCTTCATCAATGATAGATTCTTCAAAGTAGTCTCGATGCGGCGAGGACGATGGCGGCCACCACGACTAGGAGCTTTTATGACCTCATATTCCAATAAAAGATCACCCACGATGTGAGAAAATTGTTCAGCAGCTTCACTCGGAGCCAACACATCACTGCCAAGTGAGTGGTGTAGCCAACCTAAATGATCACGAAGAATCTCATCTAAACGTATCCAGCAGGGCGTCGTAGCATATTGCTCATCGGGAGTAAAAAAAGATGCCATACTTTCACGTCACGTGATTAGTTGTCAAATGTTATCGAGTTTTCTGCAAGTTTCTGTGACCTGTAAGGCTGAATGAAGTTATCCTAGGCAAAGCAGATACTCTGATTCCGAATTTGGCATCAGTTTTTTGATGAAAAGATGTTTTGTGGTGGTAAACGACAAAAATTTGTCTTGTAAAAGGGTATAGCACTATCAAAGACACTTCAGAATTCTGCGTTACAATCATCCTGGCGTTCAAGACGTCCATCCACGTCAATACAAGTATAGTTTGAAAGTGAGCAGTTTGTTGTGTTGTGAGGAACTGCTTTATAGCATGCATTGCAAGGTGATGCATAGCACCCTCGTGCAGGCCTAGCCTTTTGGTGCCACCCCTTCCTATTTGGATGAATTAGATAATACATAAACTTTTGAAAAAGCAGTGTTTGGCTAGTCTCGTCCTCGCAGACCCATTCTCCGGGGTGGCACTTATCGATTAGAGATTATAAGCGCCCCCTCCGAAAGGATCTGGTGAAATTCCCATACTATTTTTGTCCGAGAAATCGCCAACTCTGGCGAGTGATAATTGGTGTTTAATACTTGCACAAGATTTTACAAAAGGTGACGATTAAACAGTATTTTATCATTTTATGGCTGCGCAGTACAGACTTTACAAAAGCATCAAATCGTCACCTCTTGTGTAGTTATTAAACACCAATTATCACTCGCCAGAGTTGGCGATTTCTCGGACAAAAATGGCATGGGAATTTCACCAGACCCTTTTGGAGGGGGTGCTTATAATCTCTAATCGATAAGCGTCACCCCGGAGAATGGGTCTGCGAGGACGAGACTAGTGTTTGGCAAGTGATACCAACCTTGTAAGGCTTCACAACTACCTTTTGTGATGTTCTGATATGCCCACTACTATTATTGTCTATTTTGTTGCAGCTGCATGACTAATTCTAGTCAGAGACAGTTTTTTGTTTCTCTTTATTATACAATGATGTCATCATATTAAGTAACAATTGCTATCTTCTGTACTTTTAGAGGAGCAAATAAAGTGTAGTATCAAAAAATTACTGTCTTACAATAATATTGAAGAATACTGGTCATTATAATATTATGTTGGAATCTGATTGTCGAATTTTGCTAAGTAATTGTTAATTGTGCCCTGTAATGTCAAAGGTCACTCTGTAATATATCACGAATTAATCATCTGTAAATATGTTTGAGGTACCTGTGTATTTACAGAACTCACACTATTCTTAGCAAAGTACTAACTCAAACATTAAATATTACAAGTGGTCATTCTGCAAAGGAGTGGTCACTTCAGAAAAGTTTTACCTAGCTCATGCATTTTACTGCATCAAATTTTTATGTAGTGAAAATTTCATGTCATTAGGAGATTCATACTCAAATTTATGGCAATTTGGATATTGTGCTTGGTGCCACATTAATGTACAGAAAAGCCCTAAAAATTTCATACACAAAAATCACCGCTCCGCCGACTTCTTTTGCTTATATCTTTTGGTAGGAGCCAGCAGTTTGCACTAAAATGATTCTAATAGATAGTTCAATATTTGCCATACCAAAGAATTTAAGGAATGTAAAATTTTTAATTTGGTTGGAAATCTCTACTATAAACAGCTGGCATTATTTACAGTCCAGTGCTTCGTTTCAGTTTTGGTTGCTGTAACTCCCAAGTTTTGCCTCTTTGCGTCTGAGTCAGCTTGAGTCCCTTTGTCAGCAAGTAATTAATTCTATTGCCACGCCCTGTTCCACCTTCACAATCTGGTTGGAGGCCATCAATTTTCTAGCTACACGGCCAGGTACATCATCAAAAGTGTGTCAGTCTACAAATAAACTAAAGAAAGATAACTTTTTGAGATACAATACTAAAAAAAGTTTGAGGAAAAATATTTTCGTGGATTGTTTGCACTCACGAAAATATTTTTACTCGAAAATTTCTGAAACGAGATTTTTTTTTTATTACACGAAAATTTCTTTGCCTACGGTATTTAACTTTATAATACAAATGACTAACATGTCTCAAGTTGCACAACGTTATTTACTATAGTCAGTAATCACAGGTTAGTGTACTAATGTCTTGTCTAATCCTTTCCTTGTTGATCTTCTCTACTTCACTAGCAATTATCACTCTCTCATCAACTGATATGTTTGGTAGATTCAGTGTTATCAAACTGTTGTTATGGTGTAATGCAGTCAATAATATCATGTTAAAAGAGAGTTTATCCTTATTAACCCTATGCTGCCTTATGCTTAGGGTGTTGAGACTTGTGTTCACTTTAATTGCTTCAGCTATACTTTCTGCTCCTTTACTGGTCATGCCGTAATCTGGTATAATGAGTACTTGTAATGAATTATTATTCTTCAGACAGTCACTGATAGCTACTATTCCATCATCAGTTATTCTATTTTTACAAATGTCAAGTTTTTGTAGAGTGGTATTCAATTTCATTGCTTCAGCTATTCTAATAGCTCCATCATTTTGGATACCATTGTCTGATATGTTGAGTTCCAGCAATGACTTATTGCTCTTCAAACAGTCACTGATGGCTGCTGCTCCATCACTAGAAACCCTATTTTTATAATTATCCAGTTTTTGTAACCTTTTGTTCACTTTAATGGCCTCGGCTATTTTTTGGACTCCATAATTGGTAATGCCATTGTCTGACACATTAAGTTCTAGCAGTGAATCATCATTCTTGAGATAGTCACTGATGGCTTCTGCTCCATCATTGAATATTTTGTTATTGCTAATGTAAAGTTTTTGTAAATTTCTGTTCACTTTAATGGCTTCCACTATTTTTTTGGCTCCTTCACTGCTGATATCATGATATGGGATGTTAAGTTCCTGTAGTGTATCATCTTCTTTAATGCATTCACACAGTAGTATTATTCCGACATCAGAGAATGTTTTCTTGGGTGTCCATATGTATTCTTTTATATCATCACTATCATTATCAAAATTTTTATATAATGTACAATTTATTGACTTAAGTGTAGTCTTCCCATCTTTATCAGTAATTATCTCATTCCATGATACACGTATGGGAAATGCAAGCAGTAAATCTTTGATGCAACATTTGACGTTTATAAATCCTAACTTAGTGACATTGTTATGTGCTAGATCAATTTCTTGAAAACAATGCTTGTTTGTTATTTCCCTTAAAAATTGTACAATTTCCTCACTAGAAAGGACAGTCCATGACAAACGCACTTTTGTAAGAGTTGTGATATTGTTTAAAATTGTCAACAGTGAATTCATTCCATTGACTCCAACATTAAATAGTGCTAGAGATTGCAAGTTTGTGTTAACTTGTAAACTATTTATTATCTCTCCAACATGTTCTTCCATTCCATCATCTCCACAAAGTGTTAAACTATTACTACTACAATGTCTAATGATTGCACAGTACACACCCCATGGGGATGAGATGTTTTCACTGAGGTCAAAATATTCTAGTGTTGGCATTATTTTTATGGCTTCACAAGCAAACTGTTCCAGAACATTCATCCCAATGTCTTCTATGTTACAGTGCCTCAATTGTAGTACTTTCCAGTTGATAGAAAAACTTGATATGAACAATGTTAATGATGATATGTGATGTGGAACCAGCTTCACTCTATCAATTTCAACATTACCATCTTTAAACATGGATGTTATTACATCAGGAGTATCTGTAATACTTTTTGCTTCCATGAAGCATTGAAACAAATGTAAGCGTTTTCTTTTGTCTCCTATAATTCTATTGGACACTATTAGTTTACCCTTTCCTTTGTTCTGTTCTCCTTTACTGATAAAATTGATGAATGCTTCTGACTTGGCCCCTACTATTCCTACATACATCATCCACATAAAGCTAAAGTGATCATCCCAAAATGTCTTCTCCATCAATGATAACTGGTTGCTGCTAAGAAGGGTAGACACATGTAATGCACCCAAGTATTCTTGCATTGTATAATGGAGAAAGTTTAATGAAGTAGTTGTACCTGCACCTTTCCTGGGGTAATGTTCTACTGCTTGTAATAATCCAAATCCATTGATGGCTTCTGTTATGTTCATAATATTAGGACATATTTTTTGTACTTCATCTAATGTGAATACCAACTTGTTCTCATGCAAACCTTTATATGCTAACTCAGATAATCTGTAAACAATTTCAACGATTGGTTTAGGAACTTTGTCCAACTTGTCCACCACACCAGATGGTTTTAGTTCATGTCTCTCCAAGTGACGATATATAGTATGAAGAATAAAAGATTCATTCATTTCAGTTAGTGTTTCAGGTAAACTACCCTGCTGGAACAGGTACAAGAGTATTGCTAAATGTAGTGGAATAAAGCACAATACATTAATTGTGGGTTTCTTAATAAGGTATTTGTCAAGTTCTTCTTTCTTTTCTTTATCAAGTGATTGTGAAATATATTCCTCTCGTTCTTCCTTGGCAAATCCAAGAATGTCAATTCTCCTGTCCACACGGCCATGTAGTGATATTGTAGCAGTTGGTCGTGAAGTGATAACTACTGTGGAATTGGGAAATACCTCCCCATTAATGATACTTACAATGTAAGATCTTCTTTGAAGTGATGAGGGATATTCGTCAAATCCATCTAAAACAAATCCCAGCTTGACTGGGTTTATTTGTGAGATGAAAACATCAATTTGTTGATCAGTAAGACTACCCCTACTAACATATTGAATAAGTTGCCTGAAACCTTCAACCTTTTGTAATAATGGATCACGGAGAAACAATAAAAACAAAATTTTGACATCTCGCAGTAACTCATTGTTAGCCCAACAAAATGCAATTTCCTTGGTAAGTACAGTCTTCCCAATACCTGGTGCTCCTTCTATTAGAATACGTGTGGGTAGTTCATTAGTTTTGGGATCTGGTGCAAATATATCAGTGACATGTTTGGTGATCCTAGAATGATTAACTTGTGGTCTCTTGGCAGAATGACTTTCATAGCTTAAAATTATTTTATCAACAGCAGCAGCACCTTCTTTGTGTCGACTAGCTGTTTGAAACAATTCTTCTGCTGTTTTCCTACCATTATAGTGTATCAGTGCAACACTGACAATTACTTTAGGTTGGCTGGGTGGCCACTCTGCTCCAACAGATTTGCATCTAGTCATTTTGTAGGTGTCAGATAAAAGGTCATGCATGTTGTTAACCATGAATTGTTGGTCTACAACTGCAAACAGAAAACAGACATAATAAACATAGCAAAAAATATTTACAAACTTTGAATGATGAATATCAAATTGTTTTGCAGCACTATATGGTTACTGTATGCTTTAGTAGTGATTAGATATAGTTACAGTAAATTCTGACAATTTATTTCTGTAATTACTTTGTTTGTTCTAAAGCTAATATTGTTCATATGTGACCCAGTCTGAGAAAACTGGTCTTATCACCCATGTCAGCAGACTCGATTTTCACCCAGGACACAAAGCTACATGAATAAACTATCTAATTCCACAATCAAAATCAGCTAGACCTGAGTGGTCTGGTTTTGCTGGATGCTTTTCCCAAGCCCAGTGGTAATCTATACGTGTGGTGTGGGGCCTTAATGGAGCTCTGGTCAGCCTGGGGATGACTGTATGTGGCTGTACAGCTCTGTGGTGTTGCATAAGTACATCTGCTGTGAATTTCCTTTCATTTTAGCCAGTTTTGAGACCTCAATGGCCCAAAACTTGGCCTAATTCATCCCTTGGCCTTCCTTTTCAATTTTTGAACACCACCTTTCCCGCCTTCCAGGGCCCCCGCCTCCCACCCAATTTGCAGCTTGCCTGATACAGTCAACCTCGGTTTAAAAACTATCTAAAATGGCAGGAAACTTAGTTGTTGGCTACTTGCACAGTGGAAGGAAAGGAATTGGTGTAAAACGTGTGAAAATTTGGTACACATAGCTTCAACCATTGGTGAGTTACAACGCACTAAATACTTAAAACTGGCATTTCTCAATACTTTTAAATAGGCAATAAGCCTGGTTTTCCCAGACTGGGTCACATATATAGCCACCCAAGTATTGTATTATTAACAGTGTTTGCATAACAGTACATTTTAGCAATTTTAATAGTTATTACAGATTTGCTGATATATGCACCCAAAGTTCAGGGTCACAGCATGTTAATGGTACATTTCTAATTAGCGTAATGGATACTTCACTTTTCAGATAATAATTGGGGCATGCTTCATCATTTCAGATGCGGTATACATGGGTTCACCAGTCATAATAATTTACAAAAAAAGTTAGCAAAAAGTACACAGAAAAATTTGGAATTTTCAACTAGAATAGGGACCGTAGCACATCAATAAAAAGTACTGAAACAAGCTGGAGTAGTAATCACAGTAATACGATAAGAAGTGTTATATCCCTATTGTGCATTTCCATTATGGTACCTTGAGCACACATTATGGTATCTTGAGCACAGTAGGGATATAACACTTCTTATTGTTGTACTGTGATTTAATATTGTGCACTACTCCAGCTTTTTTAAAATTCCGTAGCAACTTGTTGAAAGCATTTCAGGCCGATCTAAAAGCTTTTTTGGGCTTAGTTTTACGTACCTAACCAATACTGCCTTATCGTCATCTGAGAAAATTGAGGTTGGTTTTTGGGTGACGTTATCCTGTGGCCCACGCCTACTCCTTTGTGGTCCCTACCATACCGTACTATCATACTAGATATAGTTACAGTAAATTCTGACAATTTAGTTCTGTAATTACTTTGTTTGCTCTAAAGCTAATATTGTTCATATTTAGCACCCAAGTATTGTATCATTAACTATCATTAACTGACTTTTTTGCTTCCATTTTGAACACTTACATATTGAGTGAACCATGTGACACGTAATAATTAAGGTATAGCTACTGTAATCATGCAATATGCAGGTGTTCAAACGGAAGCTAAAAGGTCTGTAATTGATTGACTGTGTAATGACACAAGTTGAACCCTCTACACTGGTGACGAGCATGGCGAACCCTATAGCCCATTTTGAAACTTATCACAAAGCAGATGATATTGAAGAATATTTTGAATGATTGGAACTGTTTTTTTTTTTTTTTTTTGAAGTACAGAAAGTGGAGAATGACAACAAAGTAGCGTATCTCCTCAGTTGTATTGGTTCAAAGATTATACTTGGCACAAGCCTACTAAAAGTAACTAATTTATAGTACAAACTATAGTAAAAAAGCCAGAACTTTCTTCAGTTTTAGCACCATTCAGTTCATACATAGTACATACGTTCTGTGCGCTCTTCTTCATGATTCAGCTTAAGTAACAGATAGAGCAGTAGTTGAAACTGAGCTAAATAGGCTACAGAACTATTGTTGCACATATTATGCACAGTTCTTTCCTTTCCTTGAAAATTCATGTTTATAAAAACATGAAAACATGTTACAAAAGTTAACAAACAAGCATACAAAAGTATTATATAGCAACAAAACTTCTAGTTATCTTTTGAAAGCATCTATAGCTGTCCAAGGGTAGCTCCAAGAACTTTGGTGACAGGTTTTGAAATTTTCTGTTGCATGCACATGCACTTTAATATGGGGGTCTGGAGGCAGGAAGATTTTGTATTCTGAGATTTAATCTGGTGGCAATCTTCACCAAAATCTTTGACATTTTAAGCAAAGTATGCTGGGATATAGCCTACTTATGCTTACTTCTACTGGCATAATATCAGGAGCAAGCTTAAGTGTTAAGAGGTGGAGTTTTGTGAATTACAACAGACATGGACACCATTCCGGGGGTCTGGCCAGCTTGCCGACAGGAAATATTTCAGGTCTTAAATACTATGAGATACACTTTTGAATTAATTTTACTGTGTTGGTACAGGTGACTTGAAAAAATCACAAAATTTGACTGTTCTACTAAGGTAGTTGATAGCTCCATTGCTTATTTTAATCTGAACTTTGATACTTTTGCAAATCAATGCATAATCAAGTCTAATTGCCCGAATATACTTGATCAGTTTCTGAAACTCTTTGGGTTCAGCCACCTTTGGACTGGAACTACGTAAGATACTTGGGATAAAGATGATGAGTAACATGTATGTAACTCACATACTTTGAAGTAACCACCCATGCACAGTGCAGTGTAGCATGCTGCAGGGTCTTGACAACTCATTGATTAAGATCAGTTACATGTGTAGCCAATGCTTGTAGAGGTTTTATGAGGGACAGATCTAAGATTTTGTTAATGCAGTCCACATTAAGTGCATAGACTTATCATTTTTACCTAGGGATGGGGAGGGGACCTCCACATCAAAAAAGTATAAAGATTAAATTTGGCAATGGATGTTGACTGAATATGTAGCCTACAGATGTTTTAGCCCTATCAAAATTATAATTAATGTTATTTTGAGTAGCAAAATAAAGGTAGCATTTTATAAGTATTTATATTTAGCCAAAAGAAGCAGCTGTATTTTAAACTTAAATTTTATGGTTTGGTCATAAAAACGTATATTGTACTTTGTGTGGGAGGATCAAATCGATTCCCCATATCGTATTGTCCATACAGTACTAATCAACTGCATAACTGTACTGTATGAGTCATACAGTACAGTTATGCAGCTAATTGGGCAAATACAGTGCAGTTATGCGGAGAATTTATTTAAGGAGTTATGTAAACAACACACTGTAAATTGCTAAAACTAGCCAAACTAAATAATCCTAGGAGTTCATTCTACGACTAGGAATAGATTGTATAAACACATACTGATTGTCTGATCATGAAGCATTTTAAACATGACTCACTAAGCACGATTGATCACATGCGTAACATTGTAAATTGCTAAAACTAGCCAAACTAATCCTATTAGTTCGTTCTATGACTAGAAATAGATTAGTTAAACACTTACTGATATCCTGATCACTGAAAATCACAGCAGTTTGAGTACTAGAGAAAATTGCTCCGAGCCAGATGTCCAGGAAGTACAATATAACAGTTAAAGCACTGCCTATGCTTGTGTATATGAAAATATAGTACTTGGGGGGTGTCTCGAGGCAAATACAGCACTTGGCTTTGCCTCGTGCTGTATTGGCCTCTTGACACACCCCTCACAGTGCTCAAAATATTTTTTTTTTACTGTCAGGAAACTTTCCTGACATATGTCAGGAAATTAGTTAATTTGTATGGTATAGATATAACTGAAATTATGCAGATAACATCATTATGAAGCACAATTAGCATGCAAAAATTTGGGGGGTCTGGGTGCATGCTCTCCCAGGAAAGTTTTCAAAATTTGATGTTCTGAGATGGCATTTCAGACAAACTTTATGGTGTAACAATGCCCTTAACTGCCTATAGCACTTCATAGCTTTTATAAAAATGCACTTTGTATAATTATGAATAATAGCATGTATTTAACAAAAATTTAACAATAATTTCATTTTTTTGTTTCCGTACAGCTATTCCAAGGAACTCCATGTTACAATGATTTAAACAATGATATATATTTCCATGATAATGTAATTGTTATGTCTTGAACAATACTAATAATAACTATATAATGTGTCAGCAAAGTACGTACATAGCTAATAACATAGAAACACACAAAAGGTTACAAACTCATATTTACATCAAACTGAGTTAACAGGGTGTTGTTCTCTCTTTTTCCGATTCCTCATCAGAAATGCTAGATTTTTCTTACACCATGGTTTTCCAAGTCTTTCCTGTTTGAGCATAAGTGGTTTGAGCAACTCAACTGTGTTGCCGGCCTAATCTTGTCATTAGACCATATAGCTTGACAGTACACCATATGAAAGTTTCTTATTGTATCTTTGAATTTACAGCAAAATTTGCATCTGAGTAGAGGAACACTATCACCATCCATTTTGAAGTCTAACCACATCATAGCTAGTGCATGTTGAGTGACTTGTAGCTAATTGTCTCGTAGTTATATCCACTTATGAACTACCATGGCCAGTTAGTCCTCGACACTGAAAGCTTCTTACTAGCACACATTGCTAACAATGAAGAACGCTTACGACAACCTGAATCTAGGCCTGAACTACTTGCTGCCACGTCAGGCTACCTGTGCTAAAAGCTAAAACCATGCAGTCACACCTGTACTTTGCGCCTCAAAAAATTTAATCGCTCAACTGTGAAAAGTTACAATGGGAGTAGTTATGAATGATGATGTTCCACACAGGGGAAGTGCCGAACGGTGATGCAAGGTGAGTATCAAATTCAATACATACGTATGTATGGTGCAATGCATGCAAACCAGAATTTTATTGTCCGGATTTTTTAATCCAGATATTTGAATTCTTACTTGTAAATTCAACAAATTACCCAGAAACTTGCCGGTTGCAGGATGTTATTTCGAGCACTGCCCTCATGCTGTATTTTTCATACACACATGCAGCGGTGCTTTAACTATAACATAATATATCAACTTGAAGCAATTATTAATTATTAATTGGTGTGGCAGGATGTTTGGCACAATTGTAAGATAGCAGTGCACAGGTAAAAAACATCAGCTCTCACAGTGGTCTTAAGCTTACGTAATCATTATAAGTTTGAAAATTTTAATGAAACCAATTTGGATATTCTATTAGAGAATTGTCGTATTTCAATTTTTATTAGTCTTGCACATGGACAAAAGTGTATGGGTGATGCAAGACAACTATATGTAATGCTTCCACAAAATTCAGGCATGTCACAGATATATAGGCACTACACCATCTACCAAGTGTGCACATTGAGGTTAAATTAATATATATGTGACCTAATTTTAGAAAACCATTGATATCCGAACAATTTTCAAAATACATTTTATTTGTTCTTTGTTTTCTACAGGGACAGAGGAATGGAGTAGCTAAGTTTCAGCTTCATAAGTTAAGCAGTGTTGGAAATACAGCACTAGACAGCCGGATGAGCAAATAAATAGACGCATTCCAAAATTACGTCACTGTCATAGCAACAGCCTTCCGCCATTTTGAATGGGGCCACTGACAATAATCATGATTGTACTATGTTGAAATACGATGATGAAAACAGCTCGAAAAAAGTGGTATTATTGAACAACAGGCTATGGAAGCCTTCAAGGTTGCAAATTAATGTTTCTGGTTAGACGCAGGTGGTTATCAGGGTTGAACAGGTGCGAAGCATTGACAACAGTAATTGCCTTGTTTGCCAGTACAAGGATAGCGTTTTTGTCTAGTAGTCATTACTGCTGTGTTAGTGAAAGTGACAGCAATAGCGGCTGGCCATCCAGACGCCTCCTTGTACTGGCAAACAAGGCAATTACTGTTGTCAACGCTTCGCACCTGTTCAACCCTGATAACCACTTGCGTCTAACCAGAAACATTAATTTGCAACCTTGAAGGCTTCCATAACCTGTTGTTCAATAATACCACTTTTTTTCGAGCTGTTTTCATCATTGTATTTCAACGTAGCACAATCATGATTATTGTCAGTGGCCCCATTCAAAATGGCAGAAGACTGTTGCTATGACAGTGATGTAATTTTGGAATGTGTCTATTGATATATACAGAAGCTATTGAGAAAAGAATCTACAGGCACTTACTTAAACCATCATAACTTACTGATACAAAGGCGTACAGAATTGAATCTTTGCTCATTGTGTTCGCCATGAATTTGTGCATCCACCGAGGTATAGTTTTTGCCCCAGACATGCTTCTGTGTTCGAGAAAGAAGGCAAATTCACTGAAAAATGATTGTTGGTAAATTCTTTCGTCACCGCAATGTAAACAAACGTCTAACTTTGAAATCCTTTCGTGTATGGAGATGAAACCAAGACTTTCATACTCCCTATGAGCAGGCGAACACGATGATGCCCAGTATGTATCCATTGGAAGCAAAAGTCGACCACCAATGAGGCAATAAAAACTTGCGTAAATTTGTTTCTGGAGCTTGCATTTTTTTACCCTTAATTTTTAAATGCGTTTTATTACAAAAGTACTAGCTATTGTGTGTATATCGACAATTTTCCAAAATTCGGTCACATATATGGATATGCTGACATGGCAATACCAATGCAGAGAGTATTATAAAGTTTTGTGTCTGAATTGGGTATATACAAAACTTCTGATTCTAGGTCATACAAAAATATTTTTGTTGAGCATTATTTGGTGGTTGAGGGCTAGATAAAGCAATATTTTAAGCCATTATTAAATTTTGTGAAAATTTTAATCAGTGATCATCTATAGTATATAGCCAACATAATTTTAATATCATACTTATAATGTAAATGCTTCAATATTATTAGGTGTCAATGTTCTTGATCATTGACAGGGACAAATCCGGACTTTCATAAAAGGGGGTTTCACTCTGATTGTAGCTTCAGTCTATTATGACTAGCTAGTAGTTACTTTCATAGCAAATAATCATGTTTCACTGTCCAAGAGGATCAACACTGGAATCTCAAAGAATGAAGGGAGAGACAAAGAACCTGGACCATGGACATCAAATAATGAGGGTACATAGTAGTGAATTACCAGGATCAACAGGACTAGCTGGTCCTAAAGGAGCTACAGGACAGAAAGAAAGAACTGTGTAGGTAAGATGGGGAGAGTGCTGAATTTGACTGTAGTAACTATTAGTAAGTGTGTAATACTCTGCTCCATACATTAGAGCTCTCCAGTCTTGTCCACCAATTGGAGAGATAGTTTGGGTCAGGTGGTAGGTACTGCATGGATTACTAGATTCCAATTATAGTGGGGTGGCATAGCATAACAATTGTGCATTTTGTGAAAAAAGCAAAAAATTTGGTACAGAAGTTGAAAAATGCATAACAATCAAATTAACTAGGGCTGGAGCATTAGATGCAAATTAACTAGGGCTGGGCAATATCACAATATTATCGATATTTACTCCTGATATCGTTTTCAAATTTCAATATCATCATATCATATTTCAGTATTTCTCTGTATTTAGTGTAATTCTGCATATTTATGCAAGAAAGTAATAGTCAAATTTTATCCAAGTAAGTATTGGCTACTTCTTGATATAAAAGTCACGAAATATGGGGAAATTATTTCAAATACATTTAATTCACATTTAGTGTTCTTCCTAATGGCTCCAACGGTTCCAGTGGTTCTAATGGTTCCAGTGGTTCTAATGGTTCCAGTGGTTCTAATGGTTCTAGTACTTCACATTTAAAGAAGTAAATTGAATGGAGTAGCAAACGAATAGTTGTGCCACTCTAACAATTAGATTAAACAGCCTAAGGCTAACTGTGAGAATTATGGAATTGTGTTTTAAATTGCTGCAAGACACATTTCACAGGTACACACGCATTTAAGTTTGTTGGGGTTTTTAACTGTATTATTGTTTGCAAAACATAGTTAGTGTAGTGTCAATTTCACTCAATAATCATGGAATGAGAGCCGCGATTTATGGACATAAAATATTAATAGTTGGCTTAGAATGCTAAGAATTATCAAAAGTTTTTATCAGAAATTAAAACATAAAGTATTTATTTAATGTTGTAAACGTGCACCCAAATGTTGCATCTTAGAATTAGAAGTGTTGTTTACCCTTGACCAGTGCAATTTTTATGGGAGGTATTAGTCAACAACATTTGTTATGAACACCTCGGACACTACGATGTTTGTCCTTCAGAGCTCAAGTAGTAAAGTACATTACTGACCAGGTGTACAACTTATAAACCTGCTGTATGGTAGGGGTGTAACAATTGGCTTGAGGTATAGTAAGGATATATCTAGCTACTAGCTTGGTGTATGGTAGGGTGTACCTACCGGCTTGCTGTATAGTAGGGGTGTACCTACTGGCTTGCTGTATGGTAGCGGTGTACCTACCAGTCTGCTGTATGGTAGGGGTGTACCTACCGGTCTGCTGTATGGTAGGGGTGTACCTACCAGCTTGCTGTATGGTAGGGGTGTACCTACCAGCCTGCTGTATGGTAGGGGTGTACCTACCAGCCTGCTGTATGGTAAGGGTGTAACTACTAGCATGCTATATGGTAGAGGTGTACCTACTGGCTTGCTGTATGGTAGGGGTGTACCTACCAGCCTGCTATATGGTAACCAGCTTGCTGTATGATGGGATGTACCTACCGGCTTGCCGTATGACAGGCATGTACCTACTAGCTTGTAGGGGTGTACCCATACACGTGCCTAGTAGTTAGGGGCTTGTAGCAAGCTATATCATTCATAAATGGTAAGTTGACTGCAACAAATACTGCATGATGCTCTCGGTCAGCACATACAGGTAGTGCCACCAACCTGCTATTAGGGGTATCAACAATCACAATTCAACTTCTGCTGCTGCAAGCTTTAATAGCAGACTCAACAAATCTGTAGTAGCCATTACAGGAATCCCCGTCTCAGTGGTTGCTATGTTCATTGAGACTTGGCAAATCAGTGGGTACCTCAGGTCTCAAAGAATTATGCTTCAATTGTACAAGGTAATGCCATACCAAACTGGTCCTGGCTGTTCGTTTGTTTCTAAAAACCCATTAGCTATGTGGTGTTATTAGCTACCAGACCAGATGAGTGGATCTTTAGGACTTGTAGGATATGGCATTAGGGAGAGGTCTGGCTTTCCACCTTAAGGTGTGTAATTTATCAGGCCTCTCCCTGCTTAGCTGGACATCATATTCTCTCAGAAGGAAGGCCAATACGTGTACATGAATCACCTTTGAGTACAGGACAGTAAATAGGGCTGCAGCCACTGATTCCTATGTGCAAGTGAGTGCGACATTGTAATTGAGCAGTACCGTACCTGAGTAAACCACATAAGTAGGTGTAGTATGTTGGTTACTTTTGGGCCAAATTTTCTTGGCTGGTACCTGCTTTAGCAAGGCACTGATTTAACCATATAAATGTCTCACAGTAGAATTTAAAAGTTGGCCTTCTTAGAAAGGCAGCCATCTGTACAAGTGGCCCCCAAGACAGGTCCACTGTGGATGAAAGCCAGGCATTAGATATTTGCTATTTCATGTGTTGAAGGCATTCCAGGGCTTCTGGTTGTCTGAAATCTCACTACAGTTTACTCAGGCCACCACTAAACCACTGGAATGCTGTGTTATGTTCGTCTTATGCTTGGCTACTATATAGTAGAACTGAAACGGATACTCTGAATAATATATATCCTATGGATAATGACTTCATCACTTTCTTCATCAGGAGCTTATAAGGACCAAAAGTTAAATTTTTACACTTTGGGCTGACAGCCAACTGCCTACGTCTGAAGCAGTGCTTTTGGTACTCTAACAGACTGGCTGCCCCCTTGCTGCCAGCACTCACTGTCTCATATGCTGTCACACACTAAATCCATCTCTATCGCCAGTTAGAACAACATGCTTCTTACCAATTACCCACCTCCTTAATAAGCTACGTAGGTCAGAAAATTTTGTCCCTACCTGAATAATGATCAGTTTTCACTGTACTATTAGTGATCGTGAAGGATTATTTATTAAGACTTTAAGATACATATGCTACAACCTCCAAATATAGCAGTAAAATTTTTGCCCTGGTCCAAAGTTACTAATCACCGTTTACAATTAAGTTTTAGAACACAAATACATGTATAGTTATACTCACTGATTGTCTCTTGGTGGCACTAAATCCCTTCAACATGAAAACACAACCTTCAGGTGATGAGACAACAGCCTTAAGACCTTAAGAGTCTCGTCGGCAAAGATTACAGCCTAGGTATGCTTATTTATTAGTAATATAAATTTTAAAGGGGTTTATTTACAACACTCAACAGGACATAATTACATGCCCCTCTATTGTCTCTGTACATACTTGCCATTTATCTACTATTCTCATTTCATTTCACAAGAGCTCGTACTGATATGGGCAGGGGCATGGCTTCTCTGCTTGAATTAGTCAATGATCAAGATACTCTAATAAAGCAGTCAATCAATCTAATAGAACAGTCACGTTTCTACAAGTGCTGCATTTTTATATTGTAAAGTCTGTAAGTAGCTAGTAATTTAAGCAATACTAGGTAGATGTTGTAGTACAAGAATGAAAGGCAAAGTGTTACTAAGTTAAAATGGGTGTCAGTTGATTGCAGATGCATGCCACTAAAATTACAGTTGTATTTAATATTCTGTCACTTTAATCTGGGGTTTCTGTCAAAACCATGGAACTCACCTACTGTTTTCAACAGTGTATGCTTATTCTAATAAATAGTATTGAAATCCCATCCAAAAATAGCTTGTAGCTGTAAAAAAAGTGCGCGTCCAAGTAAAGCAGAGTTAACTGCGACAAAAAGTAATGATATCATAATGCAGCCATGTGCAAGGTGTGCAAGTTGTAAAATTAATATTAGCTAATCAGATAATACAATATTATTGTTAAAGTGTTAATGAGAACTATGTGATGTTGCTAGTTTTTAAGTGTGTGAACATCTTCATAAATGCCACACAAATTTGATTCTCAATAAAGCAATGTGTATAGATTCTCTGATAGCAATAAATAGTTTAGTTTGGCCACCTTTCCTGTATTATGAACAAAGGAAGGCGGCCAAACTCAAACTATTTATTGCTATCAGAGAATCCATACACATTGCTTTATTGAGAATCAAATTTGTGTGGCATTTATGAAGATGTTCACACACTTAAAAATAACAACATCACATAGCTATCATTAACACTTTAACAATAATATTGTATTATCTGATTAGCTAATATTAATTTCACAACTTGCACACCTTGCACATGGCCGCATAGTGATATCATTACTTTTTGTCGCAGTTAACTCTGCTTTATTTGGACGTGCACTTTTTTTTCAGCTACAAGCTGTTTTTGGATGGGATTGGTTACAACTACTTTGATTTGTGCACTGAAAAACTCTGAACTGGTACTAGTACATCAGTACATTTAGTGCTTTGTCCAGACAAAATCCATGTTGTCCTGACAGTTTGACAATATGCTCAAAAAAAAAAATAAATTATCGGGAGCCCTGTTATTATACTCCCACACAAGGAAATCTGCAATCAGTTACCGTTTCTCTGGCTTACTTTGCTTATGCATTAGTCTCAAGGAGACAACCCTTTGACATTGCACCCACAAAACACTTACCTTCTTAATAGTTGCCACAAGTCTTGTTAGATAGCCAATTGCTTTGCTTTGCTTTGATATGTTGCAGTCTATATTTACCATTTTCACTGCTCAAATAACGTTCCACAAATCAGAACATTTCTGTTATTTTATTGCTGGAGAACAGTCTTACAAAGGCAGTAGGCCACAAACTTTATCTCACACCAACTTTTGAGGTTTGTACACCAGCCTACTTGTGCTTGTTAGCTATTAAACATGTTGAAGCTTAGCTTAAAAGTCTCTGCTTTCCTGCTTGGACTACAAACAGAATTTACATTATGTTATGGTACTGTTGTACCACTTTTGGTTTGTGCACTGAAAAACTCAGAACTGGTACTAGTACATTAGTACATTTTTTGTACTTTGTCCAGACCAAATCCGTGTTGTACTGACAGTATGACAGTACACTCAAAAAAATATTATCGGGAGCCCTGTTATTATACTCCAGCACAAGATCAGCAATAAGATACCATTTTTCTGGTTTACTTTTGCTAGGTATTAGTCTCAAGGAGACAACTCTTTGGCATTGCACCCACAAAACACTTCTACCTTCTTTATAGGCGCTAGATAGCCAATCACTTTGCTTTGATATGTTGCAGTCTATTTGTGGTAGATGACTCTTGAACATCCAAATAACCTTTATGACTACTGTCTGGGATATGATTAGCAATGTTCTAAGATATCCATGATCTGACAGTTCCCATGTCCACTGCTCCCATATCCACTGCTCCAAACAGAGTGAGGGTAGAAATCCCATGATATGCAAGTTTGTTTGAGATTTTAAAAATCACTAATTAAGGGGCATGGCAATTGTTTTGGCTGCAATTCTCATGGGGGAAACAGCTGCCACACAGTCTTGTGAGTGAAACAGTTGCCACTCTTAATTATCAATGTATAAAATCTTGAGCAAAATTGTGCATGCGAGTGAGTGTGACGTTGTGCTTCGGCAGTGCCGTATATATGGTAGCCATATCAGATACTGCCTAGCAGTGACACATCATGAGTATTTAAGTTACAATACATTACTTTATCATCCATCTAAACACAATCCCTGAATGTGTCATTTTGTGTACAGAGCAATCTGCCACAATGTTGACCATAAAGCGACCTGAGTAAGGTTTCAGCGTATAATATTAACCATTAATATTGTTCACCATTGTTAACTGTGCATACAGTGAAACCTCACTTAGCTGCCACCTCTTTAATAAGACCACCTTGTTATATTGGCCACCTTTAATAGGTCCCAAACATAGCTAAGCAGTACTTTATAACCTCATTAATAAGGCCACCTTGTTATTAAAGCCAAATCTTTTGGTCCCAGAGCTAGCCCTATTAATGAGGTTTCACTATACTTATATGCATTTTTATTTTTCGTAATTTTTCTTCTTCAGGTTTACTGATGTGAACTATGAAGTATTGTTGACTGGTCCGTGCATAATGTGGTGACTTGAAATACTAAAATGGTACATAGCATGTCTTACATGCACATGTTGTAATGCGTTGTAATGTGTCCACACATCTTTGAAATAAATATAATTGTATTCTCTATAAATACTCAGTTCCATTGTGCCACTGGGTCGTAAGTGGGTTAAGTGTGGATCTTCCAGGACATTTGGATCACATTTTGTCCAGGCCAAGTGGATCTCATCCACTGACAGAATATACAGGATCAGATCACATGTATAAATTACAGTGGAACTTGTTAATTGCCACCTTCACTCAATAAGCAGGTAGCAGTGTATAAATTCTCAATTGGAATTGGCTTTTCAAAAGAGGTTGCCTTTCTATACTGGTGGCCATTACGACAAGTTGTACTGATGGAGTGTACATACTAGAGATGCAACAATATCCTCCACTTAGTGTCGTTTGATAGTGATGCAATGGAGACTATGTATTGTTGTATTTAAATACTATACTATTATATTGCAACTCTAGTACATATTTTTGTTAACTGTTTAGACATACTGGAGCCACACCCACTTATCTGGATTCTACAAATGGAGTCATACCAACTTGTTGGCATTGCACTTACTCGTTACTCCCATTGTGTTTGCATGATTATGCATGCCGTTGTGTGAGAGTTGCTACCATGGTGGGCCACTGGAAAAGATTTTCATAGCAGTTATATCACAGTTATTATTGTACAATTCTTACATTATTGGTGTGAAAACTGTTTGGCATTCATGTGTCCTCTGTATGTTGTAATTACATGTGTAATTTTGTGTGGGGGTGCTATAATTATGGTGACAATTGTAAATTATCAGGTGGTTTTGCACACTTCCTTTTAGGCTAGCTACACGTGTTAATTACTCACAGCTTGTGTCAACAACTGGTAACCACAGTTGTGCTCTGTGTCATTCTTGAAGCTGTGCCCTTAGAGAGCAAATTACGTGGGGGCAACTAAATTCAAATCAAACGATGGCACGCAGCACACTTCTTCATGGCTACATGCACTGATTAACTACATACAGCCCAGTTCATCAATAACCAGCAACCACAGTTGTGCTCTGCATCATTCTTCAAATTCCAAGTTAAATTCTTACAGAGAACAAATTACATGGGGGCGACTAAATTCAAATTTCAAACTAGCCATTCTCGAAAACATGTTTCAATCTCAACGAAATTTTTAGAACAGTTTAAAAACACATTGCCCTACATGCCAGTGGGTATTGTAGAAAACAATAATATGGATTTTGTATTTGGCCTCTAGGTCAACTGAGGACGACTGAAACTTCGTTTGGTGCTGAAATTACAACTGTAGGGTAATGATGTATGGTGAAATCGATGATGTGAATCTTGAGGCAATTGAGAGAGTACTGAAGCGATAGCAGGGCAATCAATGTTCGGAATACACAAAGGAACACAAGCCATACACCTGCGGTTGCATCTAACCGCATGCGATAAAAAATAAATAAATAAAAAATAAAAAAAAACGAAACCCCCCCTTTGATGTCGGCAATCTTGATCTCAAAACAGTCGGCATGGATTTGCTTCACTGCTTGTATGATAAATTCAACTCTAGAGTTTCAGAGGAATAGCATAAGTGATGGGTGAGTTACAGGAAGGCCGAATTTGACAATGTTCATTCCTGTAAAATCCTCACGTGTAGTGGTCGCGTCATTTATTGTCTGTGACACACATTTCTGCTTTACTGGCCATGCGACTCACTACCATGAGTCTTGATGTCATAACATAATAATGTATGTACTGTTTGTAGTCCAAGCAGGAAAACAGGTTTCAACATGTTTCATAGTTGACAAGTACCAGTAGGCTGGCATACAAACCTCAAAAGTTGGCTTGAGATGCCATATTAAATATTACTGCTTTTGTAAGGCTGTTCTCCAGCAATAAAATAACAGAAATTGTCTGATTGTGGAACATTATTTTGAGCAGTAAAAATGGTGAAAATGTAGTTGTCTTACACACATTTAAAAATGACATTGGTATTCTAGTAGCTCCTGGAGTCTCTTTAAGTAAAAGCAAAGTACACAGGATGATCCCAGGCTGTGCAGCTCAGCATTTGCTAGGTATTTAATCAATCTGTATATTAGCAAAATTGGCTACCCTTAAAATGTCTGGCCTAGTGTTTGGATTTTAAGTAATAGGACTGGACACCATTGATGATTTTGTACTGCAGCTCATGGCAAGGGACCTGCACGAAGCAAGACCAGAAACTACTGCATGTCCACAATCTACAGCCTCATGATCCTGCTAGACCAATCACAGTTAAAATAATTGGGGATTCACTACCTGCCTGGAATTTCTTGGAATCAAGATAGACATGGAGTGACTACAGCTACAACAATCACAGAAGATAATGACATCTTCTCTAACTGTTAGCATATATAGCTCATCATTCAATGTCAAAAAAAAAAAAAAAAAAAAAAAAAGGAAGTAGAGAGCCTTGCTTCACAACGTATATAGCCAGGAAAACAAATACTCTAACCAGTATAAGGTTGGCACCCACCCTAAGCCCTTAAAAGCATATTAGCAATGGTAGATGTCCTTATGTGGCACTTTTGTGGAATGGTGGAACAATTCATTTATCACTGTTGTGGGATTGGGCATGTTTAAGCATAATTTGCAGATGTGTCAAGCTCATGTACATGCAGCTTTCCAATGCCCACATTGGTTCCAGCTTCACTGGCAGCTTCACTGGACTTCTCACAAAAGTCACCTGTCCATTGCAGTGAATAAGCTTATTTTAGTGGTTATGGCAGGATTAGGGTTTGTGAAGGTGATACAATTGCTACTTGGTAGTAGTAATAAATGTTCTCACTGTCATTCTGCACTGACTCACAAAGGGTAGAACTACTTTTACATTTATAGCTGTCAACAGTTCTGGGAAGAGATATGCAATGGCACTGCATGTGTGTGTGTGTATGTATGTGGGATTAATGCACGAGAGAAGTGAATACATTGCATCCTGTTTACGTTAGTTTTGATATTAGAGCACAGTCAATCTAAATGCAATTATCCAATTGCTTTGGTGGGTGAATGGACTGGGGTCACGGTACATATATTTGGTGGCATGTAATTGTTAGTCTTCTGGAAGACTAACTTGTATGGGTAAGTTGGCATACCACCAAATATACCAGCCAGAGCCTTATCATAGATGTTGGGGTACACATTTACCATGACCCAATCTTGAAAGGTCGCATGATCTCACGTGACAAATTAAGGGTCAGGTCTTAAGGCTACAGTGCTCCAGCACATTCTCCCAATCCCAATGTCTTATCGTATATGGTCATTGGTACACACTGGTATACAGAGGTACACCTGGGAACAAGTTAATTGATGTTATGCCCATTGTGCTTCTACACTGAGGACACGCAATGAGAGTCAAAGTTAAAATTTCCTGGGAATAAATGTTTAATATCAGTTGTGTACTCATTTGATATATTCAAACAATCATGTAAATGTGCCCATATAGTACTTTCTTTTTGTAATTCATGGTGTTAAGTCAAGGTAAAAAGTATGTTGAATGGCCAGATACCTGAAAACCTGACAGGTATGTGAAGTATGCACTTCATACTGCATGCACAAAAATACAATCAGTGGTGGATACTTTTCCCTTATAATAATTAGGTGTGTAAAATGTGATAACCAGGAAAAATAAATATGTAGTTAAGCTGATGATGCATGTTCACCAGTGTTGGGAGTAACGCGTTGCATAAGTAACGCGTTACATAATATTATTACTTTTGTGGTAACTAAGTAATATAACGAAATACACTATAAAAACGGGTAATATAACTAAAGTTACTTTACTTACAAATGTAACGCGTTACCTAAGTAATATAGTTACTGTAACGAGTCTAATATTACGTAATATTATTACTACAAGTAACGAAGTTACTAATCTCATTAGTTATCTTCTGAGTAACGCCTAGCCAAAACAAAGTAATGAAGCCTACTGAATGAAGCTTATTCACCAGCTTCTTACTTATAACCAAGATTTGTACATTGTCCAACAACGCAATCATGTCACGTGATAAGGTGGTAGTTTCACACATGACAGCTTAAGGCTGTGGACACAAAGTAATCTAATATGTAATTATTATTATAGTTACTTTATTTTATGGGTAATATGTAACTGTAACTAAATAGTTCAGTAGCAAGTAATATGTAATATGTAACTAATTAATTTTACAAAGTAACTTGCCCAACACTGATGTTCACAATGATCCTTAGTGCTAGAAATGTGTACCTTTACTAAGCCATCACATAGACTTTGACAGTGTTATGAGGTTTTGTACACTCATAATACTTATTCTGGACTACCTGAACTTCTTTAAATAACAAAGTTGTTGGAATATTTCCACCCTCTATTCTAGATGCTTATTTTCATTAGAAGTTTTGATTTCTGTTTAGCAGACTGGGATATATACTTTGACTCAACATTAGTAACCAAAGTAGGCCAGCCACCCACAAGTACAGTATCGGTATAGTTAGGCATCACTGACAACTGTCCCAGTAAGTTCATTTATTTGCTTGGTACTTGTAATACTAGTAGTGCCTCATACTATTGTTGCTCTAATCTTGCTGCACTATGGTCACCTATCATACACATGTATCATCACTAGCTTTGCTGCTAAATAGCTACTGCAGCTCAAAGCAGCTTAAACGTCAAGCCAGTTAGGAAAGAAGACAGTATCAGTCAATCAGTTAGTCAGCTACAGTCAGCCTAACCAGCTAGTATGCAACAGCCAACCAGATAGTCAGCAGCCAACCAGATAGTCAACTGCCAACCAGCTAGTCAACCGCCAACCAGCTAGTCAGCAACCAACCAGCTTGTCAGTATAGCCAACCAGTGAATCAGCAGCCAATCAGCTAGTCAACTGCCAACCAGCTAGTCAGTAGCCAACCAGCTAGTCAGCAGCCAATCAGTTAGTCATTAGCCAACCATCTAGTCAGTAGCCAACAGTGGTCAACTATGTAACCAGTGCAAACAGTAGGAAATCAGCCACCAGGCTTAGTAGCAGCAACACAGCAGCAAAAAAACAATTTATGGCATGAAGTGTGAAGCACCTACAGTAGTAGCAACAGGAACAGCTCAGTAAAATAATAAAGGTAACATAAGTAACAGTTAAGCAGCTAAGGACAGCAGCTAAATTAAAACCTTTGCATTGAGAGGTGTCTGGGATTAAGGTTCCAATTAAGACAGTAACTTTAACATGTTGTTCTTCCTGGTTTAGTGTAGCTCTGCTAGATTGCTTGTAATTATTTTGTTCTCTATCACGTTGACATACATACTCTTTCAATGCGCAATACTGATTCTGCAAATTTAAATCATACATTTATCAATAGTCCCTAACCTTACTTTTCAGCATGACTATATTAATTATTCCATCAGAACAATAATAACTCTATGTGTGCAATAATAAGTCTTAATAAATTGTTTTTCATATACTAAGTGATCATGATACAAGTGGACATGTTATACATGATTTTTGATGTAGCTACATGATCCAGAGTTGGGGGTAACTATTACTTTTGTAACTAGGTTACGTAACTGATTACTATTAAAGTAACTAGTAATATAACTAGTTACTTGCTTTGTAACTAGTAACTTGTAACTAGGAGTAATTCTCTGAAAAGTAACTAATTTATATACATAGTTATATTGTAACTATTATGTTTTAAAAGCAAGAGCACTTCAATTTTTGTGCCATATATGCTACAGCCACATTAAGTAGACAGACTCTGTGTACTGTTCTCTATGATTCAGCTTGAGTAACAGACATAGCAATAATTAAAACTGACCTGAAAAAGCCACAGAATTGTTATTTTAAGTGCACATATGTACTACATCCCTTAATGATGCATATCTGAGCAAACCTCATGTTACAAAAGCTAAAAACAAGTCGTAATTTATACCACGAAAGTAAATAGTAACTACAGTACTTAGTTACCTTTTAAAAGTAACTGTAACTAAGTTACATGGGATAAAAATGATGTGTAACTAGTAACTAGTTACATTTCTGAAGTAACTACCCCAACTGTGGCTACATCATGAATGCAACTAATGTCTGACTTAATAAACCATTTTGTCCTAGTAAATTTACACGTCCTGTATCATGCTTTACACAGATGCAGTGGCACTATTGTACAAACTTTAGAAGCAAAAGCTAAGCTGTGGTTAATCTTCAACATAGTCAGTGCTTGGCAGCTCTTACACTATACTGCAGATAAACCAAAAGCACAGCTAACTTTTGTAGACCATAGTATTGCATGTATTACTAGCTTAGGAAATATTCAGTTTTGTATGGCATGACAAGAAAATAACACAAAGCACATTGCCAATGCTGGCGTGTACAGCATTGATGTTGTTTTGTACCGCAGAGGTATATGCATGGAGTTTCAAGAGAGCACTTTGTAAGGGAAGATGTTGCTCTACATGTGCATAGGTATAATGTGGGGATAATTGTTAATGGTAATCATGACTACTGTGAACTAGAGCTGCACGAAGACCTCAGATTTACTTGATAATATTAGTTATGTTTTCAGCTACCCTTCCTACAGTATGAGTTTCAAATTAATCATGAGCTGGTATCATTTGTAAGACAGGCTGCAAGATAATGCACCAAAATATGTCTATGAGGCAACTTTAGCAAGTTGTGCCATTGTGTGTAGCTCCTTTTGTACCAATAACCACACTTTCTCACTATTTATACAAATATGATATTCATAGAAGTCATTTCACTATTTATATTGCTAGTTTATGACTTACTTGCAACTATAGAAAAAAAGGTGTAACCCAGCAAAAGGAGTGTGGTCTACAGTGACCCATTATCCAGATTTATTTGTTATATCTTTCTCTACTTAATTTGGAGCCAAATTTGTTGCTTTTATCACAAAATGCACAATTGTGACCAGATTTGCAAAAGGGGGTCTTCCACACACATTCAATTTATGAACTTTGACAATTCATAACTTCAGATTGGAAAAAGTTATTGCACTGAAATTTGGACAGTAGTGAGTAGGTTAATAGATGGAAAAAAGTTCAGGTTTGTATCTTTTTTGAGCACTAAGTTATGATCTTCCAAGTTCATAGAATTGGATGTGTGTGGAAGACCCCTTTTCACAAATCCGGCCACAATTATGGATAAATTTTACTAAGCCATGCACTGCACTATTAGGTCCACCAACTCTTTCACTATAAACTAATTATAAAGTTGATGCACACTCATCAAATGAAGTACCACATGTGCAGTGCTACGTTACCACAGTCTACATGGTCCGTGCCAAATACACATGCCCTAGTGGATGGACCAGAGAATACTTTGAGTATTACTATATAATATGATGAGTGAAGTGCAGCATGTTTATTATCCTACTCAATTTATCTTGACTTTAAGTCAGTTGGTTTATCAGCTGATCAAGATGGTAAGGTTTACTTTTTATGATAAGAAGATGTGGAACACTTCCTTGTCCTCCATAAAATTATTATGATAACACCAGAGTATCACCATGTGCAGTTTGTACCAAGTGATATTTCTATAATACTTGAAAAGTCATGGTTGTATAAACATTTTGTGCTTAAAACATGATACATAGTCAAAGGCCTAGGGAGGAGGGTTCCAAGGGTTTCAGAAAACCTCCATCATTTAAAATTTTAAGTTTGCAGCAATATGAAATCTCAACACAACATTTAGTTTGGCAGCACAAAATTAGAACTCCATAGTAACATTAATCTCTCATGCTGAGAAGGTCTATAGGGGGATATTATGAGCCTCTACAAAGCAGTCACCTACTTTAATATATGTTAATGCATAGTCGCGAGTGCTATATGAAAAATAAAGTACGAGGCGCACAGCCAAGATGCTAATAAAGCACGAGGCGAAGCCGAGTACTTTATTAGCATCAAGGAAAAGTGCCGAGTACTTTATTTTTCTAATACCATACCTGTTTCACTGCCCATACAAAAGTCTCAATAGTAGAGTGGAATTTATCCCGTATTTCACTAGTAGCAGTTAAAAAGTTGTAATTGCAATTTCTTTGGCTAGAATTTATGTTAACAATGTAGCGCCAATTAGTGTTGATGCGTGTTTAGTACATAGTGACAAATTGCGTACATAGCAACGCTAATGCACAGCATGCGTATATGCAGCGAGTATGGTATTAACTGGGAATAGCATGGGTAGCAGTGAAATTTGGGATAAATACCACTCTTGTTGTATTGGAAATGGTAAATTTCCAATACAACACTTGTGGTATTTATCCCAAATTTCACTGCTACCCATGCAATTACTAGTACATATAGCACGAGCAAGGCTATGCTTTAAATGATTTATGGAACTTTCTAGTCATGTAGCTTCACCATACACTAGGACTCATAATTAACACGTTGCACGAACTATTAGCAGCCTGAATGCACAAAGTAGTTTAACAAAGTAACTCACGCGTGTTTCACCATAGTTTGGCATGGTAGACGTTCATCACGTATTTTGGCAGGTTTTGGTCGTAACCCTCAATTGATTCTATTGTGACACATGGTGAAGTATTTCCATGATATCTCCAGGACTTGTCCGTTTACACTAACAAACATAACGGCAATGTTGCCTTCTCCCACCCATCATCGAAGCATTTAGGTATGTCTATAAAAGCAATCCAGTGGCAGAGCTCATATTGGCTGGGGTGATTGATCACTGAGCATGGCAAGGCTATCAGCCTTCACCACCTTGGGTGATTAGTCATACTGGTGCGAGCTTCACAGGCTATTAGTTTGCACTTAAGGCACATGGGAAACCGTGCTTTAATGCCCACAGAGTGCTTTATTGCCCACAAAGAGTGCTTTATTGCACCACAAAGAGTGTTTTATTGCAATAAAGCTTTGCGATGCAATAAAGCACTCTTTGTGGGCAGTAAAGCACTGTTTGCCCTAAAGTGTACTTTATGAAATTTAAAGTACACTTTTCCTTTGATCTCGCCCACGCAAAGTTCTATAATACTATAATAAACCACTCTATATACTCTAAGAGATAGAGGAGTTAAATATACTGTAATAAAGCATTCATATAGCTAGTTGCCCTCAATATGAGAAGGAAGTTTATTAATTGATGAAATCACTTGGGTGCATCCTTTAATATTATAGTTAGAAATGAAAAGGAAAGTCATTCCATTTAAGTCAATGCAATATGTGTGATCTTACTAGTTAGCTGTTTCCTATGGGGTATACAAAATACAACTGATTCACTATCACATACATTACAGGTTTTGCAATTGAATTCGTCACTTTGGCATTTGAATTTGTCGCTTTGGCATTAGAATTCATCCGTAACAAGATTGGCAGCTGGAGAAAACACGAAAACATGATGTAGCAGCTGTTACAAGATCTTGTTCAGGTACAACTGTAGTAAGCAACTCTTTATAAGGTGATAATTCTTCCACTACAACTTCTTCAGCAGGGTAGTATTCGCAACTGTACTACACCATTAGTGATGGGCGTGGTCACTTGTGAACAAGCTTAATTAGCTTGCCAGACAACTAGTCTATCAGTTTCGCATACAACCAGCTTCAATTACCTTCTAGTGTCTCAAGCGTGACTCTCCATGGAGAAAATGATTCATGGACAGTTGCTTTCTTGAAGACAATTTAATTATGACGAATTCTTGTGCCAACGCGACAAATTCAATTGCCAAGTGACTAATTCAATTGCAGAAGCGATGAGTTCAATTGCCAAAGGGATGAATTCATTTGCCAAAGGGATGAATTCATTTGCCAAAGTGATGAATTCAATCACCAAAGTGACGAATTCAATTGCCAACTGAACCTGTAACAACAACTGAACACAGAAGTTATCTACTGTATGCATAAAAGCACACTGTAATGCTACAAAAATCATAAAATCATTATTAGGAAGTTTTAAGATTGTACTATACACTGTTAAAAAGCGTCTGAGTGCATTTCATACTGCAAACGTTTGCATTTCATACTGAGCTGTTACACTAGAAGGGTATGAAACAAACGTGTGTGCATTGCATGCTTAAAATGTTAGCATATCACACGAATATGCTGGTATAGAGGACTTGCAGCGTGACATAAATCAGCATAATTGCTGGAGCTGTCAGCCATGTTTTGGGACAGTGTTGTGGCTGTAAAGCACTTTCTCAGGATTTGGTACAGGCTGTAATGAAGTGAATCAGTGTTGAGCTGTGTTGTAAATACCACCCAGCTTATTCAAAAAGGCGAAGAAGTTAAAATTGGTGAGTAATGTATTGAAATTTAATTAGCCACCTATTTCACGAAGTCAATGATAAGATCTTCTATTTTGAAACCAGCCCCGCTTCCCAGTGCCACTATACCCAGCACTTAGTGAATAAATCTCGTTACTTTCATTCTGACCCAATATGTGCTATAAAAAGTTATCCCGAAACATGTCTGCCTAGCAACCGTTGCTTTATGCATGCAAGTCCTCTATGAAATAAAACATACCTGTCAGCATACTGTGACGCATTGGTGATGTCATATCCACAGTAAGCACCTCTCATGTGGAGCGTTTATGAATAGGCGCTTGCAAGAGTGTCAGCATGGTCTCAAAGGAGTAAGGGCTTAGAGACTGAAGGATCATGAAGAAACGAGTCGACGAAACTATGCGCGGACTGGTACAGTAACAGGGTGAGTTTTTGGTGTTTGGTATCCACACAACGGCATTCTACTATTCAAGCAAGATCAACCTCACATGTGTGGGATTATAGATCAATGCATAAAACTAAGGTTCTAAGAGGCCTTCATCTAGGAAACGATTCAAGGTGGGGGGCACTAATTAAAGATCCACATATTTATCTATGTACACAGTATCAGGGAGGTCTGGTGCATCTTGGACTCCCAGGTGTATTTTCATGTACCTGAGAATGACCATGCCACTCCAGGATTTTAGACTCTCTTAGACTGTCTCTGATGCACTCAAGTATCTGAAAGTGATATGTCCCTAGGAAAGTTTTGTATTTGTTTTGTTTCAGATTGCTTTTGGTGCATTCTCAGATACCTGAGAACATAGGTGGTGGAAAAGGGGGGGCCATGGACCCCTTCCTCCACTTTTATGGGACACTGTTTGCAAGAAAAATTTGAGATACTCTAACAGAACAGTCAGGATCTGGATACTCTAATAGAGCAGTCACAGTATTTAGAGAAGCAGTGTAGCAAACTACTTAGTACGTATGTGTAATTATAAATGAGGAGATATATTGGTGGAGAGCAGCTATTGTCAGCAGGCTGTGACCTTTTTTTTTTGTTGGTCTTTACTGTAACTTACAGCTGGCCTGGCCCCCTCACTCTTTGGCCTGTTCCACTGCCCTTGCCTGAGAATATAACATATGCCAATTTTTATATTTTAGAATCGCAGATTACTTGTGGTTCATTCTCAGGTGCATGAGAATACAATGTCGCTCCAGGCCTTCTTTGTATTTTAAACTCTCGTAGGTGGCTTCTAGTACATTATTAGATACCACATGCCCACCAAGAAAATTTTGTATTCTAGACTCTTGGTTGCCACTTCTAATACATTCTGAGGAACTTTCACTGTATTGCTTAAAATTTAAGGGAGTGAGAGTTTGTCAAGGGGTAGGGGGTCACCCCCCAATGAAGCCCTGGTTTTATTAAACTGTTAGGGTTGGCAATTTGTATATATATAATAGGGGTTTGCACCTAGAGGGTGAAGTCTGCAGATACACATGGAAACAGTAGAGACGATTAGAAGGAAGAGACTGGTAAGTAGTTTGAACTGATTACTGCAATGAAAGTTTAGGCAAAAATTGTTCCAAACCAAATTTGGAATAATTTTTGCCCCAGATCCAAAGCCATTAAATTTTTCAGTCAAACCAAATTAATTTTGGTCATAACTTTGGCATCCAAAATATTTTTGATCCAGCCTGACCAAAATTGTGGACCAAATCTTAGTCAACCAATTTTGTGTTGGTTAATTTTGAACATGTGAACCAGCTTAGAAATTGTCTATACACTTGCTCAGAGACAGGGGCAGATCTAGGGGGTTTCTGAGGTTTCCAGAAACTGGTCAAGTATTTTATACTTCACTATTTTTAAAGAAATACTTTGCTAAAGTTTAAAATGATTAAATAATTGACTTCAAAGTTTTAATCCCACACTATTACAATGTTGTAACATATACCTCATTACTGGTATCTTCCTCCATGATTTTGTCCACCAAACTTCTGTTAGTTGAAACACATTCTGATTAATGCTCACCATCATGGAATTTTATGTTCTAATTAAAACACTGGTTATTTATATTAACCACATATATGCGGAGTACACAATTAAAGCTAGTTTGTGAACCAAGTGGGAAAAGGCTGAAGTTAGGTGAGATTTTGATTTAAGTGGATTAGTTCAGTGTTTATGATTCAACTCAGTGAACTCCACCTATTAGTGTTAACCAATTTTCAATCATAGGTACTGATGCTGACTTGGATGTAGCAGTGCCACAAGTATGTACAAGCAGTGAACATCAAGACTTGCAGTCTCATTCTGTAGCTAATGACTTTAATTTGTTTGTTGGTAAGACCTTAACAGATGCTGATAAGCTGACAGCTCTTCAAAGCCATTTCAAACCAAGTAAAATTATCACTTTCCAGTGCGTGTCAAGTATGGAAAGAAACATTCTTTTAATCCAAATTGGATGGACAAGCATAATTGGTTGGTGTATTTACCTTCAAAGGATGGAGCCTATTGTAAGGTTTGTGCATTATTTGGAGCAACAGAAAGTGATCAGAATTCATCTAAGCTTGATCGCTTGGTAAAATCTCCAATAACATTTTGGACAATTGCGTGTGAAAAATTAAATGATCATGCTCTAAAGTCAGCAGTGCATAAAACTGCAACCGTCAAGGCTGAAAATTTTGCCAAAATTATGAGAGCAGAGCAAAGTTCAACAGATACACAACTGAATACAACTGTTGCTCAAACTATAGTAAAAAATAAAGAAAAATTGGGTTCAATTATTAAAACCATATTGTTTTGTAGCTATCAAAATATTGCACTGTGAGGGCACAGAGAAGGTAGCAATTCAGGTAACCCTGAAAATTTTAGAACCTTGTTAGATTTTCGAGTTTACAGTGGTGATGATGTATTGGCACAACATTTCTCATCAACTCCTAAAAATGCACAGTACACATCTCACAGAATTCAAGATCAAATAATAGGCTTAATTGGTAAGCAGATCCAAGCTACCATTTTGAATGCAATTCAAAGTGGAGGGAAATTGTTTTCAATTATTGCTGATGAATGTAGAGATTGCTCAAATAAGGAACAAATGGCATTAGTAGTTAGGTATGTGGATGCACAAAGTGTTGTGCAAGAGATGTTTTTGCATTTTTGGAATGTGATTCTGGAACAAAGGGAGAACAGATAGCAGAGTTGATTCAAAAAGAATGTTGTTTAATGGAATTGGACATGGGTTTGTGCAGAGGACAAGGTTATAATGGTGCTGGAAATATGGCAGGAGTGTGCAATGGAGCTGCTAAGCTAATTCGGTCAAAATTTCCCAAGGCTATATACTTCCATTGTGCATCACACAAGCTCAACTTGTGTGTTTCCCAATTGTGTAAACTAATAAGTGTGGCTAACATGATGGATGCCATTAGTTCTTTTGCAAATTATTTCAATTTCTCTCCCAAACGTCAATATGCACTAGAAGAGTTTGTATCAAAGTATCCAAATGCTGTAAAATCTAAGCTGTTACCCTTGTGTAGAACACGTTGGGTAGAAAGAATCAATGCTTTGGAAGTATCACTAGATCTGTTGGATGCGGTTTTTGAAACTTTTTGTCACATTGAAGAAAATTCTGATGGAAGCTGGAACAGAGAAAGTGTCATTCAGGCATCTTCATTCATAAAGAGGATTGATTTTGAATTCATCATCAGCCTGGTGATAACACAAAAAGTAATTGTTTATATAGGTGGAATAACAACATCTCTACAAAAAGAGGAATTGATCTGGTCAATGTTGGTAACCAAGTTCAGTTGGTAATTAGAACCCTTAAGGATGTTCACAAAAAATGTTTCAAGTTTTCATCATGATTGCCATGAACAAGCTGTCAAGCTAGCACAGAAAATTAATATTGATGTTAAAGCACCACGAATTTGTGGAAGGTAATCACATCATCAAAATGCTTTACCATCTACTACAGTTGAAACACCAGAACAGATGGTCATGAATTACTTTCGGGTAAATGTAACGATTCCAATCCTAGATGACATTATTACAAGTTTACAGGAAAAATTTTCAGATGGTCAAGATACTGTAATCTAAACCAAAACAGCCAAGCTGTAAAAAAAGAGTGCAGCTCCCAAGGTGAAAAAAGATGTGAAATCCAAGGTGGCGGCCAAGAAATGGCTGTGATGGTAGGTTAATGGCAAAAATTTTAATTATGACAATTCAGGTGAATTTGTGTTGCCTTCTCCACTAGGATTCGGCACCAAATTCACCTGAATTGTTGTAATTAAAATTTTTGCCATTAACCTACCATCACAGCCATTTCTTGGCCACCACCTTGGATTTCACATCTTTTTTCACCTTGGAGGCCGCACTCTTTTTTTACAGCTTGGCTGTTTTGGTTTAGATATCACTTCTTTTTGTATTGCAAGTCACAAAGCTGGCCATATGGCTTTGATGCTGCTTCCTTTTAACTTGTAAGGAATTGTGGAATAAAGGAAGTAATTGTATGTATAGCTTTTGTCTGATGAAATATTTGTATATTTATCATTGAATGATGATTATCACATACTGTAGTTAATAAGGTGACTTCTTACTTAACTGAACTGTAACTGAAACTCTCGTTGTTTGTAGCTGAGCTCTTTTCAGGGTGATTTGTTTCTAGCTGAACTCTCTACAGGGTGATTTGTTGGCAGCTGAACTCTCTACATGGTAATTTCTTTGTAGCTGAACTCTCTTAAAGATGACTTGTTTAAGCTGAACTCTCTACAGGGTGGCTGAATTCTCTACAGGGTGATTTGTTTGCAACTGAACTCTCTACAAGATGATTTTTTCTAGCTGATCTCTCTATAGTGTAACTTGATTGTAGCTGAACTCTCTACAGGATGGTTTCTTTGTAGCTGATCTCTCTACAGGGTGACTTGTTTCTAGCTGATCTCTCTACAGGGTGACTTGTTTCTAGCTGATCTCTCTACACGGTAACTTGTTTCTAGCTGAACTATCTATAGGGATTTCTGTTTGTGATTGAACTCTCTACAGGATGGTTTCTTTGTAGCTGATCTCTCTACAGGGTGACTTGTTACTAGCTGATCTCTGGATGACTTGTTTCTAGCTGATCTCTCTACATGGTGCCTTGTTTCTAGTTGAACTCTCTAGAGGGTTATTTGTTTGTAATTGAACTCTCTACAAGATGGTTTCTTTGTAGCTGATCTCTCTACAGGGTGACTTGTTTCTAGCTGATCACTGGATGACTTGTTTCTAACTGATCTCTCTACACGGTAACTTGTTTCTAGCTGAACTCTCTATAGGGATTTCTGTTTGCTATTAAACTCTCTACAGGATGGTTTCTTTGTAGCTGATCTCTTTACAGGGTGACTTGTTTCTAGGATCTCTCTACAGGATGAATTGTTTCTAGCTGATCTCTGGATGACTTGTTTATAGCTGATCTCTCTACACGGTGACTTGTTTCTAGCTGCATGAACTTTCTATAGGGTTTTCTGTTTGCAATTGAACTCTCTACAGGATGGTTTCTTTGTAGCTGATCTCTCTACAAGGTGACTTGTTTCTAGCTGATCTCTCTACAGGGTGACTTGTTTCTAGCTGATCTCTGGATGACTTGTTTCTAGCTGATCTCTCTACATGGTGACTTGTTTCTAGCTGATCTCTCTACAGGGTGACTTGTTTCTATCTGATCTCTCTACAGATGATTTGTTTGCAGCTGAACTCTCTACATGGTGGTTTCTTTGTAGCTGAACTCTCTACAAGGTGATTTCTTCTAGCTGATCTCTCTACAGGGTGATCTGTTCGTAGCTGAACTTTCTACAGGGTGATTTGTTTGCAGCTGCACTCTTTATATGATGGTTTCTTTGTAGCTGAGCTCTGTACAAGGTAACTTCTTCTAGTTGATCTCTCTATAGGGTAACTTGTTTGTAGCTGAACTATCTGCAGGGTGATTTGTTTGTAGTTGAACTCTCTACAAGGTGATCCTTCTAGCTAATCTCTCTACAGGATGACTTTTTCTAGCTGAACTCTCTACAGGGTGATCTGTTTATAGCTGCACTCTCTACAGGGTGATATGTTTGCAGCTGAACTCTCTACATGGTGGTTTCTTTGTAACTAAACTCTCTATAAGGTGATGTCTTGTAGCTGATCTCTCTACTGCATGACTAATTGTTTCTAGCTGATCTCTCTATAGAGTTATAACTCTATTTTAGCTGTTTCCAATTAGTCCAGTCTCATGTCAAATTTTAGGCAATATTGTGATTTACCGGACCAAAGCTCAAAACTTGGTACAGTTATTCCTTAGGATGTACAAAGTGATTTTAGCCACCATGAACTCACCCTGTACCCCTTTGTACGACAACTATTTTCAACAATCTGCGAAATTAAAACCCATCATATTTACTATATTGAATAACTTATGTTTTGCTAAACACATCTCTTAAGTTTAATAATTCCTATTTGAGTGAGCACTCCATGACATCCCATTTCATTGAAATATCATGGCTCTTTATAAAGATACAAGACTTACACAAAACAAAATTAAGTTTAGCAAAAATTAAAATCGCTAAAATTTAAATATAACTAATTTTGAGAATTTTTGATCAAAAACCATGTCTATAGTTCCACTACTTTGGCCAATCACTGTACACCTGTTACTGGATATTTTATCTCCTTGGGAGGGGGGGCAAGCAAGGTCAACATTATAGAATTAACAAGGTTTCAGAAAGCAATGATCAGAAAAATCTTTGGCTTTAATCTTTTGCCAGCTTATCTGTTTATGCTGTCTATTAATTATGTACAGTTGCTGATCATAGTTAGCTATTAATAAGCTGAATGTGTGCATACAGTTTATTTATTAGCCAGTCTTCTATTAGCACTATTATGTTCAGGAAATACAATTCTCTAGATTTAATGTTATGTTTAAAGCACAGATTTCAAATGATTTACAAAACTCTACAACGTATACTGTGTAAGTTACTACCTGATGAAGAGTGTTGAATGTAAGTATTACAATGCTTTTAATCCTGCAACTATGTGTACT
The DNA here is from genome assembly GCF_963678975.1 of Dysidea avara. Classification (NCBI taxonomy): domain Eukaryota; kingdom Metazoa; phylum Porifera; class Demospongiae; order Dictyoceratida; family Dysideidae; genus Dysidea; species Dysidea avara. Next base: position 32,811,816 of record NC_089279.1, read on the forward strand.
GTAACAGCTAGAGACTATAAGAGCAATAATTAGTGATCATTAACAATATGGGACAATGAGGAGGTTACACAGCTCTGAACGGATACTTAATGAGAGAAACTGTGTAGACTTTTAAAAATCATTAGCATTACAATGGACTCACCATTAGCTGATTTTGTCACCTCTTAGAATCTGAGTAATGTTTAGCTGTGTATAAGAGTTCTAAGCCTTAAAAACGCATCTCTTAATTGGGAACTTACAAAAAGTTTTGTATATGACAAAGATTATTTTCCAATACAGAGCCACCTCAGATTTGACCTTTGGGCTTCGGTGACCTTTACAGGAATTTAGCATTCAAACGCTGTCACTAAATCATATTTACATGATCCAAATTCCACAAAATTGGTTTCAAATTGAAGCTATTGCCCCAAAGGAAAAACAGTGGTTCATGATTGGAGTCGGTGTAACTTTAGAACAGAGTATAAGCTACATACAGACTTTCTGTAAAAACAGTTTACTATTCTTTCCATACATAAGCTTGAAATATGCACAGAACATGTTTACATTTCTAATAGAGTGTACTTAGAAACTTAGCACTTAAATAGGCATTATACTTATTAATGAAAAACCGTATAATGGGGTACATATCTCTTATGATAACAGGTTTATGTGTGAGGTTCAATTTGTGTGAATTTTGGCTAAATTTTATACACATTCTGATTAAACCTACTGGATTCTATTTTTTTATTGAATAGCCAAGACAATTGCTTGTGTTTTGTAGCTTGCAATTGTAGAATTTTTGATTTGCAAACATTTACATATACTCACTAACATAGGTTCAGACAATATGTGACCGGATCTGTGAAAAAGGGACATAATTGCACAAGCCTACATTTACAGTATAAAACATTGAATACATTGGGTGAAATACTTGCGTATTATTGAAAAATTCCATAAATTTTTTAACCCCTCTTTTTTAGTGAAGGAAGGGACTAACAATAGAAATCTGGATATAAACTTATTCGCCTGCTCAAGAGGAGTTGGAAAAGCTTTGTTTCGTTGCAGTAGACCCAAGGACACGTAAGTTATGAGCATTTGTTTACATCATGTCAAAACGATCGTACGCGATCGATTTTTCTTCATGAATTTCGTGTTTGTATGCAGTGAAGAAAGGCGAGTAAAGGAAAAACTTACCCAGTAATTTATTCCCCTGTTCATGGCGAACACGATGGTGAAACGTTTAGCTCTGTACCTCGATCCGTTGGTAAGTTACAACCGTTTTCGTAAGCACCTGTAATTTATTCTCCCTATACTTGCTGTACAAATCGATTTTTCTGTTGTTGCTACTTTGTAGGGCTGCAACTCCCAGAGTGTTTGGCATATGAAGCTGAAATTTTGCCAGTGTGTACACTTGGCTACATAGATTATAAATATTCAATGAACAGGAATTCGGAAAATATGCAATTATGTCCTGTTTTTGCAGATCCGGTCACATATTATACACATATCACTGGAAAATATGTCACACCACCCTATAGAAATGCAATTATTTAGTGCAACTAAAAATCTTTTTCCATATGTTTATTATCAAAACTACCACAATGAAATCTCTTGAATCCTACATGTCTAGCTCTAATACAGAATGATGATCTGTAATTTGCTGCACCAACAAAATTTTGTATGTGTGATATTACATTGATAAATCGACATCCTCACACAATTTTTCTGCCCCACATTGGAATTATAGAGGTTTCACTGCAGTTGTTCAACATATGCACACTCTCTGAGTGTCTACAATTTTTATGGTATCACAGCATAGCATGACCTTTTTCTCAATGCCATTTTTAAAGTAAAGTACATGTTTACAGGGTATTGTCTTACTGCTTAGTAATATATAATGGGTGATAACTACGTATATAAGTTATAATCCAGTGCGTATGGAAGAAAACATGTATATTCTATCAGCTGCATGTAAATTGATACATTGCTCATATACCCTGTCATGGTTTGAAACCAAAACATGTGCATAATGTGACTTACATATCTTTAAAACAATGCAGAAACTTATAGTACAAGTTTTCCTATTCGGATTTAATATAAAAGATATTATAGTTACTGTGTACTATCAATAGGGTTGCATGACAGCTCCTTGTACTACTTAATCATGACATGCCAACATAATCCTTGACATACTATACAGCAACAATTAAGGGTGCACACAGAATGTGGTAGTGTCACTGTGACAAGTCAACAGTTGAAGTTAACGAGAAGGGTGATAACTAAAATATTGCATGTTTGAGTGTACTGGGTATCCCAAAGGCATGTGATTTGGACAAGCAGTGTTTTACTATATGACGTATGTATGCTACTGTACATCTCTTGAAGGTATACAGAAGTGGTCTCCTAGTACAGGTAGCCATAGGTTCCACTGTACAGTTGTGAATAATACCACATATCCAACTAAGGCTCTAATAATAATTTCGGAAATGCAATCTGTACTATATTATTAACGGGTGGAAATAGGGCTACTTTTGCTCTTATAACTTAGTGCAAACTATGGACTTTCTTTAAATGTTAATGTTCTCTTTAGAGCAAGAGTATTAAGTTGAAACAAAGCTAGTGCATACTGAATTGTGTATGGGTGAAAATCTGACCAATTTTAGGCATTAAATTGGACGTAAGGTCACCAAAGGTCAAATTAGAGGTGGTGTGGCTCTCTATTTTTAAAAAAAACTAGCTTTTAAAGAAACAAACTATGTGGTAAGTTTCATACTTTTCCAAAAGTGAACAAAAAGATCTTAGAATCCTAGCTAAAGTGCATTTTACTAGGAAGTAGAAATGAGTGTAATTCTGGAATCCAGGAGGTGAAGTATCCAGTAAACAGGTGGTGCTCTGTGTGCAGAACTTAGCCATTGTAGTGGAAACATGTACAATGGAAATAAGTAACAAGCTAATATTTGAAAGTTCTAACCGTGTTCAAATTTTAGCGATTTTAATTTTTGCTAAATGTATAGTTTTGTTTAAGCTATGTATCTTTATACTGAGCCACAATATTTCAATGAAACTGATTATGAGATGTTATGGACTGCTCACTCACAAAAAGAAATTACTAAAATTGAGAATGTGTTAAGGAAAAGACAACTTTTTCAATAGGGTAAATATATAGGTTTTAATTTCGTGGATTGTCCAACATAGCTGTCATACAAAGGGGTGCAGGGCAAGTTCATGGTGGCACTCCTTCTGAAATCACTCTGTATACCCTAAGAAGTTACTGTACCAAATTTGGTGCTTTGGTCCAGTAAATCACGATCAAAATCATAAGGGACTAGACTAAATGTCCCGGTTGGTACTACATAGAAACCTAAAAACCTCAGTTTACTGTTGGGCATGGCCTAAACCCTGACAGTTTATTATGGGCATAGCTTGTAGTTACCGCTAAACCATCAACACACAACTTAATCAAAATATCAAATAACGTATGTCTAGCCTCCCCCACATCACAGTGCAGTGGAGATTAACATCGGCCTTGATTTAATCAAAACTGATTAATTGGCTAGTAGCCAATATCGGCTCGATACCGATTATTGAACCGATTATCGGTGCAACACTAAGCAGTAAGAACATAATGTAGCACATTTACACATTGCATGAAGAACAAGGGAGGTATACATGATTTTCAATTGCAAAAAATGCGATAGCAATCTTTTGTCACGGCCACAGGGTAAACGAATGACTTGAAAATTGGTCTGCACATGGAGTAACCATCGTAGTGCAAACTTTTTGTGGTTTGAAAGAAATCGCACTAACAGCCATGGAGTTATAACAAAAATGCCAACCATATGTAAAACGAAGTTGCTATTGTTCCAGCAGCTGGAAATATTTTGTCAGGGCTATTGTACTGGCAGCCCACCAGATTTCTCACTATCAAGCACACTAGTTGTATGCTATGCCCCGTGTATTCAACTTTAGGGCACGCATCTAGTAGGTTGCTCCAAGTATTCGACTTTAGGGAACATGTCTAGTAGGTTGTCCTGAACATTCAACTTTAGGGGACGCGTCTAGTAGGTTGCCCTGAGCATTCAACTTTAGGGGATGTGAAAAGTAGTTTTAGTGTTAGGGTCTGGTTCAGCTTTGGTTACTTCTTTACCTTCAATATATAAATTACTCCACTCGGAGACATATAAGGTAGAAACTAAGGGAGTTCAGTAGCTGAGAGCCACGTAGCACAATGGTTAAGACTCTGGGCTCAGGCACTGGAGGTCCCGGGTTTGATCCTTGCTCAAGGAATTTTGTATTTTTCTTCTTTTTTTTTCCGTTTGAGGACCATTGTTTGCCTAAGTTTTATTTTTATTCACATGACTGCCGGAACAATAGCAACAGCCTATGTAAAAAACGCACAATCAAGTTTTGTTTAAAAAGTATTACTTGCCAAACCCACCAGGAATGGAATCAACTGAAGACAGGTAGAGGGGTGGAGAAATTATTATAAAATGATTTTTTAGTGGTTTACAGGGAATCAGATTAAAATCCACTGAACTACACTATGAAAGTGAACTAGATGTAACAAGTGTGCAATTGAGATACTCTAATAGTGCTAATAGAACATTCAGCTATGCAAAAAGTTACTCTATTAGAACATTCAGCTACAATGAATTTCTTTACTAGACAACTATCCCTCTAGGGAATTGCAAGGAGGCTAAAGTAAGCTTGTGAAGCAAGGAGTCAGAAACCTGTAAATGAAAACTATATGTGATAAATACAGAAAAAAATCCCAGGCCAAATTAAGTCAGCATGTAGAGAGTTCAGCCACAAACAAGTCACCCTGTAGAGAATTTAGCTACAAAGAAGTCACTCTTTGAAGAGTTCAGCTACAAGCAAGTCACCCGGTAGACAGTTTAAAGGCATGTCCACACAACAAGAATAATGCGAATTGAATCAGCATTGATTCGAATTATTCGCGTCCACACGGAATGCGCATTAGGGTGATTTGAATTGAAAGTGGATTACACGAATCCACCTCCTCAGGTGGTTTGAAAACGAATTGGCTACGAATCGGGATTTGCTATGTCATAATAATGCAACACGTGAGGGCTTGATACGTTTGCGCGTGACCTTTGTAAACAACACAGGATAAAAATACAGAAGCGCTCGGTGTGATAAAAACGCAGGGACATATAGAAGCAGTGTTTCATCATCGTATCTAGCCCTTAGAGTTTGAAAGAACAATGGTCCCATACCCATCACGCACCATCAGCAGTTTTTCGTATTCTATTTGTAGAAATCCTTCTGGTACGTTATAAACAAAAGTATAAGCGTTACTACGAGCTATTCCTTTCAGTCTATCATTAAACTCACTATTCTCTTGGTTGGTGCAAATGAATGTTTTCTCAACCATTTAATTATCCGTTTATCACACTAGTAAATTCAATAATGCGCATTACGCGATAATGCGTGTGGACACGTTCAATTCGGATTCAATACGCATTGCCTGAATTCGTTTTGCATCCGGTTCCTAATTCGAATTCGTGCGGACATGCCTTAAGTCAATTTGAAGAGAGTTTAGCTACAAAAAGGTCATCCAGTAGAGAGTTTAGCTGCCAACATATCACTCTGTGGAGAGATCAGGTAGAGGAAGTCACCCTGTGGAGAGTTCTGCTACAAAAAAAAATCATCCTGTGGAGAACGCAGCGACAAACACGTAACCTGTGTAGAGATTTCAACTACAAAACTGTAAAGCGCTAATAACAATAACAAACAAATCACCTTGTGGAGCTACAAAAAAGTCATTCTGTGAAGAGTTCAGCTACAAACAAATTATTCTATGGAGAGTTCAGCAATAAATAAGTCACAATGTAGAGATTTCAGTTGCAAATAAACCACCCCGTGAAAAATTCAGTCACAAACAAGTTGCCTGTACAAATTTGGGTGGGCCTGGGTGAGCAAGTGCAATTTCTTTTCAGCATTTCTGACTTTACAAGAACAGTTCTCTTTGCCATACTGCAGCCACAAACAAGTCACCCTGTAGAGAGTTCAGCTACAAATCACATCGTGGAGAAATCAGCTACAAAATAGTTACTCTGTGGAGAGTTTAGCCACAAACAAGTTACCTTGTATAGACATCAGCTATAAACAAGTCACCTGGTAGAGTATTCAGCTACAAACAATTCACCTGGTACAAAGTTCAACTACAAACAAATCACCCTGTGGAAATTTCAGCCACAAATAAATTATCCTGTAGAGAGTTCAACAACCACTCTGAAGAGAGTTCAGCTATAAAGAAGTCACCTGGTAGAGTATTCAGCTACAAACAATTCACTCGGTAAAAAGTTCAGTTACACAAAGAAGTCACTCTGTAGAGAGTTCAGCTACAAAACAAATTACCCTGTGGAGAAGTCAGCTACAAACCTGTGGAGAATTCAGTATTAAACAAGTCACCCTGAAGAGATTTAAACTACAAAAAGTAATTCTTTAGAGAGTTTAGCTACAAGCACGTCACATGGTAGAGAGTTCAAATAGTTCAGCTACAAACAAGTCACCGTGTAGAGAGCTCAGTTACAAATAATTCACCTGATAGAGAGTTTAGCAGTAAAAAGTACCCTGTGAAGAGTTCAGCTACAAGTAAGTCACCTTGTAGATAGCTCAGCTACAACAAATCACTCTGAAGAGAGTCCAGCTACACAGGAAGACACCCTATATACAAACAAGTTACCTTGTAGAGATTTCTGCTACCACCTAGGGAGTCTACTTGTAGGAAGAGAAGGCATGTGATAATTTTTATACAGTATTAATTTTTGTAGAAAAATTGCATCATTATAAAAAAATCCACAGAATTTCTCTTGATGTCTTCCACCTTTCTGCAGTAAAGAAAAAGACAAGTAAAAGTAACTCCAAAGCTAGCTATAGGCCAGCTTTGAGGTATACAAATACAAAAAGAAGTGATATCTATACAAAAACAGCCAAGCTGTGAAAAAAGGGTGCAGCCCCAAAAAGCCTGTAATGTGAAACTAGAGACCTGAATTGTCGTTATAAAATTTTTGCCATTAATCTACCATCACAGTCATTTCTTGGCCGCCACCTTAAATTTCACATCTTTTTTCACCCAGGCTTTTTTTATTTTGGGGGGCCGCACCATTTTTTCACAGCTTGGCTTTTTTTTGTATACGTAGATGCGTATTACAGCAGTTATCCTTGTTTTTATACATATATAGCATAGATTTATAGTTTACTACTACACCATCATTAATTGTCTGCAAGAGAGAACCAAGTTGCTACCAAACAGTACAAATAATCACTATCAATAGGTACACATGACTCTGCATAAATCTGCTGGCATCAACAAACAATTCTGATAAGTGGGCATACTCCAGGATCCGTGTAAATTTACACTTGTATTTCCATCACTACAATCAAGTTTCTGAATTAAATTTTATTAGCTATCACTTGCGATCTGATCTGAGCCAAACCTTGGAATAACCTATAAAGTGGATGAGACTGGGACTTAGACAATGTGTGACCCAAAAAGTCCAGATGACCCAACCTGGTGTCAACCCCAAATTATATCACAAATATATAACTATCACAGGAGTAATACCAATAATATCTTCTGATGTCGTCAAAGAATAATTCTGCAGTGAAGATACACTAGATACAACAGCAGGTGAATCAGCTACAGCAATCATATCTTTCCATGTAACACTAGTATTAATTGTCAACCACAACCCCAGCATTTCATTGCAACACCTGTTTGAATTGGCAGGAAAATCTGACTCTATTGCATCAAGACGCCCTTTACGTATGTTAAGTAAAGTTCCAATGACTTTCCAGTGTGCAGCATAGTTAGGTGTTATAAGTGTGTACAAGTCTCTTAACTGAGGTCTGCTGTTGAGAACTATAGAACAAGTGTAATACAAACATGTACATAACTGAATAATAATGTGCTAATGCTGGTATGTACAGTATTACTAAAGTAAGATGTCAGTGATCAGTATTACTCTATCAAAATGAATACACACATACATAAGCATAATTGCTGGAATTGGTGTAAGTGCAACTTGAAGGCATGTGCTACATGATGAAGTGAGCTTGTGCAGTTTTACAATCTGTAATTAGACACTAGACTATAGTACGTACATGTTAAGCTGAGCCCTGAGATAACAGCAAAAGAAAAAAAAAAGAAAAGTGGATTATAGCTAAACTGGTGATATCATGATTAAGGGTGTTCTGTACAGTTCTGCATATGGCTTCCCATAAATTATGTCTTCTGCTATAACTTACAAATGGATTAAACCATTCTTTTTATTTGCAATAAGCTATCACTACTGCACAGTTTAGTCCAAATCCCATGTCTTAACTCACTGTAGAAAGCGAGATATAATTTTCATTTCAAATTAGAACTAGTCCCACAGTTTACGCCCTAGAGACTTAATTCTTTAAAAATACATTATTGAAAACTGTACAAGCAAACATGTGTTTCTATTTTTGTTCTCTGGCTTCTCAGTTATCAGATACTCTTATTTCGCTTTTGTGCTGGCACTAATCAGTCTTCTTTAGCTCCACACCATTCCTCGCCAGAAAGAGCTATCAAAAAACAACAAATGCTCTTTTAATGCATAAATACCATGGTTGCCCATCTGACATTTTCATGCCTATCGGGTCTAAATAATGAACTAGTTCTAATTTTAGTATCAAGGTGTAGAAACTGAGGCACCCGCAGCTGTTCTATGGCCACAGATATTGTTTCTTAATTGCGTAACGGGAAGATAAACGGTCAATTACGGATCGCTATATTCATTAGACCACGATGAAGAAGATACAACACTTACTTCGCTTCCTTCATGTATATCGCTCTTCTTTCTTCATTTGTGGCAGGTTATTTCAACATAAAAGACATTTACTCGTTGGGCATGCCACAGTTAAACAAACCACAGACTAATTAGATAATTACTGGTGACCATGGAAATCCATTAGTAAGCCCCAGTTGTGCTAACCTCAGAAGCCATACGTGGAACTGTACAGAGCCACCTTAAACAATATGACAGATAATACCTACTTTAGTGAGGGTGTCATAATGCAACAAAACATAGGTATTGGCACCCTCACCAAAGTAGGGATTATCTGTCGTATTGTTTAATCATGATTTGATATCACCAGTTTAGCTATACCACCCTTGTTTCAGTGCTTTTGTAGCATAAATCCTTACTTTTTTTTGATATACTTGACTTTTTAAACTCAGCTATATAGCTATTTTATAATTATGCATAGATACGCACTGTTTGTTTTAAATAGCTGCATAACGTGTACTTTTGTTTACAACTAGGAAGAGCAACAGGACATTGATCATGCAGATACTTTAATCTAATCCAAAACAGCCAAGCTGTAAAAAAAGAGTGTGGTTCTCAAAAAGGCTATAGTGAAAAAAGATGTGAAATCCAAGGTGGTGGACAAGAAATGGCTGTGATGGTAGGTTAATGGTAAAAATTTTAATAACGACAAATCAGGTGAATTTTGGTGCCGCTTGGTCTTGGCACAAAATTCACCTGAATTGTTGTTATTAAAATTTTTACCATTAACCTGGTTATCATCACAGCCATTTCTTGGCCGCCACCTTAGATTTCACATCTTTTTTCACCATAGCCTTTTGAGGGCCGCACTCTTTTTTTTACAGCTTGGCTGTTTTGAATTAGATTTCACTTCTTTTTGTATTTGTATACCCCAAAGCTGGCCTATGGCCAGCTTTGAGGCTTTTTTAACCTATCTTTTTTTCTTTACCACATGCAGGAAGAAAAAAGATGAAGCAGATGTTAAATACTTAAATATTTCTGATTTTATCAGTAAATGTACCACTCTGTGTGGGCAGTTCAAAGGTACCGCCAGTGCCATAATTTGTATATTGCACTGCTACAGACCACAGTGAGTGCATTATAACTTATAACGCACTGGTTGCGGTTTTGCAGACTGCAACGAGTGCATTATAAGGTATAATGCATCGACCGCAGTGCAATATACAGATATTGCACTGGCTGTGGTTTTGTGCAGCATAGCACAAGTGCCGGTGGCCAAGACCACTACGACACCTCACCTAATAGGTGGAAAGACACTTCACAGATCACTAGAATTCTTTTATAGCCTGACATGTAAATGTCGATTGTGGGCCATAACGTCACCAATACGTATAATGTTTACAAGCAGCCAATGACGATCGAAAAAGCCAACGCGGTGGCCACAACTCTAGTCTATGTATATATAAATGTACTTATACACCTTACTAGTCTGGTGCCATCTTAGCCCAGATTAAACTGTAGTCCACTTTGACAATGACTCAATAAAACTAATATATTCTAAATAATACACACCTTTACGTTCGATTGTGGTAACCAGTTTTGTCATGCCACCAGATTCGAGTTTAGCCAGTGTGAATAGTAAGAATTAGACTAGTATCGTTTAGTAGTTATGTTTTGTTTACTTAAACCGTCTATTTAGCTGCTTTTTTTTCACTAGAGAGAATCACTATGGCGATTAGTCTGGCGCTTAGTCTATATGGTGATTGAGTGATCACGCTGGCATGCTGAGCACTACATGATGATAGTCGAACAGCGAATGCAGGTTAGTGATATAACCCACAGCGTACTAGCTTTCAATATCTCAGGTGGCTGCAGTACTACAGGGGGAACGTCATCACAACTTAGTTACCCACAATCAATGTTAGAAACCTGGCCTTTATAAGTGTTACAGCTGTCTTGTGAGATTCTTCCCACCTATTAGTTGAGTGGTACATAACAGGTGTAGTACTGATATTATGCACACACCAATAGTTGTAATAGTTCGCATCTATAATTAGAGAATAGAGATGTATGAAACATTCGAGATTGTACACGTGCTTGCGACTGTAGAGTGAGTGCTATTCAGAGTGTTATTAAGATTGTTACATTGGTAGCAGAGGCCGGTTCTAATAGCAGAGAGACACATCAGTATTCCGAAGCCGTTCTCTACTGGAGATGTTACGGAGTGGTTTCAGCGGTTTGAAATATGTTGTGCCGCCAACTCCTGGAACGACGAAGTCAAAGCTGTGAAACTACCCACACTGTTAGAAGGAGAGGCTTTGGCTGTTTGGTTAGAATTGAGCGACAACGACAAAAAAGATTATAAGAAGGCCAAGAAGCACTTGTGTAAGAGTATGATGCCAATGGAATTTATTTTGCTCGAAGAATTTCACCAACGAAAACTTCGACCCAGTGAGTCATTATCTGCTTTTTTACATGATCTTAAGAAACTGCTTAATGGGGCTATGCCAGGACTCGATACAGCTGTGCGAAAGCAGCTTTTGCTTCACCAGCTGTTAGCGGGCTTACCCAATCCAATTAGCATGCAAATACGTGTCTCAGGTGAAACTTCCGACTTGGATAAAGTAATGGAACAAGTGCGTTTATTACTTACGATGGAGAATCGCCAGCCACAGCAAACAGCCACAATGGTAGAGCAAACAAATGAGCTCTTGGTTTTGCGTGAACAGATGGCCCTGCTTACTGATCAAGTAGCTGCACTTAGAGTTAACCAGACCCCAAGGAAGCCAGTTATACGCTGCTTTTATTGTAACCAGCCTGGTCACATTCAGCGTCAATGTCCGGTGTACCAGTCTCAGACACGCCCACCCCGTCGCTGTTTCAACTGTGGCAAGATAGGCCACATCGAAAGAGATTGCTGGCAAATCAACCAGGGAAACTTCAACGGGATGTCTGGTCAAGCCGCCAGGCATCCCCGACCTTAGGCCACCACAATGTTATAACAGTTGCAGCAGTGAGATATAATAATTCAATTATAAACATCACTATTGGTAGTAAATTGGTTGAAGCAATGTTAGACTCTGGCTCAAGTATTTCACTTATCAGGCAAGATACACTATCCACTGTGACAGCTGATCAACACCTCCCACTACCACCACACAATCTTGTTACTGCATCTGGCCAACCCCTACAAGTGATAGATTGTGTAGAGTTATCTATCAGAGTGAATACATCAGCTATCACTCACCAGTTCGGTGTTGTGAATAAGCTAATCACACCAGTTATTTTGGGGGTTGACTTCCTGCAGGAACATAGTCTTATCCTGGACTTCTCCACTAATCCTGTTACACTCTCCTTCAGTAGCTCTAAGGAGACGTCCCTGGCAGATTCTCCTGACACTACTGCAGAGGTGGAACCACTCTTACAGGCGGAACGACTCAGGCGAGCTAAGTTTTGTACAGTAATGGCTGTGGAGGATCCTGCAGTAAACATTGTTAATGAGGCTGTCATTCCATTGTTTGGGGGACCCACCTCCTATAAATATCCTTCACATGTCCCAGAATTTTTCATGGATGTAGTGAACGAGTACAGTAATTTATTTCATATTGTTCCAGGGTCTACTACTCTTGCCTGTCATCAGATACCCACACAAGGGTCCCCAGTATGTGTCCCACCACGTCGGATTCCAGTACACTACAAAGCCACAATAGAACAACAGATCCACCAGATGTTGAAGCAAGGCATTATAGAAGAAAGCTCCAGTCCATGGATGGCACCAGCAGTATTCGTTCCCAAGAAATCAGGTGAAATACGCCTATGTGTTGATTATAGGGTGTTAAATAAGCGTACTGTTAAAGATGCTTATCCTCTCCCACTTGTAGATGAGGTGCAGGATCAATTGGCAGGATGCTCAGTCTTTACTACTTTAGATCTCCAGTGTGGCTATTGGCAGTTACCAGTATATCCAGGAGACATTCACAAGACGGCCTTCTGTCCTGGCCCTGGTATGGGACTGTACCAATTTAAGCAGATGCCATTTGGTCTCACTGGAGCACCAGGATCCTTCCAACGTCTCATGGATAAGGTTATGCGTGGTCTTCCTTTTGTTACAACCTACATTGATGATGTATTGGTGCATTCCAAGAATATGGAAGACCATAAATCTCATTTGCAGCAAGTATTCCATAGACTTAGTGAAGCAGGGTTAACTCTCCGGGGTCGCAAGTGCACCATAGCAGTGTCACAGGTGAATTATCTTGGTCATCAGTTCACCGAATCGGGCTTAATTCCAGATAACAGCAAAGTCCAAGCAATCAACAATTGGCCTGCTCCAACTGATGCTTCATCCTTACGTAAATTTCTAGGACTCGCATCATATTATAGGCGTTATATTGCTCAGTTTTCTACTATCGCAGCACCACTGACTAATTTAACACATAAAGGGGTTACTTATGAATGGACGGCAAGCTGTGATACAGCTTTCAAACAGCTGAAATGTGCCCTCAGTGATGCTCCTGTTCTGGCATATCCTGATGTTAGCAGTAATGCCAACCCCTTTGTATTGCAAACAGAATAAGATTTTGATATTGTGTATAGAAAGGATGCCTTGAATACCAATGCAGATGCACTGTCCCGTAGGGAGCAGCCAGTCACAGAAGTTGCAGCACTCACAATGACGTCAATATCATTGGACCAGCTGGAGAGCCAACAGAGTGACCCTACAATCACTCAGATATACAACACGCTGATGGCAGGTTCAGTTCCACCATCTGGTAGACAATGGCAATGCCCACCACTTCATCGATATAAGCAGTTATGGTCACAGTTACATCTGGTCAGTGGTGTTGTGTGCAGATGGTACCACCCAAGCTCTTCAGCTAACATGGTTACAGTACCACTCCTCCCTCCTAACCTTCAAATTGATGCTTTGCGTCGGTGTCATGATGGTCCTGCTGGAGGCCATCTAGGCTATGAAAAGTCGCTCCATAAATTACACCAGGAAGCTTATTGGGTATCAATGTCACGTGATGTTGAGCAGTATTGTAGAGAATGTGTCAAGTGCAATGAGTCCAAACCACCTGCTCCAATTCGAGCACCTATGATTAGTATTCCAATTGGAAGACCATGGCAAATGGTTGCGATTGATGTTCTGGAGATACCTGTGTCATCAAACAATAACCGCTACCTCCTTGTTTTACAAGACTATTTCACAAAGTGGGTGGAAGTAGTTCCAATGCCAGATCAAACTGCTGCTCGAATTGTTTCAGCTGTTAACAAGATATTCTGTTCACTAGGCATGCCAGCAGTCCTTTACTCAGACCAAGGGCGTAATTTTGAAAGTCTTCTTCTCAGAGAAACTCTCAAGGCATTTGGAACCAGCAAGTCCCATAACACTGCATACCACCCACAAGGAGATGGGATGGTTGAAAGATTTAATCGATCACTATTACAGATGTTGCGCTCATATGTTCAAGTGAAGCAAGAATGGGAAATGTACCTTCCACTAGTGCTATATGCGTACCGCACAGCCATACATTCTTCGACCAGATATTCTCCCATTGAGCTGATGTATGGAAGAGCCCCAAAGCCAATCCCTTTTGAACAGCTCAATTCTTTTGATACTGCTTCATATCCATCCCACCTGCAAGCAAAACTTGCTGAAATGTGTGATTTTGTGGAAGCAAATCTTGTAGAATAGGCCAGCAGACAAAGAATTAACTATAACAAGCACTCACTAACACGGCACTTTACAGTTGGAGATCATGTGTGGCTATCGGTGCCCACAGCACGGAAGTTAGACCCTCGCTCGGATGGTAAATGGACTATAACAGCAGGGAAAGGACCACTTGTTATGGAGATCTCTAATGGTACTACATCCAAGGTTGTTCATGTAAATAGACTCCGCCACAGACTTCAACCAAGTCCCAGTGATACTACTGTGCTGCACAATTACCAGACTAGAACCTGGAGGCCTCCTGAAGTGGACCACTATATAGACAATAGTCCAGAACCAATCTCTCGAAGATATCCGGTGTGAACCAGACGGCCACCATTAAGATACATAGAACAGTCAACTTGAATTTAAGCTTGAGGACAAGCTTCTACTGAGGGGGGACATATGTAGTACTGATATTATGCACACACCAATAGTTGTAATAGTTCGCATCTATAATTAGAGAATAGAGATGTATGAAACATTCGAGATTGTACACGTGCTTGTGACTGTAGAGTGAGTGCTATTCAGAGTGTTATTAAAGATTGTTGCACAGTTATACAACATGCACTCGTGCTCTGCCTGTATAAATGCACTTGCCTTTGGGCCTGACGGCCCTCAGGCTTGTGCATATATATCAGGCAGAGCACTCGTGGCCGTTATATAACTATATAATGTACAAATTATATATATTTATTACAGAACTCTCCATGGTACAGTGTAGTTTCTTTGTAACTGAACACTCTACAAGGTGACCTCTTCTAGCTGATCTCTCTACAGGGTGAATTGTTTATAGCTGAACGATCTACAAGGTAACTTCTTCTAGCTGATCTCTCTAAAGGGTGATTTGTTTGTAGCTGAACTATCTACAAAGTAACTTCTTCTAGCTGATCTCTCTACAGGGTGATTTGTTTGGGGCTAAATTCTGTACAGGTGATTTGTTTGCAGCTGAGTTCTTTACAGAATGGTTTCTTTGTAGCTGAACTCTCTACAAGATAACTTCTTCTAACTGATCTTTCTACAGGGCGATTTGTTTGCAGCTGAATTTTCTACAGGATGATTTGTTTGCAGCTGAACTCTCTACATGGTGGTTTCTTTGTAGCTGAACTCTCTACAAAGTGACTTCTTCTAGCTGATCTTTCTACAGGGTGATTTGTTTGTAGCTGAACTCTCTACAAGGAAATCTCTTCTAAATGAGCTCTGTACATGCAGGTTAATTGTTTGTAGCTGACCTATCTACAAGGTAATTTCTTCTAGCTGATCTCTCTACTAGGCTATTATGCTGGCATAATTTTGAGAATAATAGGTCACCAATTTCGTGAGATTAATTCCGGAATAGTAGGATGGTTAAAGGAATAATTTTAGAATTATCGGATGTCCACGGGATTAATCTGTGGAATTAAGGGGTGTGTCTATTCTTGATTAGCTAGAAGAAAGAGTTAAGCTACTAAAAGTGATATATAGCTGACATTATTATACGAGTGCTGGCTGAAAAGGAGATGAAAGCCTTTAAAAGATCGATATACTATAATAGAACGTTCAAATACTCTAATAGAGCAGTCAGATTGTGACTAGCTACAGAAACTAAATGAGAATAAGTTTGGAATAATAGGCTAGACACCAGAATAAAAAAAAGAATAATAGGTGAAAAATTTGGGAAATTCTGGAAGGAATAATAGGTAAAATTTTGAGCATAATAAGCACAAGCCTACTCTCTACAGGGTGATTTGTTTGTAGCTTAACTATCTACAAGGTAACTTCTTCTAGCTGATCTCTCTACAGGGTGAATTGTTTCTGGCTGAATTCTGTATAAGTGATTTGTTTGCAGCTGAGATCTTTACAGAATGGTTTCTTTGTAGCTGAACTCTCTACAAGGTAACTTCTTCTAGTTGATGTCTCTACTGGGTCACTAGTTTTTAGCTGAATTCTCTACATGGTAGTTTCTTTGTAACTGAACTATCTACAAGGTGACTTCTTCTAGCTGATCTTTCTACAGAGTGATTTGTTTGTAGCTGAACTCTCTACAAGAAAACTTCTTCTAACTGATCTCTGAACAGAGTGAATTGTTTGTAGCTGAACTCTCTACAAGGTAACTTCTTCTAGCTGATTTCTCTACAAGGTCACTAGTTTGTAGCTGAACTCTCTACATGGTGGTTTCTTTGTAACTGAACTCTCTACAAGGAAACTTCTTCTAGCTGATCTCTGTACAGGGAGATTTGTTTGTAGCTGAACTCTTTACAGGTGATTTGTTTGCAGCTGAACTCTCTACATGATGGTTTCTTTGCAGCTGAACTCTCTACAAGGTAACTTCTTCTAGCTGATCTCTCTACAGGGCGATTTGTTTGTAGCTGAACTCTCTACATGATGGTTTCTTTGTAGCTGAAATCTCTACAGCATAATTTCTTCTAGCTGATCTTTCTACAGGGTGATTTGTTTGTAGCTGAACTCTCTACAAGGAAACTTCTTCTAGCTGATCTCTCTACAGGGAGATTTGTTTGTAGCTGAACTCTCTACAGGTGATTTGTTTGTAGCTGAACTCCCTACATGATGGTTTCTTTGTAGCTGAACTCTCTACAAGGTAACTTCTTCTAGCTGATCTCTCTACAGGGTGATTTGTTTGTAGCTGAACTCTCTACAACGTGATTTGTTTGTAGCTGATCTCTATACAGGTTACCTGATCTCTTGAATTCTCTTCAGGGTGACTGCTCTATTAGGATGACTGCTCTATTACAGTATCTCGATCTCGAACTTGCTACACCAAGTTGGATTTCGTGTTATAACTCCATGGCTTTAAGTCTGATTCTTCTACACCATTGAAGAGCCTTTCTAAGATGATTACTCCATCTGTTCAGCAATTTTCAAAGCATTACCCCAAGCAGTTTATCTGGTAGGCGTGGCAAGTAGTTGTTTACTATTAGCTAATCTTGATTGCATAATTGTTACACTGTTGGTTTTTTTGTTGTATCTTCCTGGTTTTTAGCTCAATTTCTTTCAAACCACAAAAGGTTTGAGGTTCAATAGTTAACCTATTCACTAACCGATTTTCAGCTTCTTCCCATAAGCAGTTTACCCTGTAGGCGTGACAACATAATGGTGTTATTTTTCGTGAATAATTGCTCATAACTCTTTGCATGTTTATTGTATTCCAGCCAAAGTTGGTACCGAGATGCGCCTTTATACCCCCATTCTCTGTGCCAAATTTCAAGGCAATCGGATATGGCGTTCGCGTTTTATAGCAGTTTTTGTAAGTATGCGAAAAGAGGAAGAAAAATAAGAAGGAAAAAAATGAAGAAACTAAGCCAATTTTTGAAGTTGCATATCTCGGGAACGCTTGAAGTGATTTTGCTCAAATTTGGTATGTGTATATAGTACTGAAGTTGGCGGGCATGTACACAGCAAAAATCGTCTTGTTTCATCAAGGCAGCATAGAGCTATGGAGGTGCGAAAATTGTGTTTTCATTCTTCCTGTCAATATACTCACGGGTGTTGCGCACCGGCTTCTTGAGCTGCACGACACACTACCGTGTGTCTTGATATCAATGATGAGTTTCAGTTTACTATAGCTCAATGCACAGCAAAGTTATTAATACTGCTGCAATGATTGACAAGAAAGCATAGTTAGAAATCAGCTATAATTAATGTCTTTAACTTTCAGTGTATGTATCAAGACACACAGTAGTGTGTAGTGCGGCCAAGAAAGCCGGCGCACCACACTGTGAGTATATTGACAGGAAGAAAGAAAACAGCTTTTTCATGCATGCATATGCTCCATGACCTCTTCTCCAAAGCACACCATTTTTGCACTATAGTTGTCCGCCAGGTAGGGTACACCACACAGCAAATTTGATTAAATTCGCAACAGCCATTTGTAATACATGGGCATTCAGAATTTTATTTTAATTTCTTCATTTTTTCTTCTTACTCTGTACAGGGCTACAGGGCTACAGGGCTTCGATTTTTCTTTTCGCACACTATGCAAAAATTGCAAACATGTAATTCAATTGCCTCGATCTTTGGTACAAATGAATAATGTGTAGCAGTGGATTCACGTACAAAGTTTGCTGTGATTCTGAGGAATATCCAAGGAGTTATGAGTGTTTATTCACATTAAAAAAGAATAAACTTCTGTCACAGCTACAGGGTAAACCGAGTATAGAAATAAATAACTTGAAAATTGGTGTGTAGATAAGCTGATCATCATAGCAGTGCCTTCTGATAGTTCGAATAGCAATAGAGTTACAGCGACAAAGTTATAAAGCAAAAACCAAACAAATGTAAAATTGTGCGATCGAGATACTCTAATAGAGCAGTCGCCACGGGGTAAAAAGGTGTACAAAAGATGTTGAATAAAAACCTTACCAGAGTTCGAACCAGGGACCTCCATACCTAACACCTGCTTCTTTAACCACTGAACCACTGCTACCTTGACTGATCACCTCACTTAATTTCTGCTTTATAAATGAAATTTCTAGTTGAAATCTGCCTACAATCAAACATTTGTAATTTCATAGATCTACCAATAGAAGTACTAGATTGTTCTAGAACATTCTATGTATGTTCTATTAGAAGTCCTCAAAAATGTATACTCTATTAGAGTATTACAACGATATTATCAAATATTGAATTAAATGCAATGAAATACATTTAGAAGTCTGTCTTCAATAATCATCATTGTATCTGCATATAGAAAAGAAGAAATATGAGTAAAAACAAGTCAGCCATTGGCAGTTTTGGGGCCTTATAAAGTACAAAAAGAAGTGAAATCCACACAAAAGCAGCCAAACTGTGAAAAAATGGTGTGACCTTAAAAGGCCTGGGTGAAAAAAAGTTGTGAAATCAAATTTGGCACCCAAGAAATAGCTGCAATGATGTTAATGATAAAAATTTTAAATAATGGCTGTTAATTTATCGTTATTATTATTATTATCAATTTTAGTCAAATGACAAGGGTTGCACAAAAGCTGAGCCTGCAAACGTGCTCCCCAAAAGGACAAAACGGTACAAGATACAAGGACAATACACAAATACAGAAGCAACAAATAAAACAGTACAATAGCAGATAAATACAAAGCAACATTTAGTTTAAAAAGAAAGTGCTGGAGGGCAACACGGAAAAGTTTGGGGTCAGTTATCTGTAAGATATTGTAAGGTACGTTGTTCCAAAGGAAAGGTGAGTTGATGAAAAAGGAAAACCGATAAGCATTGATGGTGGATATAGAGGTGTCTATGGCTGATGGATTTGAATGTCTATTTACTGCAGAGAAATACCATGAAGAGATAGCTGATTGGTGGTGCAAGATTTTATGTACTTGACAGATAGTGAAGTAGTTTTGTCTCTGGTGTAATAATGGCCACTCCAATTGATCTAAGCAACAGTCAGATGATCTGGACCACTGTTTGCAAGCAGGATTCCAACGACTTCCACAAACCCATCTGGCTGCCCTTCTCTGAACACTTTCCAGCTGTTTGATGTCACCAGATGAGTGCAGGTACCATACTGGAGAAGCATACTCCAGTATAGGACGGACAATACATTTATAGACTGCAGCTTTAACAGAAGATGGACATGTATAAAGAGAATGCCGAAGAATATTTAAGGATCTAGTTGCCTTTGCAGCGGTATAGTTGACATGGTCTGACCACTTAAGGTGGGAATTGATGAATACACCAAGGTATCGTACAACAGATTTGGTGGATAAAAGATGATTATTTAATCTGTAGCTTGCAGGAGGAGGTGAACGTTTATAAGAAATGCAGATTGTCTCACATTTAGAAGGATTTAAGTTTAGTTGCCATTTACAAGACCATTCAAAAACTTTTGACAAATCAGCTTGAAGCATATCTTGGTCTGACGAAGATACAATTTCCTTGTAGAGGGCTATGTCATCTGCAAACATTAGAACTGAACTATGAGAAATAGATTGGTAGATGTCATCAATGTACAATAAAAACAATAGAGGCCCAAGAACAGATCCCTGGGGCTCTCCAGATAATACAGGTAGCCAATTTGAAAATGATCCATTAATAATCACCCTCTGAGACCTCTTGGTAAGGAAATACTTTAGCCATTTCAGAAGATCACCTTTGATTCCTAAACATTCAAGTTTTAATAATAAACGGGAGTGAGGCACAGAGTCAAAGGCTTTAGCTAGGTCAAGAAAAATACAGTGTATTGAGTGACGCCTTTCCAGACAAGCTGCCCAATCATGAATTGCTGTCAGTAACAGACTGACAGTGGAACGACGACCACGGAAACCATGCTGATAGTTACTGATAAGATTGTGAGACTCCAATGCTTTGACAAGTTGACGATGAATTATTCTCTCCATTACTTTGATTACAATTGATGTTAAACTAATTGGGCGGTAGTTGGATGAAAGATGACTATCACTTTTTTTTATAAACTGGTACAATGTTAGCTGTAACCCAATCCCTGGGTAAAGACCCAGTGGAGAGGGAAAGTTGAAATAATTTGCTGAGTGGTGCAGCAAGAAAATCAGCACCTATTTGAAGTAAATAGGCAGGAACACAGTCAGGACCACAGGCTTTGTCTTTCTGGAGACCTACTAGCTCCTGATGAACTTCATCCACAGAAAAATCAATTGAATTGATCGTTAACATCATTGCAGCCATTTCTTGGCCGCCAACTTTAATTTCACAACCTTTGTCACCCAGACTTTTTAAGGTTGCACCATTCTGTTTCTGTGTGGATAGCTATAACCCGGTATACTTACCCCAAATTAATAGAGGGTAGCTACAGTATATGTATCACTAGTGCTAAATAACTTAAGCAGTAAAAAAAATTAGTGAAAAAAATACAACAAAAAATATAGCTGTAATACAATTACAAATGATTACTAGTTATAGCTATACATGGACTGAAAGCCTACAATTAATTATAGCCAATCAAACCTGATTTCTAACTATGATTTCTTGTCAATCATTACAGCAGTATTAATAATTAATGACGATAGTAAAGTGTGGCTCCATTAAAAGTTCATGAAATGATTGCAAAAAATTGTGCACTTTATGGCTTACCCACAGAAATTTGATTGATTATAAATAAATTTGAAGGAAGATTTTAAGATATTTTTAGCGAGTTGAGCAGTTATACAATATGATTAAGCCAAATTTCAAGAACTTGTGTAATTCCACCCAAATATTCTTGAGGGTGCAGCTCCTCCCTCCAATAAAGGTATGGTGTTAGTGTGAGAGATCAGGCCAGATTCAACAGGCCCAGCAGCCATATAGGGACTGAACATTGTTATTTGTATCATGATATAACAATCTAGACTATTCTAGAACATTCTGAGAATTTTGTATAAATAGAGCTGTGTTGTACAGTATATTTGCCTTCTCTTATTTCATTTGAATGAATGATTGCTGCTGTATCCCTGGTGAAGCTGTTGAGGAGACTGCTACTGTTGGCTAGCTTGGTGCTGTTCCTATCACATTTGGTGACAGGAGTGGGATTGTCCTCCGTGCAGACGTCAGAGGAGACCTACCCGTGTATGCTCCGTTCTGGGAAACGCTATCAGCCAGAGATGAGCGAGGTCACTGAGCTATTGAAGGCCTGGAAGGAGGAGCAAGAGAAGGAGAAGGAAGAGCAACGAGCAGAGCGAGAGGAAGAGAAGAGGCGGTACAAGGGACGCCTAGAACAGCAGCAAGAACGTTTTGAGAGACTTATTGAAGGTCTAACGGCAGAGAGAAGGCCGCGTCGCGTGGAAGTAGGGCCAGAATCACTGAAGTTGACAAAACTTACGGAGAGTGACGACATTGAGGCTTTCTTAACAACTTTCGAGAGAGCAGTGGAGGCTCATGGGGTGGACAGAGATAAGCGTGCTGCTATCCTGGCACCTCAGTTGACGGGGAAAGCTCGTCTGGCCTACGCCGCGATGACTGACGCCAATGCTAGAGACTACGACAGAGTGAAGGCAGCCATTTTCCAGCATTACGATATTAATGAGGAGACTTACCGACGACGCTTCCGTTCTATCAAGCCCTTGGAGAACGAGACACCGGTGGAGTTGGCAATTCGAGTGAAGGACCTGGCAGAGAAATGGCTAAGGGACTGTCGAGACAGGGAGGCTGTGGTAGATGTAATGGTGAAGGAGCAGTTTGTGGAAGTACTACCAGAGGAGGTAAGGGTCTGGGTGAAGGAGAGGAAGCCTAGAAATACACAGGAGGCTGGTAGACTGGCAGAAGACTACCGTCAAGCCAGGAAGGTAGAGCTGTGGGCACCTGCTCAGAAGACTGGTGTTAAGAAAGGAACACCTGGTCAGAGGGGTTGCTATTCTTGTGGACAGCTGGGACACATGGCTAAGGACTGTAGCAGTAGTGGTAAGAAGGTGAGCCCATCCACTTCCAAGGGTGAGGATGTGCTGAAGGTGGAGAAGAGGCTGAAGAAGGATGAGAAGCCTTTCCTATGTTACAATTGTGGGGGACGTGGACATACTTCAAGGCAGTGCCCCAGTGATGCGTTCTTCTGTGGTGCAAAGAGATTGAGAGACCATCGTGGGAAGAAGCCACTGGTAAGACAGTCATTTCGCTGTAAGGGGTTTGTAGAAGGTCAGTATGTTAATGACATGGTATTAGATACTGGTTGCTCTAGAACTTTGGTGAGGAGAGAACTTGTAAGAGAGGATAAGTTGAATTTGGAGAAGTCGGTTACGGTGCAATGTGCACATGGAGATGCTGTTGAGTACCCTGTGGCTACTGTAGAGATTAGTGGGCAGGGGAGAGTGGTTATAGTGGAGGCAGCCGTGTCAGACAAGTTGCCACACTCAGTATTGTTAGGTACTGATGTTCCAGAATTGGTGAGCTGGTTGAAGAGTGAGGACCAGGCTCTTATGGTGGTGACCCGGGGCCAAGCTGGCAGGCGGAGCAGGAGTCAGCCTGGGCAAGATAGGGGGGAGCATGATGTAGCTTTGTCAGATAGTGGAGAAGTGTTGGATAGCGGAGAATTGGTAGAGACTACTTCAGTTAGCGGAGAGGTAGCAGAGGAGCCAGGCAACAAGGAGTTCAGAGCAGAGGCAGAAGAGGGTAATATGGGTGTAGGATTGCCCTTACAGGAGCTCGAAGAGGAGTCAAATCTGCCTGTTGATGGGGATGTGCTGGCAAGTGAGTTTAATTTGAGTGATGATATGTTTGTAGGTGGTGAGAAGGACAAGGGCCCAAGAAAGCCTAGGTCTGAGAGAAGGAAGATGCGTTATGAGCACGCCAGAGCTCAGAGGGCATGTGTTGGGGATCTTAACCCAGCTATTTCAAAAGAGGAGTTACGGAAGCTTCAAGATGCTGATTTGATGATTCAGGATCTGAGGGAATTGAAACCGGACCAAGTAGTGGAGCAAGATGGCTTGTGGTACCATTTATGGGTAAAGAGGCAGCCACCTGGGCAGACGGTGAAGCAGTTGCTTTTACCCAAACCATACCATCATATTGTTTGTAAGTTAGCTCATTCTATTCCAATTGCAGGACACCTTGGCCGGGATAAGACAGTCTGTAGAATTACACAGCGGTTTTATTGGCCCACAGTATTCCGAGATGTAGCAGAATACTGCAGGAGATGTCCACAGTGTCAGAAAACTGCTAGAGGGAGTCAACTCAGAGTACCACTTGTTCCCTTACCAGTGATGAAGGAACCGTTCAAGAGGATAGCCATGGACATTATGGGTCCATTACCACGTAGCAGGAGAGGTAATCAATACATTTTAGTTGTATGTGATTATGCAACGAGGTACCCGGAGGCTATTCCTTTACGTTCCATTGATGCTGGGACAGTGGCAGAACACCTCATGCAATTGTTCTCTAGAGTTGGCATTCCCAGGGAGATCCTGTCTGATCAGGGTACTAACTTTATGTCGCAGTTGTTAAAGGAGTTGTACAACTTGTTGAATATCACCCAAATCCGTACTTCACCATACCATCCACAAACGGACGGCTTGGTGGAAAGATTCAACAAGACCCTTAAATCAATGTTGAGGAAGTTAGTAAGTAAGGAGGGTAAGAATTGGGATAGTTTGTTGCCATATGTGTTGTTTGCGTACCGTGAGGTACCTCAATCTACCACAGGGTTCTCGCCATTTGAATTGTTGTACGGTAGAGAAGTGAGGGGTCCATTAGATGTGCTGAGAGAAGAGTGGGAGGTGAGTAAGAAGAGTGACGAGAGTGTATTGTCCCACATCCTGCAAGTGAGAGAGAGGTTAGAAGAGATGTCAGAGTTGGTAAGTGAGAATGTGAGAGAGGCACAAAGGTGTCAGAAGTTATGGTATGATCAGAATACTAGAGAGAGAGTGTTAGAGCCTGGAGAGGAGGTATTAGTGTTGTTGCCAACTTCAAGCAACAAATTGTTGGCTAAGTGGCAGGGACCCTATCGTGTGATACGCAGGGTAGGGGAAGTAAACTATGAGTTGTCCATGCCAGACAAGAGGAGGAGGAAGGCCATATTTCATGTGAACATGTTAAAGAAATGGCACCAGGCAGAAGATACATGCTTGTGGGCGGCTAGTGTTGATTCTGAAGAAGAAGAGGACACACCTTCATGGAGAGGGGAGAGTGGTAAGTCTCCCTGTGTAGGTAGTCAGTTGACTGAGCAGCAGAAGGGACAGTTATTGGAGCTACTGACTGAGTTCAAGACAGTAATGAGTGGGAAGTGTGGGAGAACCTCCATTGGTCAGCATCGTATAAGAACCGTGGAAGGACTACCGGTACGACAGCGGCCATATCGGATGCCACACATTTACAGAGAGGCAGTTGAGAAGGAGTTAGAGATGATGTTGGAAGAGGGTGTGATTGAGCCATGTGTCAGTGAATGGGCATCTCCAATGGTGATCGTCAAAAAGAAGGATGATACCATTCGACTGTGCGTAGATTACAGGAGACTGAATGCTGGAACACAGCTGGATGCATACCCTATGCCAAGGGTCGAAGACATCTTAGATCAGCTAGGCCAAGCTAAGTATATCACCACATTGGATCTTGCGAAAGGGTATTGGCAAGTTCCTGTGGCAGAGGAGGACCGTCACAAAACAGCATTCATCACCACTAAAGGGCTATACCAATTTAAGATGATGCCATTTGGGCTCTGTGGAGCACCCGCCACATTCCAAAGAATGATGGACGAGGTTATCCGGGGAATGGACAAGTTTGCTAGCGCCTACCTGGATGATCTCATTGTGTTTAGTTATAATTGGGAGGATCATCTTACACATCTAAGAGTAATGTTGAACAGATTGGGAGAGGTGGGGCTAACAACCAAGCCCTCCAAATGTCAGTTGGCTATGGCAGAATGTACATATCTGGGGCATGTGGTTGGCAATGGAGTGGTGAAGCCAGAGGCAACTAAGTTACAAACTATAGAGCAGTTTCCTTTGCCAACCACAAAGAAGCAGGTCAGATCGTTTTTGGGGCTAGCTGGCTATTATCGCCGTTTTATTCCTGACTATGCAACCATTGCTGCTCCATTGACTGAATTAATCAGGAAGTATGAGCCGGAGAGAATTAGTTGGTCAGAAGGTTGTAATAGGGCGTTTTGTGAGTTGAAGGGGAGGTTGTTGTCTTATCCTGTGTTAAGAAATGTTAATTTCTCCCTTCCCTTTACTTTACAGGTAGATGCTTCTGATGTTGGGGTGGGAGCAGTTTTAAGTCAGATTGATGAGGAGGGCATGGACCACCCAGTTGCATACTTCAGCAGGAAACTATTGCCCAGGGAACAGAAATATGCTACCGTTGAAAAGGAGTGTTTGGCCATCAAACTGGGAATAGAGAAGTTTTCTGTCTACTTGATGGGGAGAGAATTTACAATCCAGACGGACCATCGGGCACTGCAGTGGCTCTCAAAGTGTCAAAATTTGAACAGCCGATTGACACGGTGGAGCATAGCTTTACAATCCTACAAGTTTAAAGTGCTCCATCGAAGAGGAACAGAGAATGCTAATGCTGATGCCCTCTCACGGATCCCGGTTGCCATCAAGATAAGGGGGAAGGGGTGTGAGAGATCAGGCCAGATTCAACAGGCCCAGCAGCCATATAGGGACTGAACATTGTTATTTGTATCATGATATAACAATCTAGACTATTCTAGAACATTCTGAGAATTTTGTATAAATAGAGCTGTGTTGTACAGTATATTTGCCTTCTCTTATTTCATTTGAATGAATGATTGCTGCTGTATCCCTGGTGAAGCTGTTGAGGAGACTGCTACTGTTGGCTAGCTCGGTGCTGTTCCTATCACAGTTAGATTCAAACAATGTCTACATTTCTAAATATAGTTATTAACAAAGGCCTGATGTATTCTGCGGACTGGACTCATGGACTAGACTCACAGACTGGACTCACGGAATGAGCTGGAAACAGTTTCTTAACAATAATCCAGGCATTCTACTGTATTTCTTGTAGTGCTGGGCAGTATTGAAAAATAGCAAATGGTATACCTTCCATAAAAAGCATCACAGTATTAATGCAAAAGCCATTGGCATTAAAGTAGCTGTCTTTTACCTCAACAAAAGAACCAAATACCCATGGTAGCTCAGGTACAAATTACCACAAACAAACTTGTTTACATAGTTTGGTTAGCTGACTACATCAACACCTGCCTACAAACATTGTCACATGTCTGGTTATCTTCTAAATATGGGATAAAACAAGCTCACAGGGAGGCCATAGTGCCCAGACGGTATGGCGGTATTTAAAAAAACAGGCGGTATCAAAACTGGTATGACTTAAATATCACAGATTACTAACAATACCAGTATATCGCCCAGTTCTAATTTCTTGTAATGCTGGAGACACCATTATCAAGCTTCAACTGCTGGTACTGCTCTTCCTTACAAATCACTAAGGTCACGTGTGCACTAATTTATTAGAATATTTACAAAATGA